>NC_061114.1:110760158-111107821 GCF_002878395.1 Capsicum annuum
TATATACGTACCATTTATCATACTTTGGGGGTATATTTGTCTTAAATGATATGATAATATACCTTATGCTCAATTTGCTGAAAATACACCAACCATGGAGTATCTTAAAGAGAGAAAGAAAACATATCATGGACTAGATTGGTCGGCTATACTAGTAATAAGTTTGATTAATATTTTAAACTTAATATATGAATTACTTATATATCATATGAGGTCTTATTTTATCTCTTGTAAATGGTGGGATAACTTATTCAAGGTTTAACAATTCATGGATAAGACCTTTAAATGACTAAATTATCGCTCAATTCTTTTTCCTAAACTTCTTTATAATTGGATGTGCTCTTTAATTATATTGGGTTGGTTATAAATGTTCTTTTTAATCTCCAAATCTATTTCAGTATAATTTGATGATTTCAAAAATTAATCTGATTTTTTTTCTCCATGTTCGGTTGGATATACAATTTTTTTAGGGGGGGCGAGGGAGGGGTGGTGGTGGTGGTAGTGGTGTTTTTTCAGTGTAGTTCATGGTCTATGGATTGGTCAGTTGATCCATTTGTTTTCTTTTTCTAATAAGCTTCAAGTTTTTGAATATTTACTAGCCTTAAATTTATACTAAGTTTAAGGCATATTTGACCAACAAAAATAATATTAGAAATAAACCATGCTATTAAGTATCTTCATAATGGCACATCATACCTGAAAATTAGTAACAAGTTTTTCTTCATATTTTAGTTTTTAACTTGGCTAATGTAATAAAATAGAAAATCTCATAAAAATTGAAGGGTATAGTTGTAAGGGAGATTTTTGTGGAGTTTCGAATCAAACACAATATATTGTATATCTAGTTTTTAATATAATGAATCAAACACTTGATAAAAAATAATTCAAATACCAAAAATTCCTGCATTATTAATCCTTTCATTACTTATCTTCGTACCAAACGCCCCTAATAGGGGATTAGTTATTCTACATAGGTATTAAAGTTATGTAGGAATTACAAGACATGTTTGATTTATTGTAAATTAATATAAATAATTTTTAATGACATTAATTTGTGAATTTTCCATTTCTGTGTTTTTAACCATTTTTTCCTTTCATATAGTTGTTGCATGTTGATTTTGGAGTTTGGAGATAGTTGACATAGTTTTTGATGCGATCGAAAATGATTTTATGCGAGTTTGTGCTCTTGTAGAGGATTGATAAGGCATATAGTTGACCTCGATCAACATTAGCTAATCCGAGTGCTGGATTGCAATTTGGACTGGGCCAACAAACTCGAAGTATCGAATTTGGGTTAGTAGCATAGTTGGTTTGGATTCAGAACCTTTATATCTCATTTCGATCCTTCATTTGAAAAATAGTAAAAAGAGATCCTAGAGGTTAAATTTGTGAAAACAACCTTTTTTCGAAAATATAACATCGCCATTGAGTTTGAAATATCAAAATTATCCTAGTAGCATAGTTTGTTTACATTTACGAAATTTTGATCAAATCCCAAAGGGTTAATCGATAATTTTGCATCTTAGCAAAATTTCTGGTGCAATCACTTTAGCGGCCAAAGTACCACTTTAGAGGTGAACTTTTTTAGTGGTCTTAGCAAACCAGTAACCTAGTGCTAAAGCGGGCACTTTACCGCTTTAGTAAAAAAGAATAACTTTAGTGGCCTAGCCACATAGGCCAGACCACTTTAGTGTTCACCCATATCTTAAGCAATGATCGCTTAAACGACCAGAGCTTGGTTAATATAAAACCCATTTTTATATTTTCCACCATATTTAAGATTTGAGCTTTGAGTTTTGGCAATTCTTGAGGATTTCTTAATCATTTGAGCATGGATAAGCTCCAAAACCTTATTCCCATTATTTTTCATCTATTACATCACCAAAAATTACTTAAAATCATGATATAAAAATGGAAATTTGGGTTTTTTACTAGTAAGGTTTAAAATAGATTTTCTTTGATTGGGACCTCATTTTTAATTAGTTTTTGCATGGATTTTCCCCTTGTGTTTTTAAAATAAATTTTTAGTTTTACCTCTTTTATTTTCCTTGTTTTTCAAATCCATTTTTAACCCGACCCAAATATGGGTGATATGGATGTCGTTTACTTTTTTGTTTGACGCGTAGATGTCATATTTGAATCTTGCCGTTAATTAGAAGACTATTCGCAAGGAGAAGATTCTGTGTTGAAGCATCTTAGATAATGATTTCGTCATTTTGAGGTAGGTTATGGGTTAATTTCTTTTAGATTGAGCTGAGTAGTTAAATAAATAAATAAAGTATAATATGGTTTGGCTAAAATATCTTTGGGGTTTATATTTTGAGATTAATTTTACTATTGTGTGCCTGTGTGGGGGATTATATACTCTTGTTGTTGACTTATGATATCTGATATAGTGTTTTGATATGTGGAGACTTTATTTGACATCATTGTATATGAATTTATATGATTTCATTTTAGATATAATGCCTGTGTGGGGCTTATTTTGCTAATATAGGCCAATTTGACCATTGGTTGCCTTCATCATAATTGTAATACCAGAGATAAGGGTTGATATGATATAAATGATGTCTGACATGCATATTCATTCTGATGGTTCCTTATTGGAGTTAATGATCATGAATTGTGGACATATTGAGTTGGTTTCTGAACTTACTTATATATAGATGTGTGAGATGGATTGGATATCATCATATTGAGTTTATTGCGAGCATTACATTCCATTCATATACATTTCTGAGATACTGGCACCATCGAGAAATACTATTTTGAAAGAAAATGACACACTTTTGAAAAACCCTTGGCCTAGTTCAATTTACGGCAAGGTTGGTTATGATATTTTGAAAATCCCTTGGTTGAGATCATTTATCAGCAAGGTTGTTTTGAGATATTAGTTGTAGTATATGGGTTGCAAACCCCCTATGCATCCTACCTGATAGCTACAAGTTTGGTGGGTGTATACGAAAAGTTATATAATGACTTTCATTATTTATCCTATCCATATTGCATTGCATTTACATATGTATCTTGCTTGTTTTTTCTAGGTTTCTTGACTTGTGCTTAGTTTCTGTGTACTTTCATATACATCTGTGTTATTTTTATTTTTGTGTATTTATGTAATAGAACTGTTAGTGGAGACGGTGTGTCTACCTTTGGACTTTTTTGCTTGCAGCTGATGTGCTCATGGTATATTTTACTTATCTTATCTTTTGCTTTGCTCAGTTGGCCAATGATACCTAATGAGTATAAATGGATTGTACTTACGCCTACTGTGCCCTTTTAATGCAGATCTTAGTACGAGCAATCTTATGGTGGTTGATTTCATTTGGAGATTCAAGACTTTGAGGTACCGATTCACTTCATGTGTGGAGATGATTTGGACCTCGTCTATCCTTATTTGTCTTTATTTTGGTTATTAGAGACAGATGTGTATTTTAATTTTTGGATTGCATTAGATGCTCTTACACTATGACACCAGATTTTTTAAATTTATGAGATTACTTAAGATTTCCACTTTTACTTATGTTTTAGGGCTTGACTTTATTGTAGAAATCTCACCTTGGTAAATGTTAATGTAAATTTCATATTTTCTTTATCAATATGGGTGATTGTCTTACTTATCAAGGTTGAGATGCGACAATTGTCATCAAGACCCAAATTTTTAGATTGTGACAAATTATTATCAGAACAACCAGGTTCACCAGTCTCATAAGTGTAAGAGTAATATGTCTAGTAGAGTCTCACAGATTGATACGTAGACATCCATATCTATCTTTGCGAGGCTATAAGATATTTTTAGGAAAAATTTCTCTATTTTAATTCCTAGTTACGCGGGTTGTTCTTACCTAATGTTGTAAGTTGTATTCCACTCTTTTCTATGTAGATGGTAAGGACTAGATCCTGTAAGGATAAGGATGCTGAGAACAACACCTGAGAATAGAGCCCAGACTAGAGGGTGAGGTAGGGACTATGGATAACCCAAGGGTAGAAGACAGTGATAAGGAACTTCCCCAGCTAGAGGACGTGCTAGGAAGGGCTCTCTTGAGCCTGAGGTTATCTATTCTAGGGATGATTATCAGACAGGGTATGTCATGAGTGGTGATTTTACCGCTCATTTGCATTCAACATATATGCACATTATCATGTTTTGAATGAATAAATGAGACATAATTGTGATTGAATGAACTAATATCCGCATTTTGCAGGCACATAGTTGATGAGATATAAATATGTGGGTGAAGCTAAAAATGATCAAAAGGAAGCAAGAAAGTGCAATTGAAAACCTGGAGCAGACATGGCCTCAATTACCACGTTCATAGTCTGAGGACCGTGATCACGGTAAGTCAATAAGGTCAACCTACCGCAATTGTATGAGCTAATCGCAGTCGCAGCCAAGCCTATGTGATCGCGGCCTAGCAGAAAAGTACAGCCCAATGGCAGAAATGTAAATGCACGTGGATGATCCCAAATTTGACAAAAAGGAAGACTCAAACCCTAATTATTCATTCATTCCATCTTCCCTAATTTTGAGACATTGTTTGAGGGTTATAGCCTCCATTATTGGAGAAGAAAATCTTGTATAAATTTTGGGTGAAGAATATTTTAGAGTCATTTCCAAGTGAAGAATTAGTGAACTCCCATTAAAGATTTGTTGGATCTCATAGTTTGAAATAACATTCACTTAGATTTTCTCAAATCAAATCAGTGGATATTTTGCCTAAAACTTTTACTTATTTATCTTACGAGTAGCTAGTTTTTTCTCTCGGGATTATGCTAGAATATGGTGAAAATATATGTGGGATGTGATTTATTTGTGCATTTACTAGTTTGTGATGTTGGATTCTACTATTGCTTGAGTAAATTGGTTGGGATTTGTGGGTGAAAGCCCCAAAAGACCCAAATGGGTTTGATGGATGAAAATCCCAAGCTCTTGAAAGCTTAAACCATCCTTGAAAGATAGGTTTAGGTGAACTTTAGGGACCCACATCATCCTTGAAAGAAGGATGTGGGAACCAAGGCAATAATAGATAATTTATGAGCAGGGTTGACTAATTTTCACTATCTTAGACATAAGGGTGATTGTGAAGTTAACTATACTTAGGGAACCATCTTAGAAATAGGGGTATCTAATTGAGGTATTAGATTGGTTTGCTTGAAGCACTTGTTATGTACTCGAAAGGGTCAATGAGTGACACCATTGAGGTTTTGTTGACAAACTAGCCTCAAGGATTTCTCACCTAGCCTACTAAATCACCAACATTTAGATGTTGCATCAAGTTATCATATGCTCATGAATATGTCGCCCCTAGGAAAGTATAATCCCAAGATCTGTGCCTAATTATTTAGACTCTAAGTATACGTAACCCCAAATTTGTACTCGAAAAAAAACCAAAAAAAAATATGAACTGTGATACCTTCCAAACCCCCTATTTTTATCTTTTTGTACCATTGGTTTGTATTTAGCTACTATCTATCGTTTCAAACTAATTTAGTCGCCACTCGCATTGTTCCTCATGGATTCGACCCCGACTCCAAAGTTGGGTAAATATATTAATGATGATAACCTTGCACTTAAATTGACATGTAAGTTGAGTGTTATCAGTATGCTTGGCCAGTTAAGGTCCCACAGGGTTTAGTTGATGCAACAGTGCTTCAGGGTCTCTTAGTTCGTCTCTTAATTATTTGGAGGGTGTTTCCTTGAGTAATCCTAGTGTCTCTTTGGTTTTGAGTATTGTATCTCCGTTAGTGCAAGGTCTACTTATGGTATAACTATGACTTCGAGTGTGGTTTTGTCGTCTATACCGGCATCTACTAATGGCATTCATCAAACTTCTAGTGGTTCTCCACATTCTATGCCAATATCTAATTATTATATTCCTAGTTTAAGGGTACATTCTTCATTTATGGTAGTCCCATATATGGATTCATTACCCGATAGACTTACTATTCCTCTAGGTTCTTTGGGTACAATTATGTCTTTTGGTGATTAGAAGAAATTTTAGAGGTTTATTCGCTTGGGTTCGCCCAAGTTTAGTGGTGCTACTGGTGAGGATGCCTACGAGTTTCTGACTGATTTTAGGAGAAGTACATAACCTTGAATCCTTGAGACATGGAGTTGCTTATACTATCTATCAATGAATAGATTAGGCTAGAGATTTGTTAAAATGTGAAGGGGTTGCACCACACTATGAGGGAGCAGGTCCCTTGAAGTCAGACACAGGTACTAAACTATAAAGCACTGAGAAACTAAAACCTTTCAGGAAAGTAATGAACAAAATGATTTAATGTGGAAACCTCCTTGCTCAAGGGAGGAAAAACTGCGGCTTGCCTTCACAAGAGCTTAACAATCTATTATAATCAAACTCTTGATTACAGACTCGATATGAACCTAACTCTAGGCTCAACTAGTTTGTAACAACTTTATTACAAACCTACCTTGACAACTCTGCCAAAAACTCATCTTGATATTGATTAACTATAACCAATATCAAACTTAGGTAACTCTACCTGAGCACTCTCAAGAACACAAAGAAAACATTACCCTTATAACACGAGTAATTCAATTACAGACCATGACTTGACTCAAGAATACTCACTCTGTTAGTACATACAAAAATTAAGAACTTGAGCAATATTGCAAGGTTGAATTTTTGCCTCTTTCCCCCTTCTATGTTCTGATTTGTAAAAACTCACCAATTGAGAAGCATTTTTTTTATTTACAGTGGAATAATGATTAGGGTAGAAATCTTACTGGGCCAAGTGTCTTGACTAGCACACATCTCACCCGTGCAATTTGTTACACTAGACGACAAAACTTTGCAGGCCATATGATAGCTATATATTTCCATGAAGACCCAGGGACCTGGTCCCTTGTTGTCAGATGATCATCATTAAAACAAGATATAGAAATTTTTCCCCTTTTTGATGATGACAAACCGCATAACTTGACCGCGGAACTTGGAGCATCATGTTCATTCACCTTATTCAGTTCGAGTTATTACCACTACTGTCAGTGAATGTTCCCCTTATCACAATGCACCTTGGTTCCCATGTCAATATATCATGCAACTTTGGGACCTGGCCCCTCATTGTCAATTGATATCAACCTTTATTTGCTATGTTTTAATGTTCCCCCTCTCAATATACCTACACTCATCAATGTTCCATTAATACTCAAGATTTCCCCCCTGTCAATATCCATCATACTTTACCAACATTCAACACGCATATACCTGGTACTTGGTCCCTACCACATGAATTAAGTATTCCCCCCTATGACATCATTGAAAAGTGATAAAAGTAATCCAATAGCAAAATAAGCATAGGTTAGTTAACTTATGGCTACTGGGGAAACATTAACATGAAAAAGCAACCTTAAAATAAAGAGAAAATAGATGAGACACACAAAGGATAGATTCATTCATTTTCAGGTGAGATTAGTATTATTAAAAGCATACCGAAATAAACATAAAAATTCTAATTGATCAAAAGCCACTTTAGAAATAATAATTGTAAGCTTGTGCAGGGATGACAAACTGATGTAGAGATGATAGAACTTAGGTAGAAAGGGGCTTAGTGGAGAAGGACTTGATTAACATCTCCATTCTAGAACTCACTGCAGTATGAGCATTTATTAATTGCTTAGTGAGGTATTTAACTTTGACATTCAGACCTTGAACCTCCTAAGTGAGCTCTACAACCTTGATCTAGAGCTTTACATTTTGTTCTGTAAGTTCCTTAGTGGCACTAGGTCTCTCTGAGGATAACTTCTAATTTTGCATTTTCAAGTGCATTATCTCAGCATCCTTAACATCCAACTTAATCCTTATATCCTCTATTTCCTTGCTTAGATTCTCCCGATCATCTAATAGCTTTGACACTTGGGACAAAGTTCCTATTTTTTCTTTTATGAATTCATTTTCCATTAATATTGTTAGAATAAACCTTTGTTAGACTGTTCTAGGAGTTCCTTTAGTCCAAAATACTTTAAAGTGGTCAAACACCTTGTTAAAGAATTACGCATAAGGCATACCATGTTTCCCTTCCTTCTCATGGATGAACTTATGCATATGCTCTAACATTAGAGCAGGCAGATTTATCAACTCAAATTTGTTCTGACACTCTAGAAATAATAAATCAACAGTATAGGCAATGATCATTTTATCCGACCTAGGAAAAAGGACCTTGTTCACAAATTCAAATACTATTTGGAACTCACTTGTAAGAAATTTCTTTCTCAC
Source organism: Capsicum annuum (assembly GCF_002878395.1). Classification (NCBI taxonomy): domain Eukaryota; kingdom Viridiplantae; phylum Streptophyta; class Magnoliopsida; order Solanales; family Solanaceae; genus Capsicum; species Capsicum annuum. The sequence continues at coordinate 110,768,399 of NC_061114.1, forward strand.
ACCAGCTATTGATGTCCCTCCTATCTTTGAGTTGTCAATCATGAACTCAGTTAAGGCCTGTTGCTTGACAATAGTCCTTACACCCATAATAGGCACATCACGAATTATCCTAGTGCCTCTTTATCCAGCTTCATTTCCTTTCCTTGTACTTGGGCTATCAAGATCAACCCATCATCTGAGAAATTCATTATATCATATAATTCTTACTTCTTCTTTAAAAGCCATAGGAGATGGTTTCTCTTAGAGGTCTAACCATCCCTGATATTTGACATATTGCACAAACTCAACCATGCCAGGTTTCTCATAAATTGTGGGATCAAACACTCTCCCAGACAATACTTTTTGAGTTTTCAAAATTTCATTTCTTTGCTCTCTAGACCCATCATTCTTTTCTTCTTCTTTTGGAATTATTTCTCATTTCCTTTTCAACAACTTTTCTTCTCTTGGGACCAGGTCCCTCAGATACTTTCTCATTTTTAAAGAAATGTGATTCTGCTTTATTCATATAGGGCTACCAGACTTAGAACAGGAGGACCTGGTCCTTCCTGAGACATGAATTTCTTTTCTTCTTTTCTTAGTTTAGTTGTAACATCAAGATCAATTTCCTCATCCTCTCTAACTTATACAACTTCAACATTCCCCTCCTTCACTATATTAACTTTCTTTAGTCTTCTTATATTAGTAGTAGAAGATATTTTAGCTTTTATAGCATCAGCTAACAACTTCTTTTCAGACCTTCTAGAAGAATATGATCTAGAAATGTTTACACCAGAGTCAATAACCTTTAATCTCCCTTTGCTTCCCTTTTATTTCTTCATAGACCACCTCAGAGGTGGTTCATCCCCATCCTCCTCATTTGGGGGTAGTATAATTTCTCAATCCTTTGTCACATCATCCCTTTCACCATCTGTTTGCTCTTTAGTATTAACGAAGTTTTTCTTGGGATCATATGCAAGTAAAAATAAATTTTTAGCTACCTAATCTATGCTGTTGGAAATATCAGACCACTTCACTAATATATCTTTGTCACATAGTTGTGCAAAAATGTGGTTTGACTCAAAGAAATTAGGAGAACTTGGTATTTATGGAATTTCTATGAATTATGGTTTCTTATGGTTCTTTAGAAGAAACAGGGATTTGAGAGTCTTCAGGTAATTTTGGTTCTTCTGAGGAAGGAGAAACTTTTGATTGATAGGTTTCTTGTTCAATAGGTGAACCAAAACCTAGATTTAGATCCTCTACCCAGGTTGATTCAGCAGAAATTTCGATGGTTGAGGTTATTACAACAGGGAAAGATTCATTTAGAGGTTCTAGAATTTTTGGAGAGAATTCAAAAGGTAGAGTTGAGAGAGGTTCTTGTTGAGGACTTAAGGAGATGTCTTCTATAGTTTTGGGTGTTAAAGGATCTGAAGTTTAAATTTGGGATTGTTCTGATTGATTTTATAGATCTTTATTGACTTCAGGATCCTTAACGGGGGTTGAGAAAGTGGAAATATCTTCCAGTTTTAAATTCTTTTTGTAAGAGAGAAAATGGGACCAGTTCAGGTTTAGAGATAATAGACGATTGAGGAAGATACTTTTAATTAATTCATAGGAGAGTGAAATAAAAACGATTTGATTTTATAATTAAGGGATGCAACTGTTGTTATCTAAAAGGTACCCTTTTTGAAATGACACGTCTGATTGTAATAGGGTTGACTTTTTACATTTCTATAAATTGACATCTTTTGCTCATATAAAAAGACGCCTGACTTTTTAGATAGAATTTTATGCTTATTAAGGCACACTAATTTGGTACTAACCTAAGGGATAGGTCCAAGTCCCTTCTCTTTTTTGAGTTAATCCTCAAATCTCTGTAAGTCACATCTATCTTCTTCATAAGCTATTCCCGTGGGTGTATACCTACAAAAGGTATGGTGCTGAGTTAGACCAATCTATACCAACTTTATCAAGTATACATGTCTCTTGATCATAGCCAATTTTAGGAAGAAAATCTGATTCATTTAGTAGGTCAAGTTGATTTGATAAAATCTAGCCTCAACTTGTTTTTTTAGTAAACTAATTTGTTCTAAAAATTGTTATCTCAATAGGTTTGAGGATCAGGTCCTAGACTTAACTTCTTTTAAATTGCTGAATTCCTCCTTCATTGCTTTACTCCAGTCAGTATTTTTTGAGTTTATTTCATATTTTTGGGCGCAATTTGAGACAGAAAAGCTGATAATGTCATGAAATTTCTGATTTGAGCTCTCGTTTGGACTCCAATCTTCAAAGGCGATGTTAGATTGTCAAAGGGGGTGAGAAGATCTGTCTCTAATTTGACCTTTTAAGATGATTCCACTAGGACCTGGTCCTTGTGAATTTTGACTAGGCCCTTCTCGTTGTTCTTCTACTGGAGCTAGGTTCTATGAATATGATCCTGGATCACTATCACTTTCATCATTCTAATCTGTATTATTTACTTCTTGACCATCATCTTCAGCAATATCATCCCTTTGAGCAAGAATGAGTTCATCAAATTTTGAATCTTCATCATCACCCGCTTCTTCAGCTTAAGGAAGAGCAGTTTGTTTGCCTTTTTCATAAGCATTACAAACCTTGTTGTCTAGAAATTTCAGCTATGACATGCCATAGACCAGGTCCCTTGAAATCAACTTGTTCAGCAAAGAGGAACTTACATCAACATTCTCACTTTGAGCACTTAAGCATGTCAATTCCTTATCTTCTATAGACTATAAATGAGCCACATACATATTCTTGAACCTTTTTGATTTGAGAGTAGTCATTCCAGACTTCAGTCTTAACATAGTACACCTATCAGATAGGAATTTAACCTTATTACCTTTTCTAAATGAGATGCCTTCATCTTGAAGTATCTTGAGAGAGAGAATACAGTCAGACTTTCTAGTCATATGTTTTAAACATTCATTATAATATAACAATTCTGAATGCAATCCCTTTCTCCCACCTTCAAGCAAAGTTATTTGTTGGGAACCCATTTGAGTTTTAGTTCCTAGTAGAAAGACAAGGGTGTGATCAAATCTTTCTTGGACCATCTAGTAATGAGAGATTTTTAATATTCTTCAAAGGTTTGGAACACTTAGGATAGGTATTCCTTTGTTGGATATATCTAACACTGTTTATTCTAGCTTTAAACCAGCTTGGATAGTTTTCCTTTATATGACCATCTCTTTCATAATGAATGCATAAAGGTTTATGGACCCTATTTTAAATACCATGAATAGTTTTCCCTTGATGACCTAAGTGATTGGGTTTGATACTGATATCCAAGACCTTTACCATTATTGACACTCTGACCAATTAAATTAGAAAGGAAATGAGAGAATGTGGTCCATTATAAAGATTTGTTGAGTTCTTCTCTTATATGGACCAGGTCCATTTGTAATTCTTTATTCTTATGGAGGGCAGTCATAAGTTGCTTTTAAGAATCCCTCAATTTTTCTTCAAGCTCAATATGAAGACTAGAAGTTTCTTTATTTCCTTTATCATCAGTATCATTTACTTTCTCCAGCTGACTCACTAAACTCAAACTTTCAGATTCCAACTTAGCAACCTATTCATCAATTTCAGATATCTGGATAGTTAACACAACTAATTCAAGATAATGATTCTCTACTTTCTCTTCTAGAGCATTTTTCTTCCCTTTATCATTAATATTATTTACTTTCTCCAGTTTACTCACAACACTCAGATTTTTAGATTTCAACTTAGTAACCTTTTCCTTAGTTTAAGATATCTAGAGAGTTAAAGAAATTTATTCAAGATTTTTATTTTCTACTTTATCCTTTAGAGCATTTTTCTCAGTAGTCAGTTCACATATAGAGTCAATCAACACATTTGCTAGCTGCTTTATGTTTATAGCAGAGTAGTTATCTAAGTTTTCCTTAATTTTAGAGAGAGTTACCTTATTTTATTCTTCATCTTCAGTGTTTGCCATAAGAGAAATCAAATAATCATAGGTAACTCACACTCCTCCTCATCCAGCATAGTCATGTCTTCTACCTTTTCATCTTTATCAGATTCACTAGAGGAATCTCACCATATTGCTAGGGCCTGCTTTACTGCATAATCAGTTGTAGATTTTCTTTTTGATTTTATTGGGACCTGGTACCTATACTTTCCCTTGTAACCTCTAGTTTTAAGATATTCTTGATAATCTATTTTGTTCATTGGACAGTCCTTAATGAAATGCTCAGGACTTCCACATTTGTGACAAATCTCAATAGTGCCTCCCTTTTTGTTGTTGCTCCCTCTTCTTTGAAATTGACCACTTTTATTCATTGCTCTAACAATTCTTTTTCTAAATATGCAATATCAATGTCTTATTCACTTGAATCTGACTTAGAAGCCTTTAATGCCAGAGATTTTTTCCTTCTTACTTTCTTCTTCTCTTGCCCTTGCTGCTTCTTGAGTTCATATGTCTTCATATTACCATTAATTTCATCCTTAGTGAGATTTTTCAAGTTCTTTGCCTCAGTGATAGCATCCACTCTGCTTTCCCAGAATTTAGGTAGAACCCCAGAATTTTTCTCACCTGTTTGTACAATAGAATTACTTCTCCTAAGCAGTGTAACTCATTGGTGATTAAAGTGAATATTGTTTGCATCTCTTGGATAGTTTCTCCTTCTTTCATTGTAAATGTTTCATATTGAGTAGTTAGCATATCAACTTTTGAATCCTGTACATTAGTGGTTCCTTCATGATCAGTTTTCAAGCAATCCTAGATTTCCTTAGCATTTTCACAGGCAAAAAGGATATTGCACAGTTTGTGGCTAAGTGCCCAAATTATCAGCAAGTCAAGATCGAGAACCAAAGGCCTACTGGTACATAGAAGAAGTTTAGAAGTAGGAAGTGGTGAACATGGATTTTGCGATATGGTTGCCTCGTATGCTTCATTAGCATAATTCGATATAGGTCATTATAGATACAATAACTAAATCAACTCATTTCTTGCTAGTTCGTACTTTGTACTCAGCTGAGGATTATGCCAGGATTTATATTCAGGAGTTGGTTAAGTTGCATGAGATTTCATTATCTATCATTTTAGATAGAGGTACTCATTTACCTCACTTTTAGTGGGCTTTTCATAGGGGTCTTTGTACCCAAGTTTATATTAGTGCAAATTTTCATTCTTAGACAGGTGGTCAGGTATAGAGGACCACTTAGACCATAGAGGACATGTTGAGGGCATGTGTTAATGAATTTAAAGGTGGTTGGTATTACTACTTACCTTTGATTGAGTTTGCTTATAACAATAATTATCACTCCAGTATTCAGATGGCTCCATTTAAGGCTCTCTGTGAAAGGAGATATAGATATCCTATTAGTTGGTTTGAGGAAGGTAAAGCTATCGTGATAGGGCCATATGCAGTGTTTGAAGCGATGGAGAAAGTTTAGTTAGTACGAGAGAGGCTGAAGACAGGCCAAAGCTGTCTGAAATCTTATGCATACATGAGGAGAAGGGATCTTGAGTTTGAGGTTAGTGATTTCGCCTATTTAAAGATCTCGCATTTGAAGAGAGTGAAGAGATTTGGCAAGAAGGGAAACTCAAGCCCCGTTATGTTGTCCCAAATAGGATCTTAATCTATTTTGGGAAGGTAGTTTATGAGCTAGAGTTGCCTGCAAATTTGGCGTCAATACATATAGTATTTCATGATTCTTTGATACAAAAATGTATTGGAAATTCAGCTATAGTTTTTCCTTTAGGATATATTGATGTTAAGGATAGCCTTTCTTACGAAGAAGTTTTAGTTGAGATCCTTGATCAACAAAGCCATAGACTAAGGAATAAAGAAGTTCCCCTGGTTAAAGGTCTTTGGTTGAATTAGTCTGTTGAGGGTGCTACTTGAGAAACAAAAGAAGATATGCAAATCAAGTATCCTCATCTTTTCTCCACAAACCTAGATTTAGCTTCAGGTAAATATGTTCCTCAAATGTACTCTCTTCCATTCTCAGTTTCAGTTATGTGACCATTCTCATGTCATTTCATGCATTCATGAAACCAATTCAGTTTATGTATCTTGTTTCAGACTTAGTTGTGTAATTATGTTCTAAGTCATGCATGTTCAGTATGTGATCCATCTTACCTTAGTACATAACACTCAGACTAACCAGCCTTATTCGAGAATGAATATTTCCAAGGGGGAGATATTGTAATACCCCATAAGATCCTAAATCAATTCATCTCTCAGTTGCATGTTTAAAGGGGTACAAGACATGAAAATTTCACTAAGTGGTAAGGACTTAGTCATTTTCAAGACCCCTGGACTTTGAGGATTTTTATTGATGTCTTTCCAACATCGAGACATTGATTTTTGAGTTGATTCATGATCGAGGTTGTTCAAAGTGTGTCTCAGGTGAGTTTTAAAATTTTTAGATGAGCGTAGGGGTTTGTTTAGAAAACCAAAATAGAAGCACAACCAGGATGGGCAAGCGCCATCCCTTTTAGAATATTGGGGTGAGACGAGTGCTACCTAAGTTAGTCCTCCACTCTAAGGCAGGCGCCGCCCGAGGTAGTCCGTCGCTCCAAGGTCTGTGCCGCCCCTACCTATTCTGCCCAATTTGTCCATAACATGAAATTGGTGTCCCAAAGGTGAATCATTTTCCCTTTTACTCATAAATACTCTTAATAAAACCATCTTTCACCCCAAGAGCAAACCCTAACTCTTTCATAGGAAATCAAGGAACTCATGCTTAAAATTCAAGAAATTCTTAAGGAATCTTCGAGAATTCATCTAGTGGAGTATGTAGGATGTTCATCCATGGGTCTCTTTCACCCATGGAGCCCAAAATCCTCTTTTGGATTAATTTATGAGTTTATACCTATTCTTGATGAAATAAAAACAATGAATCACTTGTTGATTCAATTTCAAATTATGGTTACAAGTGTATTTAAGTAGAATGAGTCATATCATGCTTCAAGTGTTGCAACTCCCATGTCATGATCGTTTGATTTCAGAATTAATCCTCAAGTTATGAAATTAGCCCTGTAATCAGGTGTTTATTTCATGTTTAAGTCATTCCCATGTCCAAGTTTATGATTACTACATGTTTTGTTTCTTTGAACTATGATTACATGCTACAGTATTTGAAGTTTGATATTGTATTTTATAATTATTCAGTGCTGGTTGGTTATGAACACCAGATAGCTAGTGGTTTTAAATGATTTTAGTGTCTCATAAATGATTTTAGTTGAACCATGAGTATTATTATTCGGTCAATTGTAATGATCAGACCACGATGAGCAATGTCAGTTGTGTGTTAAGTTGAATCTTATTCAGCTCAGTTTAGTACCAGTGTCAATTCAGTTGGGAGTAGGATTTAGCACCGAGTGAACCTAGGGATGGAGGCTCACCTGCTAGTTAGGACTGGGTGCTTAGTAGCTGTCCCAAAGTTCCAGATCTACATAGCCAGTGTAGGATTATGTGAAGTCACCCACTATTTTAGGTCTAACACTCTCTTAAGGGTTACCCACCAGTTTAGGACTGACTCTCTAGTCCTTCAAGACATCAGATTAGTTGATCCACAAAACCAAGGTTAGTACCCATGACACATTACTGACACCTTTCCAACAGGGATTATAGGTTGTACCCCGATTAGCTCATATTGGGGCATGTAGGTTAGATGATATCTCCTATAATCTCAGTATAGTATTCAGTATATTTCAGTTTAGGTTAGCTTGAACAAGTGTACAGAACCTCAGTTATTATGTTATGTAGATTTTAGTCATTCAGTTTACAGATTATTGAAGAAATATATTTATACTTGGTCTTCCATTCACAAATTTTGTATGATCATGCTTTATGTTCAGTTAATCCCATAAATTTCAGCTAGTACTTATCTCATACACCAATACATTCAAAGTAATGATCGCATACTTTTTTTGGGCAATGTTTTCTTATAACATATATTCGAATGTAATTTTTCGACCACTCTTAGAAAGTTTTATGACATTCAGCAGCAGTAGTGGGAAGTCCTCATCCATCGAGGACATGATTAGTTTATTTCAGTTACTCAAGTACTTTCTCATATTTAGCTAATCAGAGTTATGTGGGGGTCTTTCTTATCAACTCCTCAGACGATTTAGAGTCTTTCAGACAAATTAGATAATCAGATGGACAGTCAGTCAGTTTCATTTGTATTATCAGTTGTTTCAGACATTTTAGTATTCTAGATTTACATTATCTTATCCCAGTATCTTCTGTATATGTTATTGTACTACTAGTTTATTCAGTGCTCACAACAGGTATCAGCTTATGGGTTAACTTGTGGTCACTTATGATCGTAAGCACCATTATCGAGGCTAGGGGTAGACTCAAGTCATGATGACTAGTTAATAAGAGATGTTAGTCGTGAGATGAATAAGTGTATAAAGGGTGTTTAGTGGTCTTTTATTAGATGGTGACTAGTGGAATTATGTTGGCTAGAAATTAATATTGGTTAATTTTCGAATATGGTCTAGTGATGAATCTTGACTAGATGCTTGATATTCAATAGTTAGTGAATAATGGTTTGTCATTTACCCTCTAATAGTGATTATGTGATGAATGATGGATTGAAAATAATTAGGGGTTATATGATGACTAGTAAGTAATTGTTTAGTAATAAGTGTTGGCTGGCTAATAATGAGTGAATAAGGTGTATTCATGAGGTAGGTTCCTACATGGTGGTATGGTTACTGTTATAAGTATATTGGTATATGTTATTCAATTATGATTATTGGTAATATTATGAATGTTGGCAAATGGTCATTTGATAGGAATTTTGGAAAGATATGAACAATGAGAAGGTTTATATATATATATATATATATATATATATATATATATTTACTATTTGATTCTTATATGCTTTCTTGGATGTGCTCTCTGGTGGTATGGGACGCTGTGATGGTTTCCTTGTGCACTAGTTGGTGTATGGGCGCTAACTTTTTAGTTTCGATTACGCTTGTGTTGTTTTATGATCCCAAATAATTTATCTCTTATGCACGATGGTATGGGCATGCATCGATGTCTCATGTTATATTATTATTTTGGTTTTAATAATGGTTATGTACGGTGATATGGGAATTTGTTAATGCCTTATGTCACATTGTGATTTTGATATTTAATACTTTTTATGTACTTCAATATTGGCATGTGTTGATGCCTTATGTTATACTGTTATTCCGAAATGCTTAATTATTAAATACAGTGATGATGGAGATGATTCAGGTTATATTCTGTACCTTGACTTAGTTATGATTATCTTGCACTTTATTATTCTTATATCATGATTTAGCTCAATCGGCCAATGATGCCTATTGAGTACTTGTTGGTTTGGTACACATACTATACTTCTATACCTTTTTGTTGCATATTCGAGTATTAGTTGTCGCCGTTAAATGTGGTCCGTGCAGTGATTGATTTTTGGAGATAGGGTGAGCACTAGGAGTTTGAATCACCCGATTTCCTTCATTTTGTTGTATTCAGTCTTTAGCATTCGATACAGATGTATTAACTAATCAAGATTTGAAATTGTATTAATACTATTACTTGTCTTGTACTAGCTCTACCAGGTTTGGGATTGGCATCTTGTATGATTTTTTATTCTATCTATAACCCTTAAGTTATAATTGACGTTCTTAAATTTAGCCTATGTTAGGCCTTTCTTAGCTAATTAACCCACTGCATTATCTCCGGGTTAAGGTATTAGCTTACCTACTGGTGGGAATTAGTAGGTACCATCATGACTCGTAAATTGGTTCGTGGCAATGTAAGAGTAAACTAACAATAATTACCCATTGATATTATACTCAATTTACCCCCTTGAATTAGAAAACCAAGAAAATTCAGCCCTCGACCCTTTGTAAACTTGGTAAACTAGCAATTCAAAGGATAGATTATGGATTTACCAGTTAATGAGGATGAATTCCTTTTCTTAATTATGAAATATGATGAAAAACTAATGGTTTAGAAAAATAAACCATTTTGGGGGTTTTGAAAAAAATTAGCAATTTATGTCGCTTATAGCGGCCCTTTGACCGCATTGTGGTTGCTATAGCGCGAACTCCCCCCTTTTTAAGCATGTCTCTATAGTGACGAGAACTTCTATATAGAGACGTCGGTAAGATAAAATATCTAGTTTCATCCAAAAATCCCATTTTCACAATAAACCTTAAATCTAAGACATTCCAAACAATACCCTTTAAGCTAAGACCAATTTTGGGAGTTGTACTTATCCAAATTTAATTTCATAAAATCCTTTAGGTTTCCTATTATCTTAGTTAACCAAGAATTAATTCAAACACCACTAATCTTATCAAAATTATTCTCAAATTTCCCTAGACTATGCCTCGCTCTAATTTTGTCCAAAACGATTCTAGACTGAAATTTATAACACAAAATTTGAGAAGAATTTTAACATGAAATTTTAAATAGAAGGCTTATATATAATGATGGATAAGTTCGTTAATGTTTTTCCTTTATTGGAATTTTTCCCACAAAATATTTTTCTTGTAAAGTTTTTTTCATGACCCAAATGGCCATGATTGGCACCCACCCTAACAATATGGTAGGAGAACCATTTAACCCATCTCTTACCAACCAAGTCAACCTAGTCACACATTACTTTTAACAAATCCTTGATCATGTCACTAACAAAAATATTATTATCTCAATAAAATCGAACACTTAGTCTAATAACATAATAAATGTGAATATAGTGCAGAATAGCTCTATTTATTACAATTCCCATGACCTAAACTCATCGAAAAAGAACAAATAAGAGTTTCCAAAACTATGGCTCAAATATTATCCAAAACATAAAATAAAATATGAGAATGTCTTAGTCCCAAAATAAGGGAAATGAACACAAGTCAGAAGATTCAATGGTTTCCTGATCATAATTCTCACCCTTGAATCAAAGCTTGCAACTGTTGGCTTAAGTTGAGGTCTTGTATCAAATGCTAGAACACGCTCTACAATCAATAAAAATAAGATCACATGTAGCATTAATTCATCAAATAAGTACCAATACGAATTATAGATCGACTCAACTCATCACTATACAAATTAGCAAACTATGGAAAAACAGTCAAATTTATCCCTCTACTTTGAAAAATTGGCTAAATATACCCTTCATCATACTTTGGAGTCAAGTTTATCCTCAATATCATACTTAAGGGTAAATTTTATTCCTCTACTTTGGAAAATTGGTTAAATATACCCTTCATCATACTTTGGAGCCAAATTTTCCCTCGATGTCATACTTTGGGGCTAAATTTACCCTCCTTGTTGATAAATTTTTCACATATACCATTCGGTTAACAAAAAAGCCAAAATTAAAGCTAAACGACCAATTTTTTTACAAATAAATCACACCCTAATTTAACCCCCTCCCCCCCCCTCCCCCCAAATCTAACCCTTAAAAAATATACAAATAAATATACCACTCTGTTAGTTCTCTTAATTGAATTTTATTGATGAAAAAATATTTTCTCTTTCAACATGCAGTGATGGTAGGTTGATTACATATAAACAAAATGTAAAATGGAATAGGATAACACATATTCATGAAAGAATAGAAAATGTGTACTACATACTTTGGTCCTATTCTAATTATCTTCAACTTTCAAAATTTGGTATGCAATTCTATGTGCATCTAGATTCTTGAATTAGTGGATAATTTTTTCTGAGAAAATTACATGATGAAAAACTTATGTAGATCCAAAATGTATATAAAGACATAAGAATTAAGATATGTCACAATCGGCACATGAGTAGATATTTTAATTCAATGATCTATAGAAATATTTGTAGGCTTAATCGATTGGATCAAACCACTAATTGCCATTTTTTATAAGCTCGACACTAATTCAGATCCATGAACTGTAGGAGGGGTGTATTTCTTTGAGTCTACTCTTATGTATATCCATTTTTCACGAGCTATACACTAATAAATATCCATTGATTTAGTCTCATTGGGAAAATTTAACCAATAGAACAGATAGAGGTATATTTCTCTGTCCTTTATTGTGGCTCGATCGGGTCAAGCAAGTTATATTAGGGTGTGTTTTTTAATAAGAAAAATGGGGCATTTGACATTTATTTGGGTTTTTCTATCAAAGAAATACTACATGTGAAAAGCTTCTTAACCAAGAGGATAAATTTGACCCCAAATTATGACATTGAGGGTAAATTTGGCCCCAAAGTATGACGAAGGGTATATTTAGACAAGTTTCCAAATTGGGGGAGGAGGGTTAATATTGTCCCTAAAGTATGATAGAAAGGGAAAATGTGGCCCAAAAGTATGATAAAGGGTATATTTTTCCAATTTTGCAAAGTAGAGGGGTAAATTTGGCCCTTTTCCGACAAATCAAATATGAATAACATCAATACAATAGATCCTATAACTAATGACAACCAACCACAATGGGAAACTTTAATCCAGGATGAGTACAAACTCACAACTACACCTTTTACACTTATTCAATTCATCAACAAGATTCATCAGAACAGATAAGTAAAAGTGTAGATTCAAATACACATAATAAATGTATATAGGAAAAATGTACCTATCATCTCTTTTTTATCTCAATATCATCATCGTCGTTATCTCATATCATCATCAATATCATTATCAACATCATCATCATTCTAATCTCAATGTTATCTTCAATAATATCAATTCATCTCCACAACCACACCATATCTACTATAAATATAAATTCAAGCACAATGCAATTATTAATCACAAGTAGTGCCTAAAAGCAATTACAAACATTCAATGTACATATAAGAAAAGAGTCAAGCAAATCTTATTGCTACAAATAAACTATAACCTACCTTGATTCTCTACTCAAATCCCTTTATGGACACAAGGCTGCCTTCCTTTCACTTACAATCCATTCTTGATATATAACAACAAGCTTACATGTCCATTCAGTAATTTTATGTTCTCAACCTAGAGAAACCTACATTTACTGATTTAAACAATAAACTTGCCCTAGTTTATCATCTTAGGGTCTTATGACTTTTATACAACATAAATTTTCCATATTTTAACATGAACAACAATAATTCTGCTCAATCTAGTATTTTCTAACACCCTAGAATTGTTACCAACTGAATTTACTCAAATTCCCATCAACTTACATTTTAGTTAATAAATTAGGGCTCAACCCCAATTACTACCATGAACATGTTTCCAACAAGTTCTAAGAATTTTAGAAAGTATTTCATGTTTCTAAAGTCGAGAAACGCTACCTCAAAATATGTAAACCTCCCAAAAATTAAAAATTCGCACCTTGTCAAGCCTCTACTCTTTTTTGAAAAACTGAAAACTAAAAACAAATTTTGTGATTTTTTAAATTGGAATCATGGATTCTTATCATTGAAACAACAACGTTACCGCTAAAATAGTGTCGTTGTGGTGGTAATGTTACCATTGTAGTGGCCATAGGCCATTGAGGTCATTGTTGTAATAGTTCTTTTACCGCTGTAGCAGTACCGAGTTAGTAACTCGGGACCTCATCCCTGTTTAGACTATTTTACAACACACCTCTTGAAATTATACATCATGACTAATCCTTTCCTGGTAAACACAATATTGAAGTTTTATTAATCTATTCTATGTACCGAAAGTTGCTATGATTTTCTAAACTCATCATCTATAAGAAAATTAACTCTAACAAATCCACCAATGCTCAATTTACCATCATACTTTCTTAGACCATCAATTCCTCCAAATAAACTTAAGACTAGGCCAATCTCAAAATTTTCAAAAATTGTTTAAGGGAAAAATCAGGGAAGGTTCTACTTTTATTTAAGTGTAATTATGAATCAATTCATTACATTAAATGACAATTTATAGATCCCTCATCTCCTAATGAAAACTATCCCAAAATAACACAACTAAAGCAAGAGTAGTTACCTGGGTCTATGAATAAATGTGGGTACGCTTGTACATATATGCCTCCATCTCCTATGTTTCTTTCTTAATCGAACAGTTCCTTCATTAAACTTTCATAGATGGAATGAATTTGGTTCTCCACTTTAACACATCCTTATGCAATAAGGAAATTGGTTCCTTTTCAAAAAAGAGCGCTTTGTCAAACAATTTGGAGTCCCAATGAATAATGTAATCATCATCACTATTGTATTCCTTAAGCATAGATGCGCGGAACACCAGATGAACCCAAAGAAGCTAAGAGGCAATTCTATCTTATAAGTCACTAACCCTACTTCATTCAAGATCTCAAAGGGTCCAATATACCTAAAACTCAAATTTCCCTTCTAACTAAAATGTATTAAACCCTTTATGAATAGCACCTTTTCACCTTTTTCAGACTTTACATATATTACCTTATAGTCCACTTCCTCTTTTTGTCATCTTTGAGTTGCTACTAAATTTTCTAGAATGACCCTTACCTTTTTCATTGAATTTTTAAGCGTATCATGCAAAAATCTATCACCTCGAATGCATCAAAGTATCCAATTAGTGGCCTATATACTCTACATACAATGCTCAAAAGGAGCCATGTCAATGCTGGAGTGGTAGATATTATTATATGCAAACCTACATAAGATTATATATTTGTCCCATTGACCCCTAAAGTCCATTATACAATCCTAGAAACATATTTTTTTAGAACACTGATTGTTCTCTTTAACTATCCATTAGTCTATAGATGGAAAGCTATACTAAGGTCCAGCCTAAAACCTATTTCTGATAGAAACTTCTCCCAGAAGCTAGAGGTGAACTGAGAACCTCTGTCAGATACAATAGAAATATGTACTCTATGGAGTCTTATAATCTCCTTCATATAAATCTTGTCTAACTTAGCTACATTATAATCCACCCTTCTCAAAATAAAAAAAGTCGACTTGATTAACTGATCAATGATCACCTATATAGTGTCACACTCTCTTAAGGTCTTAGGAAGAGCCACAACGAAGTCCATGGTTATTCCTTCCCACTTCCATTTCCGAATTATCATTTTCTAAAATATGCCTCTAGTTTTTTTATACTCATACTTCACTTGATTAAAAGTTTGACACTTGATCACAAAATCCACAATGTCAGGCTTCATCTTTATCAATGAATAATGTCTCAAGTCTCTATACATTTTTGTTGCACCAAAATGTAAAGAGGACTTAGTATTATGAGCCTCTGTAGGAATATTAGGAATTAAGTTGTCCACATGAGTCACACACAGATACTCCAAAATCCTCAGAACTCCTTCATCAAGAATGGTGTCTTTGGCCTCACCTTGCAACACTATTTCTCTAAAGCTTCTCATTATTGTCCTCAAACTTTATTCTCTTGATATTTTTGAAAAAACATAGATTTAGTCTCCACATGGGGTTACACTGCTCCCTCACTAGTCACCTACAATCTCCTGAAATCATTAGCCAAAGCTTGTACCTCGCTATCCAACAATTGTCTCGACACCTCCAACCATGCCAAAAATTCCATTCGTACTATTTTTTGGCCGAATTCATCTTCCCTAACATTGTCCTCACTCGGTGATATAAGATTGATATATCATAGAATTTGATCAATTCCATCCATCTTCTTTGTCTCAAGTTCAATTCTCGTTGAGTGCACACAATGTTCCATAATATGGCGGTCTGTGAACACGTCACACTTTACCTCATAAAGGTAGTCTCTCTAAATCTTCAAAGCAAAGGCCACATCCAACAACTCCAAGAAATAAGTGGGATAGTTCTTCTTATAAGTCTTCAGTTGTCATAAAGCATAAGCAATCATGTTTTAACTCTGCATGAAAACAACACCTAAACCCAACCATAAAGCACCACAATGTATAATGAAGTCCTTACGTTCTACAAGTGAAGTGAGAACTGGGGCTGAATTTAACAAAAGACTTAAGCATTTTGAAGCTCTCCTCACATTTACCATCCTACATAAATAGAACCACTTTTTGAGTCAGGCGAGTCATAAAAGAAGCAACAGCGGCAAACCCCTTAACAAATCAGTGGTAGTAGTTGGCTAACTGCGTAAAACTATAAATTTTAGTGATATTTATGGTCTAGCACAATTCTTAACAGCTTAAACTTTCTTCGAATCTCTCATCACCCTTTCCTTAGATACCATATGCCCCAAGAAGTACACTAAGGACAACTAAAATTCACCCTTTGAGTGTTTAGCATAAGTTTCTTTTCCTTAACTAACCCCAACACTATACACAAGTGAGTTTCAGGTTCCTATTCGCTCTTGGAGTAAAACAGAAAATCATTAATGAAAACATTAACAAAAGAATCATAAAATGGTTTAAAACTCCCATTTATCAAAATCATAAAGGATGTTGGGGCATTAGTCAAACCAAAAGACATAGCCAAAAACTCATGATGCCTATAACATGTTTGAAATGTAGTCTATGGTATATCGCCCGCCCTGTCACGAGCAAAACAAGGGCCTAGTAATGATGGGTATCTCAATCCCATTGTGAGATGGAGACCACCTCCTTAGCCTAACATCTAAAACATAATAAAAAAACATAGCGGAAGCCAACCAAACATGATGATAAGAAGAATAAATAAACCAAATGAAAGTTTAAGAATCAAAACCAACAGCTATCCTACACTTGTCCACAAAAGCATCTAAAACCAGAATACTAAAATAAGTTGGGACATGCCCCCAACTATGACAAAATTATCCAAAAAGAAATACTAAGTGAATAAAGAAACCAGTGCAATGACAGGGCTTTCTAAAAGAATGAAGGCTCACCACTTCACAATAGATCCACGACAATACCGAATCACCTAACACTACACAAGAGTAATAAAAAAACCTTCGGACCCTACATAGTTAAATAATGTGGCGTCCAGAGACAATCAGTGGAATAATCACTAGCGTGTAACTCAGGGATGAGGGATAAAATTATTCAAATGTCAAACAAGTCAAAAACTATATGCACAACATTTATATATACATAAATAGGATGTCAGGATAGGGGCAAGGATCATGAACATAAGATTATAAACCATTAACCTGAACTGTGTAGCTCGCTCCAACCTAATGGCACCCACGGGCTATATGGGTTTAGATCCTTCTACATAAAGGGCCCTAGTACATGTTAGACACACGAATCGAGAAAACCAAAGAAAAGGCTAAAGATACCAAGGCTCTAGCCATACTAAAATATAATTGTGAACCAAGAATACAGTCATATAGACCCCTACACGGACAAACATGGTTTCTAATATTAGTCCACCTGGGACTACACCTTCATGATGAGATACATAATCCTTTTTAAGCCCAAATTAAAATAGTTTGAACACATAAATCTAACTATTAACCCAAGAGTCTGATATTGAGGCATTTACCACTTTGTATCGCCATATCAATTATGCTTGCAAGATTATATAATCATAACAAACCAATCCATGTAACCATTAGACTCCTAAGTTCCATTTTAAATCCAAAACCATGGACACCAAGGGCCTTTCAAATCTATTTTAACCATTTATCCATTAATGCCATGCAATGGGTTCATAAGTATTTTGATTTATGCAATTATCCATGTTCAAATATCAAATTTAAAAAGTGGGTTGGGGTTAATGCTATTACTAAGCCAAAAAGTCACCAATTTTGGGAAGCCCATATTGCTCATTACAATTCCGATAACAATGCACCCACTCAGTCCAAACACCATAAATTTAAAGCATAAATCATCAATTCAAAACATAGGAAAAGTAATTCAAGTAATATCAATCAAAACCCTTAAACCCAATTTCAAGCTCATCAATTCAAACTATATGGATAATGATGTAAATAAATTCCATAATATAAAATTAAAGTTAGGGAATGAGATACATGCCTGAAATACATAAGAAATTAAAAACAATACAAACTTTAGAGCTGGGTGGTGAATCTCTTAAAAACTATTGAATTTTCTTAGGTTTTGAGTTTAAGAGAGAAAGAATGGAGTTTGATCTTTTTAAACTGAAGGGAATGGGGTTATTTTATGTTTAAAGTTCATATAAGGGGTAAAAAGACCAAAAGCCCCTCACCCCAAGTGAAAAAAACAAAATTAGATAAAATTAAAATAGATGTGTGGCACACCCTTATTGTGGAGGTTAGCCTCTGTGCCACGCTCATATCTCAGAGGCTAACCACTGTGACATGCCACTATGTAGAGGCACACGTCCTTCAAGTTCAAAAATATCCCCGAACCCCTTCCAAATATTCAAAAACTTTGCTATACACCATTTTAACATCTTTAAACATACTTCAAGACAAAAATTGACATTACAATAGCGGGAGGGTCGAGAATAAAATTGTTAAAATTTTATGGGGCCTTACATTAACCCCCCCCCCCCCTTTTAGGATTCATCCCTTAATGGGGAGTAATGCCATTTTTAAGCATTATAATAGCAAGAATACATCAGAACCAAATGACAAATTTTAAATGGAATAAAACTCGTACCTCAAGCACTTTCATCCAACACAGGAAACAAGAATGGATATTTTGCCTTCATATCTTCCTCAGCTTCCCATGTAGCTTTTTCCACCTTTTAGTTTCTCCATAGAACCTTCACTGAAGCTACATCCTTTGTCCTTAATCTACGAACTTACTTATCTAATATTTCAACCACGACTTTCTCATGAGACAAAGAATCTGTAACACCAACATGCTTAACTGGAACTATCAAAAAAGAGTCACCCATGTAGTTTTTCATCATAGATACATGGAAAATAGGTTAAATATAAGTCAAACTCCCTATAAAATCTAACTCAAAAGTAACATTCCTAACTCTTCCTATGACCAGATACAGACCAATGTAATGGAGACTAAGCTTCCCTTTCTTCCCAAACCTCATCAATCCTTTTATAGAAGAAACCTTAAAGAACACCCAATCACTCGCTTTGAACTCCAACTCCCTTTGCCTCATATCCCCATAATACATTTGGCGACTCTAGGAAGTCTTAAGTCTTTCTCTAACCACCTTCACCTTCTTCATAGCTTGGTGAACAAAGTCAAGACCAAATAACCTAGCCACACCTACCTCAAACCACCCAATAGGAGACCTACCTCTTCTACCATAAAGATCCTCAAAAGGAGCCATTTGGATGCTAGAATGACAACTATTTTTATGAGAAAACTTAATAAGGGGCAAATGATCAACCAAACTATCCTTAAAATTAATTACACGGGTCCTTACCATATCCTCCAAAGTCTTAATAGTCCGCTCCTCTTGTCCATCTTTTTTATGGTAAAAAGCGGTGCTAAGGTTCACCTGAGTACCCCAAACCTTTCTGAAATAATGTCAAGTGTGAGAACAAAATTGTGTATCTTATTCTAAAATGATGGACACAGGTACTCCATGTTACTTGACTATCTCCTAAATGAATAACATAGTATAATCCTCTACTGAGTAGTTAGTCCTCACTGGAAAAAAGTAAGCAACTTAGTCATTCTCTGTCTAATGACCAAAATGGAATCATACTGATTGCGACACCACAGAAGACCCGTAATGAAACCCATCTTTATCATCTTCCACTTCTATATGGGAAAATCTATCTCTTGAGATATGCCACTAGGCCTCAAATTATCAACCTTGACTTATTGGCAAACCATACACTTAGATATAAAGTTCGCCACATATCTCTTTATATTATTCCACCAGTAGACTTCCTCTAAGTTATGTTACATCTTAGTCAAACCTAGATGAACTATATCTCTAGACTTATGAGCCTCAGTCAAAACCTTTCTCACATCCCATCAATATCAAGAACTCACAACCTCTCTTGATACCTTAAAATTCCATCTCCTCCAATCTCGAATGCCATAACCTTTTGTTGAACCACTTCATCCTTAATCTTCATAAGTATGGGATCCAAAACCTGTTTCTCTATCACTTCAGCACCAAGAGACGATTTAACCACTTCCTAAACAATCACTCTTCCATCCTCAAAATTCTAGAGACGAACTACCAAGTTAGCCAACCTATGAATATCCTTCACTAACCCTCTCTTCTTCTCATCAACATTAGATAATCTCCCTATAAATAACTTATTAAGAGCATTAGCAACAATATTAGCTTTACTTGGATAGTAGTGAAGGCTCTTGCAGAGTCCATAAATAGATCAAGCCATCACTTCTGTTCAATATTCAATTCCTTTTGAGTAAGCACATACATCAAGCTCTTATGATCTGAATAAATATCCATATACACCCTATACTAATAATGGTGTCATATTTTTAAAGCAAAAACCACACCCTTTAACTCTAAGTCGTAAGTCAAATAATTCCTCTCAGCAATATTAAGCTGACTGGAAATATAAGCTACTACCTTACCATACTGCATCAAAATAATACCAAGTCCCACATGAGACAAATCACAATAAACAACGGACCCCTCAATACCCTTGGGCCAAGTCAAAACTGATGTAGAAGTCAACTTACTCTTCAACTTCCCAAAGTTACCCTTACAAGAATCAAACGACAAGAACATAACCTTTTTCTTAGTCAACCTTGTTAACAGAGTAGCAATAGATGAGAAACTCTCCTTAAACATCCTATAATACCTAGCCATGTCCATAAAGCTCCTAATGTCGATTGGAGTCGTGGGTATAGGCCACTTCTTAACTGTCTTAACTCTCTGTGGATCTATCTTGATTTCTTGTCAGAAATAATACTCCCAAGAAAGGTCACAACACTAAGAAAAATTTCACACTTAGAAAATATTGCATATAAATTTTGGTTCGTAAGAGTTTGCAACATGATTTAGAGGTGATTCACATGACCCTCCTCACTCTTAGATCACACCAAGACGTTATCAATTAAAACTATCACAAAAAAAGTTTAAAAACTTCCTAGTCACCCAATTCTTAAGATTCATGAAAGCAGCTGGAGCATTGGTCAACCTAAATGACATAACCAGAAAATCAAAATGACCATACTAGGTTTGAAAAGTAGTCTTGGGAATATCAACCTCCCAATTTTTCAACTGATGATATCTCGAATGAAGATCAATCTTAAAGAAACACCTAGTACCCTGAAGCTAGTCAAAAATATCATCAATCATAGGTAGAGGGTACTTATTTTTCACTGTCACCTTATTCAACTGACAATAGTCTATATATGTCCGAAGATACCCATCTTTCTTTTACACAAAATACACAAGAGCACCACGCGTAGAAACATTAGGACGAATGAAATTTTTATAAAGAAGATCTTTTAAATACTTCATTAGATTCTTTAGTTCGCTCAGATCCATCCTATATGGAGGAATGAAAATGGGATTAGTTTCCAATAGAAGATCAATCTCAAAATATATTTCCCTATCGGGAGGAATTCCAGGAAGATAATCGAGAGATACTTCAAGAAATTCATTAACCATAGGTATAGATTCCAAAGAAAGACTTTTAGAATTAGAAATCCTTAACCCAAACTGATGATACAGACACCCTTTAGAAATTAACTTACAAGCTCTAAGATAGGAAATAAACCTCCTTTTGGTCACTAAGAAACTCCCCTTCTATTCGATCATTGGTACATTAGGGAATTGAAAACTAACCTTTCGTGTCGTACAATCGAGAGAAGCATACCATGAATAGAGTCAATCTATCCTCAACATCTCATAAAAATCTACCATATCAAGCTCTACCAAATTCACCAGCGTCTCTCTATGAAAGATGGATACCACACAAACCCTATAAATTCTTCTAGTAACTATAGAATCACCCACCAGTGTAGAATAGGAACAGGGTTGAAAATCCTTATAGAAGAAAAACCACAGTGTACAGCCACATAGAGGGTCACATAAGATAGGGTAGAACCCAGATTAACCTAATAATAAATATTGTGAGAAAAGAGGTGTAATATACCTAATAATAACATAAGGGGATGGCTCATATTATTAGTGAGTAGAAATGCATAGAGATACTTCTGGCCAATGTCAGTACCCGAAGTGGCTCCTATAGGTATTGGAGTTGAAGAAGTGGTAACCGAAACCGTATTAGATCCAGTGAAAACTTTGGCTATAGGACAATTTCTCTGAAGATAACTAGGATAATCATAATTAATACACAAGTTTCTCCCCTCCTTATAGTAACCATGGTAAAGCTTCCCACAAAATAGGAAAGAAAGATATGGTAGGGCTGACTAAGCTCTATTGGCCTAAGAGTGCTTACCCCGTGCCTTAGGATCACTGCTAGCCTAAAAATAATAATCACCAGAAGTCTTAGGATATGATGCATATCTAGATAATAAGAACTTCCTAAATTCTTCTTATTAGTCCACTGTCTACTATCTGTCCCACTATTTTGCTGACTTGCACCCTACTTTGAATATCTAAACTTCTTGCTCTGCCTCTCTTTTATCTCTTCCTACTTCTTTTTCTTATCCTCCGCTAGTTGCATATAAACCACCAGTATGGAGATATCCATATCTTTATTTCAAATTAATAGTCTTACACTCTAACACCAAATCATGGGACAACCAGAGGCAAACATCCTTATTAGATACCTCATATTGGACACTAATTTTGGAGAATAGCAAGACAACTACTGGAATTTCATAGCATACTCCTTAACACTCATCTTACCTTACTTCTAGTTCACAAACTCTTTGGCCTTAGCTTCCCTCAGCTTCTACGGAAAGAAGTGATCCAAAAAGCACCTAAAAAGTCATCCCACCTCACCGACTCGACATTATTACTCTTCATCACTTCTCACTTCTCATACAATAGGTAAGACACATCCTTTAACCTATAAGTAGAAAACTCTACTCCTTCTGAATCAGTAGCATACATCACCCTGAAAATCTCACCATCTTATCAATAAACCTCTGTGGATCATTCTCATTATTAGAGCCTATAAGGGCTGGGGGATTCAACCTTATAAAATGGTCAACTCAAGTGACCTTAGAAGAATAAGAAATAGAACCAACATGATAAGACTGCATAGCCATTAACTGAGAAATCATATAGAATGATGTAACTCAACATTAGAGATATCTCCCTAAGGCGACTGAGCATAAGTATCACCAGTCCAAGAAGCCTAATAAAAAATAGTATAGATCGATGGAACCAAATATGGAAAAGTATAATCAGGATCATGGACCCTAGACCTGATCTGAACTTTATAAAAAGGGCAAGTCCCATCCACATAAAGAGGTTCCAATAAACTTTCGACGACTGTCAGATCTTTGAAGAGTCATGATCTGAAATGTCAATAAACCAGGAGTTAGAGAATTTTTATCACACTAGACTCTATAACCCAAAAATAGAAAATATGAAAGGAAAATATTCCTAAATACCTTGTAGCCTCCCCCTTATAAGTGTGGCACACTACACACCCCATAAAAGGGACCCTACTCAACATAGCTTTATGGAAAACCAATAACCCTAAACCACACTCTAATACCAAACTTCTAGGGCTTAGTGGTGATGGTTATCTCAAGCCCACCATAAGTTGGAGACCACCACCTTAGCCTTACATCCAGAACACAAGATAAGAATACAGCAGAAGTCAACAAAACATAATGATAAGAAGAACAGATAAACAAAATAGAATTTTAAGAATCAAAAACATCAACCATCTTATAGTGGTCCACAAAAGCCTCTAAACCCAAAATACCAAACTAAGTCAGGACATGCCCCTGACTATGACAAAAGTAGCCATAAAGAAATATTATGTGAATAAATAAACCAGCAAAATGATAGGGCGTACCAAAAGAATTGAGGTCATCACATCACAGCAAATCCACATTAATAACGAATAACCAAATGATGTACAAGAGCAACAAAAAAACCCTTTGGACTCTATGTCATTAAATAATGTAGCTTATAGGGATAGTTAGTGGGATAAACACTGGCATGTAAGTCAAGGATAAGGGATAAAAACTTCCAATGTTAAACTAGTCAAAAACCACTTGCATAATATTTATATATACATATATAGGATGTCGGGAAAGGGACAAGGGTCATGCATATTATAGTTTAAACCATTAACCTAAATTGTGTAGCTCGCTCAGACCTAATGGCACCCACGAGCTATATGGGTTCAGCTCCCTCGATTGAAATGACCCTAGTGCATATTAGTCGCATGACCCGAGGAAACCCAAGGAAAGGCTAAAGACACCAAGGCTCTATCCATCCTAAAATATGATGCGTGCACCAAGAACATAATTATATAAACCCCTATGTCAGTAAATATGGTTTCCAATGTTAGTCCGCCCGGGTCAACACCATCATGGTGAGTTGTACAATCCCCTTTAAGCCTAAATTAAAATAGTTTGCACACATAAACCCAACCATTAAACTAGTAATCTTATATTGAGGCATTTAATACTTGGTATCATCATACCAATTATGCTTTCAAGCTCATATAATAATTCTAAACCAATCCATCTAACCATTAGACACCCAAGTTCTATTTAAAATCCAAAACCATAGCCACCAAGAAACTTTCAAACCCATTTAACCATTTATCCATTAATGTCATGAAAAGGGTTCATAAGTAAGTTGAAATATGTAATTATCCATATTCAAAAATTAAATTTACAAAGTGGGTTGGGGATAATGCCATTACTAAGCTAAAAAGTCACCAATTTTAGGAAACCCATGTTCCCCATTCCAGTTCCCATAACAGTGCACCCATTCAGACTAAAAACCTTAAATCTAAAGCATAAATCATTTATTTGAAACATGGAAAAAGTAATTCAAGTAATACCAATCAAAATCCCTCAACCCAATTTCAAACCCATCAATTAAAACCATATGGATAGTGATGTAAACAAATTCTACAATATAAAATTAAAGTTAGGTAATAAGATACATGCTTGAAATACATAATAAATAAAGACAATTTGAAGTTTAGAGCTTGGGTGATGAATCCCTTGTAAAACCCTTGAGTTTTATAGGGTTTTCAGTTTAAGAGAGAAAAAATGGAGTTTGGTCATTTAAAAATAAAGAAAATGGGGTTATTTTATGTTTAAAGATCGTGTAAGGGGTAAAAAGACCAAAAGCCCCTCACTCAAAGTGAAAAAAACAAAACTGGATGAAATTAAAATAAGAGTGTGGCATGCCCTTATCATCAAGAGTAGCCTCCATTCTATGCTCTTATCACGGAGGCTAACCTTTATGGCACACCTCTAGCACAGAGGCACACTACCTTGGAGATCCAAAATAGACTCGAACCCCTTCTAAAAATTCTATAACTTTCCCAAAATAACCTTTTAACATCTTTAAACATAATTTAAGTCAAAAATTGACATTACAAATGTCAGATGATCAAGAATAAAATTGTTTAAATTTTATAGAGTCTTACACACCCTAATCTTAAGTTGATGGTAAACTGACCTTAAATTAAATTTAGAAAACATTTTAATTCCTTACAACTTATTAAATAGATCACCCATCCTATAAAAAGAATACTTGTTGTAAATAGTCACCTTATTAACCTAACGGTAGTCTATGCACATCTGCAAGCTACCATCTATCTTTTTCATAAACAAAATAGAAGCACCTCAAACCAAACCAGTTGAATAAATAAAAACCTTCTATAACAACTCTTGCAATTGGGACATCACTTCCTTAACTTTCTTGGTTCCATATGATAAGGAGGAATGAAGATAAGGGTTCTTGTATATAAGCCTATGCAAAAGTAACTCTATAGTTTAGAGGTATACCGAGATGGCATCAAGAAATGCTTCTAAGTATTCACTCATAATTGGAACCAAAGTTATAGGAGAAACTCCTAAATTTTCCTCTTAAAGATGAGCTAAAAATGACCTACACCCCTACTTAACTAATTTCTAGGAACAAATAGCAAACAAAATTCTAACAAGAGTAGGCTTAAAGGTACCTTCCCACTCTAACATTTACATCTCAGGCATAGCTATAATGATTGTCTTAGCATGATGATCAATAATGCACTACACCCCACAAATTTGTTTTTGAACTATGTAATATTTATATATATGAAATAATTGGGAATCTAGTTATGGCATTAGGATTAGGAATATAATAATCATATCTAACAATTACAAAAATCAGATAGGTAGTATCTTGTGATGAAACCCTGTGCCATGTGTGTATGAGATACTACTTTGTTCCCTTTGTGTGTTGAATCCAGAACTTACTCGATTAGACTTTCCTAGGTTTAACGATAGTCGATTAGGAAGGGTTCATAGGTTGTTTTTAAAATAAGTTCACCTTTAGCCTAAACGACCTTCCAAATATGAATAAGTATCCCTTGATCCCTATTTTTATCTTGTATAGCCTATTTTTCTTATTTTACCTTTCACCTTCACATATCTGTTATGATAAACCTATTTTGGCTCTAGTCTGCTTTAGGCATTGTGCACCTCAATTCAGGCAAATAGCCTAAATTGAGAATGGCCATCATAGGGGTGCGTATATGAAGTGGGTATGAAGAAAGGTTAATAAAAGAAAAGAGAGTAGGGATGGGTGTGGTAGAAAAAGCAAATTAAAAGAAAAAAGAAAAAAAAACATATCCAACCTGAATGAGCAATAAAAGATTAAAAAGGGAGCAATAAGGGTGGAATAAAAAAGAGTTAGTGAATAAGTAGATCCCAATAGAAGTGTAGTACAAAGGAGGCTTATCACTAAGAATTTCCATATGTACCATACCATTCCCCAAGCCTACATTACAAGACGAGTAAAGTCCTATAATGATCCTAACCCAAATGGTTAAAAACTAAGGTAAAGAAAATAAGGGCAAGCCTATGGTATTTGATGCATATTGTTGGAACTTCCTTGTAAGTGTAAGTGTGTCTTGATCATCCTTACATTAATATGCATGATTTCATATTAGCGATTGGGACTCATTTGATGTGAGAGAATATATGTTATATTGTAAGCTGCTTCCTTGTTTGGGTAGTGTAACTTGTACATATGCATGGTTTCTTATTGCTAATCTAATTCCATATCTTGACTCCCTTGTGTCTTATTGTTGTGCTTTATTGATACAAACTATTAGTTTTGAACTTTTATAATTGGAGAGAGGTAACATTTTGAGCTTAAAGTCTATGATTGACTATTGAAGATAGCTTAGGTTTTTTTTAGTCAAGAATCATTGTGTTGTTTAGTTGAATCCTGTTGCTTGAGGATATCCAAATGTTTTAAGTTGAGGGTTTTGATGAGCCATGATTTCATAGAACTTTCAATGCTTAAAAATAATAAGAATATGCAAGTTTGGTTCTTTTGTTAGATACAATGTCTTTTGTGTGGTGTTTGATAGAAAACTAGGTTTTAGAGTTGAAAAGGAGAAAAGAAGTGAAAATAAAGATTTTGACCACCTACGGGGGAACCTACGGCCTATAGGTACTACCTATGTAGGATAGGTGTCAATATGTTGAGCTTTCGAGATTTAGAAAGGCAAATTTTGACCCTGCTACCTGGTGGATGGCATTCTGTTAGCACATTTAAGACTTTTAACTTCGAATAATTGTAAATTCTTAGGTAACTATCATTATTTTTATGGTATTTCATATGATTTTGTAGGAAAGTAAAGATTCATGAACATATAGGAGAGCTACGTTGAGAAGCATGATTTTTGGTGAAAGATGCAAGAAATTAAGTTCTGAAGATTTCATCCGACGACTTGGTCTGATAAGAAGAGAACAATAAAGGTGAAGCATTTCTGTCGATATTTTATGATAAGTCGTCAACTTCCTGATAATCCATCAGGACTTGTCGTTAGGAAAAAAGCATCAAACATGGAATTTGAAGAGGAGTTGATGACATTTTTTGATAAGTCTCTAGACTCCTAATAAGTTGTCACACATGTCGTCACATATGTCATCACACATATCGTCAGATTTGTGATAAGTCATCAAAAATGTCGTCAGCTAAAGGAGCAAAAATCTAAATTTTTAGTTTCAAATTTCCTTTAAGTTACAGATTTAAAAAGCAACTTTTAGGGTTTCATTCAGCATCTTGAACTTATTCCAAAGGAAAAGTCACCTCTTTTTGGGCCACTTAACTGAGAATTCAATTTTCAACTCTGTGATTGGGTTTGGGGAACTTTTACTTAAACTTGGAAAAGAATCAACTTCAGACTTCGTCTTTTGTAAGTTTAATTTCTCTAAATGAGGAATATAATTGTTGCTATCTCTTTCTTTCTCATGTGGAACTAAAACCCATAACTAGGGTTGTGGGATATATGATTATTCCTTTATGGATTTAATAGTTGGTTAGCGTTTGAGTGATTGTGGGGACATCTTGATAATTCCTTTGTAATGATTATTTTCTATTGGTTGCAAACAATAGATCTAGCCTTATGTTTGCTTGCTCGAACTGAGAAATAAACTAAAGGTAGTGAATTATCAATGAGGATTTAGAATGGTTAATTTTTCATCTAATGATTACTGCTGTAACAAGATTAATCAACTAGAGATAAAATCAGTATGAATAGAAGGTTTCCCTAAGTTTGAGAGAATTAGGGAGTACAACATCAAGGTAGGTTGAGAAACACTTATATGGAATATCGATACTGATAATTTGGTGTTTCCAACAAGTCACGAAAATCTAATACTTCAACTATTATTCAATAAGGGATTAAAAATCATAGTGATCACAACCTTAGTTTCTCTCTATCATTGATTTGAACAATTGAAATTTTAGCTTTGAGTTCTAAAGCAAGTCAAAACTTTAATTATCGTTTGATTGATAAAACCTCTAATTAAAGGAAACCATTATCTATCAATCATTTTAATCTTAAATAGACTTGAGTGACACCTTATTCCCTGTGGGATTCAACCCCAACCTAGTTGGTTTATATATTTGACAGCGACCGGTTACTTTCTCATAAGAGAGGTGTAGTTTGGGCATATCAAATTATGGTGCTGTTGCCGGGGAATACAATTTCAAATTGAGTATAGCTGTGATAATTGACTCGTTGTAAGTTTCCTAGTTTTACTTTTATCTGTTGTTTTTGTTCTCTGTAGGTTAGTTAGTCTGTATGCCAAGTACATGGAGTTCAGGTGAACCATTATTACCAGTACATCCGAAACCTCAGTTGATTGGTAGACTAGCAGACCCACAAGAAGCAGGAAGACTAGCTGCCTTGGCTAGGGCTAGTTAAATCAACAAAATTTAGATAACCTAGGTCGGGTACCAAATCTGGATGAAGAGGACCTGGGAGATGATAATTTAATTGACCCCACTAATAGGAGGCATACAGCGGGATTTGTTGCACCTATAAATTAAAATCGTCCATTCAGAGGAAGACTAGACTGCTAAGTTGTGCAATTTGATATTGACAACGACGAGGCTGATTTGGATCGAGCTAGAGCTACAGGGGCAATCATTCTACCACCACTAGATCCTGGGGTGAAATTCAACATCACCAGTACTATGATCCAGCTACTAAATTTGAAAGGACTCTTTGGTGGATTACCTGGTAATGATCCAAATCTATATTTGGTGAATTTTATCAATATTTTAAGTCGTTTGATAATCCTGGAGTGGGACAAAATGCTATTCATTTGAGATTATTCCTACTGTCTCTATCTGGAGAGGCAAATATGTGGTTGAATAAGCTGACTTCTGATTCTTTAATAAACTGGAGGCAATTGAAAGAAGCTTTTCTAGAAAGGTTTTTTCTACCCTCCAGAATGTTACAGTTGAGAGATGAGATCAATAACTTTAGGCAATTGGCTAATGAAGCTTTGCATAAGACTTGGGCGAGGTTTAAAAAGAAGTTAACTCAATACCCAAACTATAAGTGGTTTATGAACACTTGATGGAAACATTCTATAGAGCTTTGAACTCACTTACAAAGCCAATAGTGGATAGTGCTATAGGAGGAGCTTTTATCGAGCTTACCTTTATTGAGGATGCGGACATGTTAGAAAGAATGACTAAGACAAGTAGATCTTGGCATTCCAGAGATTCCATGGTAGCAAGTAATACTGGGTCTAGTGTAATATCAATAGAGCAGCATAAGAAAAAAGCAGAGCATGATCAGGATATGGCTCACATGAAAACCTAGATGGATCTGCTCATGAAACATTTGTTATCAGGGAATGTAGAAAAGGAAAAAGCAGTGGGGTCCTAAGGTAAGGGAGCTGAATCAAACATCGAGGAAGAGGATAACTACTTGCACAACTAGGGGGTTTCCAGACCGGTGGTCAAGGAAACCAAGGTTGGAACCATCAAGGATATTGGAATAATAAAAGTGACAGGAGTGAACTGTATGTACCTCTTGGAATCCGTGATAATGCAATCACCAGTTCAGGCAAAATGTCCATGGAGGACATGATGGAGAAACTATTAAAGGGAGTTGAGGTAATCAATTCAGGGGTGACTACGATGAAGAGTGACATATCTTCCATGAGTTAACTAGTATCAACTGCTATTGAACAATAGGAGTAGTAGATGAGACAATTATTCACAAGATTCAACCAAAGATAGAATGGGAATTTACCAAGTGATACAGTTCAAAATCCAAGGACTAGTAGATCATGTATAGATATTACCACTAGGATCAATAAGATGTTATCTAGCCTAGGATTGGGGGCATCCTCTTATACTGATGCGGTCAAAATGGATTGGGAGATGGTTGATGAATCTTCAGTGGTGCCTGTGGAGTTGGTAAGTTCATAAAAAAAGTGTGCGGAAGTGGAACAACCACCAAAGCTAAACCATGTTAGTGATGTGGAGCAAGGCATAAGAAAGGAGGTAAAAGTTGCCCCAATTGAAATCCCAATGCCACCACCCCTATTTTGTCAATGATTAAAGAAGAAAGAAGATAAAGAAAAGTTTAACAAATTCATGGCTATGTTGAAGCAATTGACAATGAACGTGCCTTTAGTTAAAGAACTTAAGCAAATGCCAGTATATGTTAAATTTATGTAGGATCTTATGACGAAGAATAGAAAAGTGAGCTATGAACCAGTGGATAATCTCCATCATTGTAGTGCTATTTTTACAAAGTCCTTGGTGCAGAAGAAGGAAGACTTAGGACCGTTCACTATTCCTTGTACGATTAGATCTTTGGAATTTTCTAAGGCCTTATGTCATCTAGGAGCGAGCATTAATATGATACCGCTAGCTGTTTACAAAAAATTATGTTTGGAAGACCCCATACCCACCAATATAAAACTAGATATAGAGGACACATCTGTGAAAAGAATGATCGGTATGCTATATGATGTACTTGTAAAGCTGGCTAATTTATATTCCTTGTTGACTTTGTGATCCTTGATTGTGAAGTAGACTTTGAAGTGCCCATAATTTTGGGTAGACCATTCTTAGCAACTAAGAGAGTGTTAGTTGACATAGAGCTGAATAAGTTAAAGTTTAGGCTCAATGGGAAAAAAGTTAGTTTTGAAGTGCATCAATCCATGAAACAGCAAAAGAAAATAAGTGTCTACTCGATTGTTGATGTACTTTATGAAGATGTAAAAGATGCACCAGCTAGGGATGAAGCACTTTCAAGGTATCTTGATGAATTCTGAGTAGTCAAAATTACCTAGTCATGCCGTGACATTAAAGCAAGCGCTACTTGGGACTGCACCTATGGTGCCACAGGTATATTTCTAACTCTCTTGTTTTAGTTTGATACATTGGAGACAATACATGATTTTACGCTGAGGGTGAGACTGCTTGTGGGTGTTGATGTTCTCTTGGGGTTTTTATTGTCGTGCCTCTTTTCCTCGGAGTCTTGTTCCTAGTAGAGTCGGTATATTTAGGCGCACTGTGTTTTGTTTTGTGATGTTCTGTGGTTAATTGGGAGAAAATTAAGTATCTGGGGTAGTTCACATTTTTTTTTGTTGATTTTAGGGAATGATAAATACCTCTCCAATTGTCTATTTTGTAACTATGTGATATGCTTCTATATACGACTACTATGAATCTTTTTATGGCATTGGTATTAGGGACATGGTAATCATTGCTAACAATTGCATGAATCAGATAGGTAGTAGCTTGTTATGTACCTTTGTGCCATGAGTTTGTGAGATACTACCTAGTTCCCATTGTATGTTAAATCCAGAATTTGTCCGATTGGTCTTGCCTTGGTCGTAGGAGAGTGGTTCGGAAAGGATCATAGGCCTTTTGGATATTAGTCCACCTTTAGCCTAAATGTCCTTCCATGTTTGAATAATATTCTTTGATCCTGATTTTGAGCCTGAATGCCTATATTTTTTTATTATTATACCTATCACCTTTCCACTTAGATCATAATGAACTTGTTTTAGCCCTAGTCTTCCTTGGGCATTGTGCATTTTGACTTAGGCAAATCACCTAAGTTGAGGGTGGCTATCATAGGGGTGTGTGATGTAAAGTAAGTATGAAGAAGGGTAAAATAAATAAAATAAAAAAAAATAAAAAAATGCAAGGCTGGGTGTGGTAGAAAAAGAATAAGAAAAGCAAAATTGTGAAAAAGAGAAAATGAAAGACTAAAGGACCATATCCAGCCTGAATTTTCTTTAATAAAAAAAAGGAAAAATAA
The DNA here is from genome assembly GCF_002878395.1 of Capsicum annuum. Lineage (NCBI taxonomy): Eukaryota > Viridiplantae > Streptophyta > Magnoliopsida > Solanales > Solanaceae > Capsicum > Capsicum annuum. The sequence goes on from NC_061114.1 coordinate 110,800,847, forward strand.
GTTGAAGGTTGATAAGTAAGACCCCAAAAGTAGTGTAGTGCCAAGGAGGCTACGTCACTTTAAATATCCTTGTGTATCATACCAGCCCTAAGCCTACATTACAAGCTGAAGAAAAATCCTATAGTGATCCTAGCTTAACTGTTTGAAAGCCTCGGTGATGAAAATAAAGGCAAGCTTATGTTATTTGGCATACATTGACTGGAACTTCTTTCAGAGAGTGAGTGTCTCTTGACCGTCCCTGTATTTACGTGCTTGATTTTAGATATGAGTGAAGAGGGATTTCTATGTTATAAGGAAACATCGATTGTATTGCTCGCTGCTTACTTATTTTGGTAGTATAACTTGTACATATGCATGGTTATTGATGCTAATTTGATGCGATATCTTGATTCCTTTATGTCATATTGTTGATCTTCATTGATATACACAGTTGGGTTTAGAATGATTGAACATGGAGAGGGTAATGTGTGTTGAGCTAAAATTGATATCAACTGTCTTAGGTATCTTATGTTTCTCTTAGCTAAGCATCATAGTATGGTGTTATGTAGTTGTTTGAGGATAAGCAATTGTTTTAAGTTGAGGGTGTTGATGTGTTGGCCTTCTGTTAGCACATTTAAGACTTTTAACTTGGAATAATTGTAAGTTCTTAGGTAACTATCATTGTTTTGATGGTATTTCATGTGATTTTGAAGGAACGTCAAGGTGCATGAACATATAGGAAAGCTACATTGAGAAGGATGATTTTTGGTGAAAGATACAAGAAATTAAGTTCTAAAAATTTCATCCGATGACTTGGTCTGATAGGAAGAGAACAAGAAAGTTGAAGCATTTCTAACGACATTTTTTGATAAGTCGTCAACTTCCTGATAAGCCATCAGGACTTGTCGTCAGCCGAAGGCAGTAAACATGGAATTTGAAGAGGAGTTGATGAAATTTTTTGATAAGTCATCAACTTCCTAATAAATTGTCGGGAATTATCGTCAACCGAAGGCAGCAAACATAGAATTTGAAGAGGTGTTGACAACATTTTCTGATAAGTCATCAGACTCCTGATAAGTCATCACACATATCGTCAAATTTGTGATAAGTCATCACAAATGTCGTCAGCTAAAAGAGCGAAAATCTAAATTTTTAGTTTCAAATTTCCTTTAAGTTACAGATATAAATAGCAGCTTTTAGGGTTTCATTCAGCATCTAGAACTTATTCCAAAGGCAAAGTCTCCTCTTTTTTGTCCTCTTAACTGAGAATTTATTTTTCAACTCTGTGATTGGGTTTTTGGAACTTTTTCTTGAACTTGGAAGAAAATCAACTTCAGACTTCATCTTTTGTAAATTTAACTTCTCTAAATGAGGAATACAATTGTTGCTAGCTCTTTCTTTCTCATGTGGAACTAAAACACATAACTAGGGTTGTGGGATCTATGATTATTCCTTCATAGATTTAATAGTTGGTTAGGGTTTGAGTGATTATGGGAACATCTTGATAATTTCTTTGTAATGATTGTTTCTATTGGTTGCAAACAATAGATCCAGCCTTATGTTTGCTTGCTCCAACTGAGAAATAAACTAAAGGTAGTGAATTATCAATGAGGATTTGGGAAGGCTAATTTTCCATCTAATGATTACTGTTGTAACAAGATTAATCAACTACCGGTAAAATTAGTGTGAATAGAAGGTTTTCCTAAGTTTGGGAGAATTAGGGAGCACAACATCTAGGTAGGTTGAGAAACACTTAGATAGACTATCGATACTGATAATTTGGTGTTTCCCACGATTCACAAGAATCCAGTACTACAACTATTATTCAATGAGAGGTTAATAATAATAGTGATCACAACCCTAGTTTCTCTCTATCATTGATTTGAACTATTGAAATTTTATCTTTGAGTTCTAAAGCAAGTCAAAACTTTAATTATCGTTTGATTAATAAAACCCCCAATTAAAGAAAATCATTATCTATCAATCATTTTAATCACAAATAGACTTGAGTGACACCTTATTCCTTGTAGGATTACCCCCACCTATTTGGGTTATATATTTGACAACGACCACTTACTTTCTTGTAAGAGAGGTGTAGTTTGGGTGTATCACTACCTACAGAGGGGCACCTTCGGCCCATATGTACCACCTACGGACCATAGGTTCTAGTACAAGTCTCAAAAGATTGAAGTTCAGATATTTTTTCAAGTGTTTTGGAATTTGTCACCTACGATGGGTCACTTATGGAACTTAAGAGTCTTGTAAGTGGTGACTACACTCTGTAAGTGGCCCTATAGGTTGCCACCGACTCTGTTTTTCCTCTTTTGCTTAAGATTGGTTTCCTATGGTTTCCTTTTATTCTATAAATACCTTTTTGATATTTTTAGTTGATTTACGCACTCCTAATACTTACAAACATATATTTGAATCCTAGATTTGATTTTGATCTTTAGATTGTTTTGTTCTTGATTTTGATTGATTATTCAATTTGAGATATTGGATTTTATTTATTAATTATTTTGAGAATGATTTAATGGCCTTAATTATGAATTCCATTGATTGTTTCATATATATGAGTGGCTAATTCCCTTAGCTAAGGTTGTGGGAACCCTTATGGATTAACAAAGTAAGGGAAGATTCCAATTCTTGTAGATTATTGTTACTTCAGGTACTGTTATTTTTCCTTACTCTTAATGATTTCTTAATTGTTTCAAACATTAGGATCTAGTGTATATTTTGATACCCCAAAATTTTTGAACTCTAGTTCTCTTAAATGATCGGCCACGTAGTTAGCTTTCCAATGCTTCAAGTCTCACCTTAATCCAATGTCAAGGCAAAAGTTATGGAAAATTTCCTTAAAGGCTTGACATGCACTTTCGTGAATACGACTCAGTTCAAGAGTCATAACCATTTGTGATGAGTCGTCACAAGTGAGTTATAGTCACTCCAGTGAAGGCCTTCAGTTTTAGCTTGTGACCACGACTTCTCCTAATAACCCATAATCAGTGGCTACAATTAATATGAAAGGACTCGTAGTATCGACATTTTGCTACACAAGACCTCCACCAATGGTTACGAGTCGAGCATATGAGTCATACTGAGGCATTACGAATTGTATAGTGGATTCGTAGCCTTACTAGTAAGGAATCCATGAACCAAGTTTCAAATTACGAATCCACCCAATAACTTTAGTCAGTCCTAACAAATCATAAGATGTTAGATTGTAAACAAAACTATAAAGTCCCCAAAGTTAGATTCCCAGCCTAGGACTCAGGCTACGACTTGTAACCAGTCGTGACGAGTCTAGGATGAGTCATAAAAACTGGAACCAAGTTTTTTGCATATTTTTTCAAGGATTTTTAAGTATTTTCCCACTCTTTTTAAATCCTAAACCACGTTGTAAGGATTCCCAAAAGGGGGTATAAAAGAACCAACACCCCCTCAATTTCTTCAATTATTCTAAGTTTTTCAAAAGAAAAACAAAAGAAGAAGTTTCCTTCTTTCTCAAGAGCAAACTAGGGTTGTTCAAGAAATTCCAATTCCCATAAAGATTTCTTTAAGGCTTATACTTCAAGTATATGGGATATTTATTAGTGGGTCCCTTCCACTCATTGAGTGCTAAGAATTCCCTAAACTTCCAAGTGTAAAACTCTTTTCTCTTTTATGTGGTTCCAATTTAACAATGAAATTTATGAATCTCCTCTCAATTATTTTGATTTTGAACCATGAAAATTTATTCCCTCATGATAATTGTGTTTTCCTTATGTTTGATAATGAAAATGTCTATATAACGATTAGTTATTGAAATCTTGGGTGTTATTCATGATTTTTCTATCTGATTGTTCAGTATTTTCCAAGATCAATTTACATTAGATAGTGCTGGTGGGTAATGAGAACCCAATACCTAAATAGTTATGTATGTTTTAGATTATCAAGCTATAGGTCATTCAGATCATGATTACATCATTATTTTCATATTATGATATTCATGTTGACAATTCATCAGTTGTGGATCATGTTAAATTTTTATCAGTGTCAGTGTTAGTCTAGTTGGGAGTAAGACTTAGCAACAAGTGAACCTATGGATGAAGACTCTCCTACCATTTGAGGACTAAGACCTTTAGTAGAAGTCCCTAAGTTCTATAACTACGTAGCTATCATAGGTTATGAGAGGTCACCCGCTAGTTGAGGATTGACACTGTCTTAGAGGTCACCAGCCAGTAGACAACTGACACCCTTGTCCTTTAGGGAATCAGTTTAATTAATGTACATTGACATTATCGGTACCCATGGGAAGGTATTAACACCCTTATTACTGGCTTACAGGTTAGACCCCAATTAGCTCAGATTGGGGCATGTTGGTTAAATGTTAGCTCCCACAATATTAGTTTTGCATTCAGATTAAGATACCTTAAGTTAGCATGACCAAGTGTCCATATATCAGTTATTCAGCTATTCAAATTATTTCAGTACAAGTTTATACTTGCTCTTGCACTTATTTTACATGTTTATGAATTCAGGCCCATTTTTGATATGTATTTCAGTTAATATCTATCTCACATACTATTATATTCAAAGTACTAACCAAATACTTTGTTTCGTGCTATATTAATTTCACAATATAGGTTTTGATGCTTAGTTCCTATATGACATATAATCCATTGAGTCCTCACCAGTTGAGGACTAGTTAAATGATTTATCATATTTTCCAGTATTTTAGTTCATGTTATTTCAGTAGTCAGAGTTAGTTGCGGACTTATCCCAAAAACACATCATGTTTAGAGGTTTTCAAATAGTCAGATAGTTGGTAATGTTTTCGGCGATGTGCCTCAGACCCCTTTGTTAGTGAATCAATTACTTAATATGTCATTAAATGACTTCCACATAATATTTTATTATTTTCCTTTTAGTATTTATAGTTTGTGCCAATTTATGGACACTTGTAGCCTTGCGCACTATATTATAACTAGGGGGTTGTCTTGATTCATGACAATCTTGGTATTATATAACAAGTTTTAAACTCTCCTAGGGTGTTGAAAGCTATATTAAGTAGTCTCTTGTTCATGGGTGTGAAGTGCACCACATTTATGGGGGAGAGGCTACGAGATATTTTAGTAAAGTTTTCCTTCTTTCAATATTCATGTTGTACGATGGGGCATAAGCTCCGTTAAACTTCTCCTTATAGCTTATTATCTCCTGTTTACAAAAAATACCTCCTAGAAGGGCTAAGGAAAGAAAAAATGGTTACCATCCTGCACCACTGTTCCTGAAAACCCTTAGAATGAGCAGGTCTCTGATGCCAAATTTTGGGCTGCTTTCACAACATTGTCCTAATCCATGGCTACTCAGAATAATTAGCAAGTTGTTTCCCTACCCAACCTTGTGGTGAGCACAGCAGCTTCCAAAATCTGGGACTTTACTCTAATGAATTCTCCAATATTCTATGGATCTAAGTCTGAGGAGGATCCACAAGAGTTCTTGAATTATGTGCAAAAGGTATGTCCCTTTTAGTGAAAGTATTGTTTTAGTTTCTTATCAATTAGAAGGAGTGGATCATACTAATTTCAACTAGTGGAAGGATGACAAAGGCATCGATGTAGGGCCTGTAGAGTTGGATGAGTTTTCTACTGCTTTCTTAGATAGATTCTTCCCACTTGAGTTGAGGGAGGCCAAGATAAAAATTTTATTAATTTGAAGCAGGTATCATGAGTGTTATGGAGTACTCACTCAAGTTCACTAGTTAGCAAGGTATGCTCCAACTATGGTGGCTGATTCTACGACCAGAATGAGCAAGTTTGTCTAGTGTGTCAGTGATGTAGTCAAGGGGTGTAGTGTAATACCCCAGGAAATTTTTCGTTGAAATTTTGTGCGTAAACATGTTGGATTCTATCTTCTAGAATGAATTATAAGTTTTTCCATGTGGAATGTCTTAAATTATGACCCACCATTGCGTAGAGTATCAAAAATGATTTCTAACGATATGTGGATCATCCAAAACGGACACCCGAGCGACGAGTTATGAACATTCCGATCAAACCATGAATAGTAGTGAACAGTAAAACGTGCAGGAAAAAAGTACTGAGGCCTGGCGTATTTTTTCTCCAAATTTAAACGATCATAACTCCTTGTACATAATGATCTGGGTGATCTACTATATATCAACGGAAAGCTCTGCGAGTACTCTTTCCAATGAAATTGGTTTCATCTAATTTGTCTATCAGAGCAAAAAATTATGATCGATCTACTTCAGCCTATCAAAAGCAAATTTAAGGGTCAACTTCAAACGATCATAACTCCTCGTACACAATGATCCTGGTAAGATACTATATATCAACGGAAATATATGAGAGTCCTATTTCTAATGAAATTGGTTTCATCCAATTTGGATATCGGAGTAAAATGTTATGTTTAATCTACTTCAGACTATCAAAACAGTCCATCAAAGGACATATTCGAGTATTATTTGATTTTTAGGGGCGTTTTGGTCATTCCCACTTACCCAAAATCCGTCCAAACCCTATATTAAAGCCTATTAGAAGCATTATATGTTATATTTCATCAAATTTCCTCAAAAAGAAAACCCTAAGCTCCTACATCCAACTTCAAGAACCTTCAAAGTTCACCATTAATTCTGCAAATTTATTCAAGATTCCAAGTTCCTAGCTCAAGAACTTCAAGAACCTCCAAAGTTCACCATTAATTCTACAAATTTATTCAAGATTCCAAGTTCTTAGTTCAAGAACTCTAAGAACCATCATTCAAAGGCACAATTAACATCTCAAAAATGAGAATCGATCTAAAGTTCATCATTCAAGGTATGTGGGGTTTTTCAACAAGAACTCTCTTTTGTTCTTGTGCCCAAAACTAATTTTCTTTACAAAAGCATGATTTTTATTTGATTTTTACGAATTTGAAGCATGAACCCATATCTTATGATGATTATTATAAAATCTTGATGGTTATGATTTTGAAAGATGAATTTACATGTGTGGAGATATAAAGCATGAATCTTGAACGATATTTATCATGATTTTAATATTTGGGTCGTGAATCCCCATTGGAAATTGTGTTTTTTGAGAAAGTGTGTGTTATAAGCACGTTGATGTTGAATATTTGAGATATTTTGAATGATTTGACCTTTTGGTCTTAATGGAGTTGTTTTGAACTCGAGTGTGAAAGAAATCCACAACGTGGTTGATTTTGATAGATGGGAAGCATGATGACTCCCGGTGTATATTTATATAGTATTAAAATTATTTTGTTGTGGGTTGTCTTTGAAATAATCTGACCTAAGTCCGGGAGAAATCTTTAACACCGAGAGGGAGGTATAAAGCGACCTTACTTTCCTAGAACTACGTACCCCCATAGGAGTAAGCTTGAGGCTAATTTATATAGTGATCACTAGTTTCTGTGGATTTGATATCGATTGTCCTACTCTGATGGCAAGAATAGGATGGCTCTCCCCAACGTAGGTTTTACGATGGACTCCATGTAGCTCACATGGTTTATGTCAGTTATAGGATCTCCCAGTGTGTGTGTGTTTCCTTGTGTCTATGGTGAACGGTGAAGTGATTTGAAAGTGGAATTGTGAAAGTTACTCTTTCGAACGATTTAAATGATATTTACATTATGAGAATTGATATTCTTGATGAACTGAAAGTGATTGACAAATTATATGGTGACTCACATGTGTTATTATACTTATTTCATCCTTTCGTGATTATGATGATTTTTCACAAAAGTTCTGAGGATGTGATGTCTGATGTTGGTTTCACGGAATTGTTTTCATTTGATAACTGAGTATAAGTCAGTTGGGGCATGTCTCAATGGCTCGCTGGTTTTATTAATTTTCTTAGAGACTTGTTAGACTAGTTATGTTGAGAGTTGACTAATAAGTCGTATTTTGTTATCTTTCTAAAATTCTTTTATTCTTGGATGATGATTACTCTATTGATATTTAAGGGTTATTTATGAAAACCCCGATGATTTGTGTTGAACTGAATGAAAATGGATCAAAGGGTTAGCTTGGGGCTACTCGTAGCCTCAAGCACCGTGTGATACTCTGGGACCCATTTTCCAGGGCGTTACAAACTTTGTATCAGAGCCTAAGGTTTTAAGGTATCCTAGGGAGTCTGACAAGCCGTGTTAAGTAGAGTCTGGATGATCGGTGTGTAGCATGCCACATCTATGAGCAAGAGGCTACAAGACGTTTTAGGAAAAAATATGATTCTTTCTTTCAGAAGTCTATCTTGCTTAAAGTGTCTCTCTCTACTATTGATTTATACTCTCCTCTTTCAGAAATATGCCTCCATATCGAGCGAGAAGAAATAATGATAGTCAGCAACCTCAACCCACTGACCCATTGAATGAAAACGTGTCTCATAATGAATTTTAGGCAGCCTTTCAGGCGCTGGCCCAAGCTGTTACTGCAAATATTCAAGCCAACTCAGCCCGGGCTCCACAACAGTAGGGAGGTGATTCAGCTGCTACCCGGATTTGTGACTTCATGCGGATGAATCTGCCAGAATTCTATGGGTCCAAGTCTGATGAGGATCCACGGTTTTTTAGAAGAGGTACGGAAGATTACTTAGGTGGTGTATGTATCTGAGGAACATAGTGTGGAGTTGACTGCGTATAGGTTAAAAGACCTTACTTATGACTAGGTTGTTGCTTGGAGGAAAGGTAGAGGTTAAGGAGCTGTCCTTACAACTTGGCAAGAGATCCAAGATGCATTCTTGGATAAGTTTTTCCCTTTGGAGATGAGGGAGGCGAAGGTGGAAGAGTTTATGAACCTGCGACAGGGCTCTATGACTGTTAGGGAGTACTGTCTAAAGTTCAATTAGTTGGCCAAGTATGCTCCTAACTTAGTGGATTATAATCGGGATAGTATTAGTAAGTTTGTGACTGGAGTGTCTAGTTATGTGGTTAAGGAGTGTAGGTCTACTATGCTGAATAGTGAGATGAATCTTTCTAGGTTAATGACTCATACCCAACAGATTAAGGTAGACAAGATTAAGGAGAGAGATAGAATGAGAGGGAATAAGAGAGCTAGGTCCGAGTAGTACGGACAGGGTCAGACTAGATCGTAGAGAAGGAGTCGCCCTCAGTATCAGGATCGTTCGTCTATGCTAGTATCGTCATCTGCTAGTGCTCCCATGCCTAGAGGTAGGCAAGGTCAAGGTAGCAGGTCATATGTATCCAGGTCCTAGTATAGTGCTGGCAATAAGCCAAATCGTCCCCTGTGTCCTAAGTGTGGTAAGGCTCATTCGGGTGAGTGTTGGGGTGAGAAGAGGGGTTATTTTTGGTGTGGTGACATGGGTCACAGAGTTAGAGATTGTCTACAGAAAGGACAAGGGCATCATGACTATCGCCCTCAGACCCAGACTCAAACTGTTAGTGCTCTAGTTCCAGTGACTCACCCAGCCCCAGCTCAGGGCGCCTCTTCTAGCAATGCTGGCAAGCAGCACCAAAATAGATTCTATGCTTTACCGTCCCACCCAGAACAGGAGGACTCTCCCGATGTTGTTACTGGTATGCTTCGTATATTTCAGTTTGATGTGTATGCTTTGTTGGATCCTGGATCCAGTTTCTCATATGTTACACCTTTGATTGCTGTGAATTTTGAAATGAGTCCTGAGATTATTCCTGATCTTATCCTAGTTTCTACCCTAATGGGTGATTCGATTATTTCCCAGAAAGTGTATAAAAAGTATCTTGTTACCGTTCTTCATAGAGTCTTATTCGATGATCTGATTGAGTTAGACATGGTAGATTTTGATATGATTTTGGGTATGTACTGGCTGTATTCTTCTTATGCCTCTATTGATTGTCGGACCCGAGTGATCAAGTTTCAGTTTCTGGGTGTATTCGTGTTTGAGTGGTCTGGGAATTCTGTGTCACCCAAGAGTCATTTTATCTTTAACCTCAAAGCTATAAAGCTTATTTCCAAGGGGTGTATTTACCAGTTGGTTAGAGTCAAAGACACTAAGTCTGAGACTCTAACTCTCCAGTCTGTTAACGTCGTCAATGAGTTTTTTGATGTCTTTTTGGATGATCTCCCAGGGATACCTCCTGATACAGAGATAGAGTTCGGGATTGATCTTCTTCTCGATACTTAACCCATTTTTATTCCTCCTTACCGTATGGCCCCTACAGAACTTAAGGAGTTGAAAGATCAACTCAAAGATCTACTAGATAAGGGTTTCATAAGTCCCATTGTTTCTCCTTGGGGTGCTCCTGTGTTTTTTGTGAGAAAGAAAGATGGCTCTTTGCGTATGTGCATTGATTACCGCCAACTAAATAAAGTCATCGTAAAAAATAAGTACCCCCTTCCGAGAATAGATAATTTGTTTGACCAATTGCAAGGTGCAAGTTATTTCTCAAAGATAGACCTTCATTCCGGCTATCATCAACTCAAAGTTAGGGAGTGTGACATCCCAAAAATCATTTTTCGAACTCGTTATGGCCATTTTGAGTTTCTTGTTATGTCTTTCAAGTTAACTAATTCCCCAACAGCTTTCATGGACCTCATGAATAGAGTGTTTAGACCATATCTGGATATGTTTGTCATAGTACTCATCGATGATATACTGGTGTACTTCCGTAGTGAGGATGAATATTCTGATCATCTCCGAACTGTCTTGCAAACCCTTAGAGATCACAAGTTGTTTACCAAGTTCAGTAAGTGTGAGTTTTGGCTAAGGTTAGTTGCTTTTCTGGGTCATATCATTTCTTCCGAGGGTATTAGAGTTGATCCCCAAAAGACCGAAGCTGTTAGAAATTGGCCAAGACCTATTTCTCTGACTGATATCCAAAGTTTCTTGGGTTTAGCTGTCTATTACCGCCGTTTTGTTAAGGGTTTCTCCTCTAGAGCATCTCCTATGACTCGGTTGACCCAAAAGACAGGGAAGTTCTTGTGGTCCGAATCTTGTGAGAAGAGTTTTTAGGAGTTGAAGACTCGACTCACTTCAGCCCCTGTTTTGACTTTGCCTGATGGTGTTGATGGTTTTGTGGTGGACTGTGATGCTTCGAGAGTTGGGTTGGGTTGCGTATTGATGCAAAAATGTAAGGTGATAGCTTATGCTTCTAGACAGTTGAAACCCCATGAGAAAAATTACCCCACCCATGACCTTGAGTTGGCTACTGTTGTGTTTGCTTTGAAAATCTAGAGACACTATTTGTATGGTGTCCATGTTGATGTTTTCACTGATCATAAGAGTCTGCAGTATGTGTTTACCCAGAGAAAATTAAATCTTAGGAAGAGACGATAGTTAGAATTGTTAAAGGACTATGATATGAGTGTGATGTACTATTCGAACAAGGCCAATGTTGTGGTGGATGCCCTATGTAGAGTGTCCATGGGTAGTGTTTCGCATGTGGTAGAAGGTAAGAAAGAGTTGGCTCGTGATGTACATTGTTTGGGTAGATTGGGGGTTAGGTTGTTTGACTCTGCTGAAGGTAGTAAAGGGGTTCAGAGTAGTTCCGAATCCTCCTTGGTTTCGGAAGTGAAGGAAAAGCAATACTTAGATGCTAGTTTGGTCAGACTGAAGGAGTCAGTCAAGGACCAAAAAGTAGAGGTTTTCTCCCAAGGGGGAGATGGTGTGTTGAGATTGCAGGGTAGATTGTGTGTCCTGAATGTTGATGATCTAATATAGAGGATTATGGCTGAAGTGTATGGGGCGCGATATTCTATTTATCCTGGTGCCACCAAGATGTACTGAGACTTGCGGGAAATTTATTGGTGGAGTGGCCTGAAGAAAGATATAGCAGCGTTTGTAGCTAAGTGTGAAACATGCCAACATGTTAAGGTTGAACACCAAAGACCTAGTGGTATGATGCAAGAGTTTAGTATTCCCACTTAGAAGTGGGAAGAGATAAATATGGACTTCGTGATTGGTTTACCTCCTTCCCGATGCCATCATGATTCCATTTGGGTTGTGGTTGATGGTTGACTAAGTATTCTCATTTCTTGCTTGTTCATACTTTATATACTGATGAGGATTACGCTAGATTGTATATACGAGAGCTAGTCAGACTGTATGAAGTTCCCTTGTCTATCATTTCGGATAGGGGTACTCAGTTCACTTCGCAATTTTGGAAAGCTTTTCAGAAGGGTCTTGGTACCCAAGTGCTTTTGAATTCTGCTTTTCATCCACAGGCCGATGGTCAGGCTGAACGGACCATCCAGACCTTAGAGGATATGTTGAGAGCTTGTGCACTTGACTTTAAGGGAAGTTGGGATGATCACTTATCGTTGATAGAGTTTGCTTACAATAACAGTTTCCACTCTAGTATTGGCATGGCTCCATTTGAAACCTTATATGAGAGGAAGTCTAGATCACCCATAGGTTGGTTCGAGGTGGGTGAAGCGGCTGTGAGTGGTCCTGATTCAGTATTTGAGGCTATGGAAAAAGTTAAGATGATTAGGGAAAGGTCGAAAACTGTGCAGAGTCGTCAGAATTCATATGCAGATGTTAGAATGAGAGACCTTGAGTTTGAAGTTGGTGACCTAGTATATCTGAAAATTTCACCCATGAGGGGGGTGAAGAGATTCAGAAAGAAGGGGAATCTTAGTCCCCGTTATGTTGGTCCTTACAAAATTCTTACCTTTGTTGGTAAGGTAGCTTAACGAATGGTTTCAGCTGTATGCTCTATTTCCTATCTAATCTTGTCATGTCTAGAGTCATTCGAGGATGAATGTTTCCAAGGGGGATGATGTAATACCCCGAGAAATTTTTCATTGAAATTTTGTGCATAAACGTGTTGGGTTCTATCTTCTAGAATGAATTATAAGTTTTTACATATGGAATGTCTTAAATTATAACCCACTATTATGTAGAGTATCGAATAAGCTTTCCAACTATATGTGGATCATCCAAAATGGACACCCGAGCGACGAGTTATGAACATTCCGATCAAACCGTGAATAGTAGTGAACAGTAAAACGTGCAGGATAAAAAGTACTGAGGCCTAGTGTATTTTTTCTCCAACTTTAAACGATCATAATTCCTTGTACATAATGATCTGGGTGATTTACTATATATCAACGGAAAGCTCTGCGAGTCCTCTTTCCAATGAAATTGGTTTCATCCAATTTGTCTATCGAAGCAAAAAGTTATGGTCAATCTACTTCAGCCTATCAACAGCAAATTTAAGGGTTAACTTCAAATGATCATAAATCCTCGTACACAATGATCTGGGTGAGATACTATATATCAACGGAAAGATATGAGAGTTCTCTTTCTAATGAAATTGTTTTCATCTAATTTGGATATCGGAGTAAAACGTTATGGTTGATCTACTTCACACTATCAAAACAGTCCACCAAAGGACATATTCGAGAATTATTTAATTTTTAGGGGCGTTTTGGTCATTCCCCTCACCCAAAATCTATCCAAACCATATATTAAAGACTATTAGAAGCATTATATATTATATTTCATCAAATTTCCTCAAAAATAAAAACCTAAGCTCCTACATCCAACTTCAAGAACCTCTAAAGTTCACCATTAATTCTGCAAATTTATTCAAGATTCCAAGTTCCTAGTTCAAGAACTTTAAGAACCTCCAAAGTTCACCATTAATTCTGTAAATTTATTCAAGATTCCAAGTTCCTAGTTCAAGAACTCCAAGAACCATCATTCAAAGGCACGATTAACATCTCAAAAATGAGTATCGATCTAAAGTTCATCATTCAAGGTATGTGGGGTTTTTCAACAAGAACTCTCTTTCGCTCTTGTGCCCAAAAGTAATTTTCTTTACAAAGGCATGATTTTTATTTGATTTTTACGAATTTGAAGTATGAACCCATATCTTATGATAATTATTATGAAATCTTGATGTTTATAATTTTGAAAGATGAATTTACATATGTGGAGATATAAAGCATGAATCTTAAATGATATTTATCATAATTTTGGTATTTGGGTCGTGAATCCCCATTGAAAATTATGTTTTTTTGAGAAAGTGTGTGTTATAAGCACGTTGATGTTGAATATTTGAGATATTTTGAATGATTCGACCTTTTGGTCTTAATGGAGTTGTTTTGAACTCGAGTGTGAAAGAAATCCACAACGTGGTTGATTTTGATAGATGGGAAGAATGATGGCTCCCGATGTATATTTATATATTACTGAAATTGTTTTGTTGAGGGTTGTCGTTGAAATGATCTGAGCTAAGTCCAGGAGAAATCTTTAGCACCGAGTGGGAGGTATAAAGTGACCTTACTTCCCTAGAACTACGTGCCCCCATAGAAGTGAGCCTGAGGCTGATTTATATAGTGATCACTAGTTTTTATGGATTTGATATCGATAGTCCTACTTTGATGAAAAGGATAGGACGGCTCTCCTCAACGTGGGTTGTACGTTGGACTCCATGTAGCTCACATGGTTTATGTCGGTTATAGGATCTCCCAGTGTGTGTATGTTTCCTTGTGTCTATAGTGAATGGTGAAGTGATTTGAAAGTGGAATTGTGAAAGTTACTCTTTCAAAAGATTTAAATGATATTACATTATGAGAATTGATATTCTTGATGAACTAAAAGTGATTGACAAATTATATGATGACTCGCATGTGTTATTATACTTGTTTTATCCTCTCATGATTATAATGATTTTTTTCGGGCTATGTGAGTCTTTCATACATCCTGTATATTTCTTATAAATATTTATGATGATGATGTTTATAAAACTGCATACACCCCTATACACTCGGTTCTTTTCCATGGTACTGACCCACATCTTTGGATGTGGGCTGCATTTTCTTAGAATGTAGGTTCAGGTGCTCAGTTCCAGGTTCGATAGTGATTCTTCGAGCACGCTGTTCTACATCCTCTGTTGTGGTGAGTCCTCATGTTTTAAGGACATAATGTCTGATGTTGGTTTCGCAGAATTATTTACATTTGATAACTGAGTATGAGTTAGTTAGGGCATGTGTCAATGGCTCGCTGGTTTTATTGATTTTCTTAGAAGATTGTCAGACTAGTATAGATGTTGGGAGTTGACTAATAATTCTTATTTTGTTATCTTTCTGAAATTCTTTTATTCTTGGATGATGATTACTCAATTGATATTTGAGGGTTATTTATGAAAACCCCGTTGATTTGTGTTGAACTTAATGAAAATGGATCAAAGGGTTAGCTTGGGGCTACTCGTAGCCTCAAGCACCGTGTGATGCTCCGGGACCCATTTTCCAAGGTATTACATGTAGAATACCTATTTTTATTAAGGAGATCAATCTTTCCAAATTCATGGCCCATGCTCAACATATTGAGGAAGAGAAATTCAAGGAAAGGAAAAGGGAGAATAAGAGGGCCAAAACTGGTAGCTTCAACTTTTCTCAGCAAAGATCAGATGGCGGGAATCATTCTCAGTTTTTCCAAAAATATTTAGCTCCATCCACATCCTCTGCCAGTTCTCTAGTCCCTAGGATCAGACAAGACCATCGAGATAGAGCGCTAGGCTCTAACTCCCAAGGTAGTGTTAATAGTGGTTTCACCAACCCAGTTTGCAGGAGATATGGTAAGAATCACAAAGGTAAGTGTATGGCCGACAGTAACGTGCATTTTAGGTGTGTCAAACCAGGCCACAAGATCAGGTATTGTCTGATGGTTGCCCCAAGGGATAATAATTTTCATCAATAGGGTCAGACTAATTTCTCATCAGTTTTAGCAAGTCGCTCGACTCAGCAAGGCACTAACTCTAGTGCTACCAGTGGGCAGCATCAAAATTGACTCTGTGCCCTACAAACTAAATAGGATTAAGAAGGTTCTCCTAATATGGTTACTGGTACGTTATAAATCTTTTACCTTTATTTATACACATTATTAAACCTCGGAGCTTCACTTTTCTTTGTGACTAATTATATAGTAGTAGACTTTAGCATCAGTCCTGAAATATAAGCAAAACCCTTCTCAGTGTCTACTCTAGTGGGTAGTTCTATTATAGCCAGATGGATATACAAAAATTGCCCAATCAGAGTATCTCAGAAAGTTACCTTAGTAGACCTTGTAGAATTAGAGATGATTAATTTTGATGTCATTTTCAGCATGGATTAGCTCCACTCTTGCTATACCTCAATTGATTGTAGAAAAAGAATAGTCTAGTTCTAGTTCCCTAATGAGCCAGTCATAGAATATAGAGGTAGTACCTGAGCGCCTATAGGTCTATTCGTCTCTTACCTTCAGACAAGGAAGATGATCTCTAAGGGTTGTATCCATCATCTTGTCTAATTCAAGGACTCAAGTTTTGAAACCTCGAATCTTGAATCAGTTCTAGTAGCAAATGAGTTCTTGGATGTTTTCCCTAAGATCTTCTCGGAGTTCCTCTCGAAAGGGAAATCGACTTTGGAATAGATCTCTTTTTAGATACCCACCCCATTTCAATTCTACCTTAAAGAATGTCTCTAGCCAAGCTTAAGGAATTGAAATAATAGTAGATAGATCTCTTAGATAAGGGCTTTATTAGGCCTAGTATCTCTCTATAGGGTGCTTTAGTTCTCTTCATGGGCAAGAAAAATGACCCTATTAGAATATGTATCGACTACCGTCAGTTGAATAAAGTCACAACCAAGAATAATTATCCTCTCCACAAGATTAATGATTTGTTTGGTCAACTTCAAGGTGAAAATTATTTCTCTAAGATACATCTCAGATCCGACTATCATCCGCATAGAGTTAGAGAATGTGACATTCCAAAGACAGCCCTCAGAACTGGATATGGTCACTTTGAAATTATAGTTATGTCTTTTGGACTAATGAATTCTCCTGCAGCTTTTAGGGACTTGATCAATAGGGTATTCAAGCAGTAATTGGACATGTTTTTAATTGTCTTCATAGATGACATCCTCATCTATTCTTGTAGTGAAGTTGAGCATGCAGACCATTTGAATTATTTTACAAACCTTTAAGAATCATCAGCTATTCGCTAAGTTAAGTAAATGCAAATTCTGGTTGAAATTAGTATCTTTCCTTGGTCACATTATTTCTGGAGAAGGCACTCGTGTTGATCCTCAAAAGACCAAAGCAGTAAAAAACAAGCCTAAACCCATCTCTCCATTAGATATCAGGAGTTTGTTGGGCTTAGCCGGTTACTACAGACAATTTGTTAAGGGATTGTTTTCTATTGCTTCTCTCATATCTAGACTAAATAAGAAGAAATTCAATTTTATTGATCTAATTCTTTTGAGAAGAATTTTCAGGAATTTAAGACTCGACTCACTATCGCTCCAATTTTGGCCCTACCTACAGGTTCAAATAGGTTCGTAGTTTATTGCGATGCTTCCAGAGTTGGTATTGGTTGTAAATTGATGCAGTAAGGTAAGGTAATATCCTATTCCTCTAGACAGCTCAAACCTTATAAGAAGAATTACCTGACTCATAATCTCGAGTTGGTAGCAGTTATTTTTGCCTCACTAATTTGGAAGCATTACTTTTATGGGGTTAATGTTGATCTGTTAATTAATTACAAAAGTTGACAGTATATGTTCACGCAGAAAGACCTAAATTTACTTCAAAAAATATGGCTTGAATTATTGAAATATTATGATATGAGTGTGTTGTAACTCTGGGGAAAGGTGAATGTTGTGGCCGATGCCCTTAGTAGATTGTCTATGGGAAGTGTTTCCTGTATTAAGGATGATAAGAAGGAGGTAATTTGCAAGGTTCATCACCTGGACAGATCGAGTGTTCGGTTGATTGATTCAGTCGAAGGTAGTGTATGGGTTCAGAAAGGTTCAGAATCTTCTTTAGTTTTTTAGGTAAAGGAAAAGCAACACAGGGATTTTATTCTAGTCAAGTTGAAAGAATCAATTTGAGATCATAAGGTTATGATTTTCTCCCACGGTGAAGATAGTGTGCTTCACTGCCAAGGCGGGTTGTGTGTTCCAAATATGGATAGGTTGAGACAGCAAATGTTAGCAGAAGCACATGGTTCACGATATTCAATTCATCCTTGAGCCACTAAGATGTACCGCAATTTACGGGAAGTATATTAGTGGAATGGTATGAAATAGGATATTGCAAATTTCATGGCTAAGTGTCCAAATTATCAATAGGTTAAGGTTGAGCACCAGAGACTTCTTGGTATGCTTCAAGAGTTTAAAATTCCTACTTGTAAATGGGATGTGATGAATATGGATTATGTTACAAGGTTACCTTCTAGCGTCATCAGCATGATTTAATTTGGGTCATCGTGGATAGGCTGACTAGGTCAGCCTATTTTTTGCCAGTCTATACTTGATATTCAGCCGATGATTATGATAGACTCTATCTCATAGAGTTGGTAAATTTGCATAGAGTTTTGTAGATCATCATTTTAGATAGAGGTACTCAATTTCTTTGATATTTGGAAGGCTTTTCAAAAGGATCTCGATACCCAAGTTCATCTCAGTATGAATTTTTACCCATAGATGGATGGTCAGGCAGAGAGGACCATCCAGACCCTAGAGGAAATTTTAAGGGCTTATGCCATTGATTTCAAGGGTATTTGGGATGACCACTTACCTTTGATTGAGTTTGCCTTTAATAACATCTCTTACTCTAGTATCTAGATTGCTCCATTTGAGGCTCTCTATAGGAAGGGGTGTAGATCTTCTATTTATTGGCTTGAAGTTTGTGAGGCTGCTTTGATTGAGGCAGATTCAGTACATGAGGAGATTGAGAAATTTTAGTTGATTTGAGAAAGGCTGAAGATATCCCAATGTCGTCAAAAATGCTATGCAGATGTGAGGAGAAGAGAACTCGAATTTGAAGTTAGTGAGTTTGTGTATTTGAAAATATTTCCCATAAAAGGGGTGAAGATGTTTTGTAAAAAGGGAAAGCTCAGTCCCCTTAATGTTGGCCCATACAGGATTTTGAACTATTTTGGGAAGGTTGCCTACAGATTTAGCATCAGTGCATCCGGTGTTCCATGTCTCATTGCTAAGGAAATGGATTGGTAATCCAACTTCAGTCATTCCGTTAGAAAGTGTGGGTGTGGAATATAGACACTCCTATGAGGCTGTCCCAGTTGAAATCCTTGACTGTTAGATTCATAGGTTAAGGAATAAAGAAGTTGACTTGGTTAAAGTTCTATGGAGAAATCATTCCATTGAGGGAGCCACTTAGGAAGAAGAAGCCGATGTGAGAGCCAAGTATCCCTATATCTTCTCTATGAATTCAGACTCAGCTTGAGGTAATGGCCTCATAAATTAATTTATTTAATTTTCTCATTCTATTATAGTTATCTGGCCATTCTCATGTCACATTGTACATTTATAAGTTCAGTTTAGTCCATGCATTGATATGCTATAGAAATATAGCACTTTCGGTGCTTAAAATGAGGAAAATATTCCAGTTTTTTAGGGCTATTTGTTAGATTTGATTTGTTTTGGGTATGTTTTGTAGAAAACCATGATTTGGATGATAAGTTCGTGAAAATGGTGAAAAGGGCATTTCTGGCTATTTTTGGAGCAATTATGGATAAATGGGATGTTTTCCATCTTGATCGTGATTAATAAATGTTCGAGAGTCAAAGAAGAGCTAAAAAACTGACTCCCAACACCTACCAAATCAACATGTGGACGCAAGTAGGACCTATGGAATGCATGTACACAAAGTAGGTGCAAGAAAGTCAAAATCTCAAGGGCTAAACATTGCAGGAATTCTGCTCCTGCTACCTGCACCCACTACCTGGGCCCTATGCCTGGGTTGTAGGTAGTACTTGTGCCCTGCCAGATCGTAGGTGCAAGGAGTAGGTAGCCATCGACCTGATTTTCTCCTATTTTATTTGGGCATTGTTTTTAGGATTTTCTCTTGTACTATAATTACCTTTTATGTAGTTTTTAGTCAAAGATATAGGAGAGAGAGAGAGAGAGGAGATATACAGAGACTACATTTTTAACACTTAGAAACATATTTTGATTTCAAGATCCATCTTTGATCTTGGATTTCGTTCTATTGACTTTGCTTGATTATTTAGTTTATGGTTGTGGGTGTTATTTCATCTTATCATTGTGATTTCATCTTTACTTTCCAACATGAATGTTATTGATTTCTTCAAAATCATGAGCGGCTAAAATCCATAGCTAGGGTTGTGGAAACCCTGGAAAATTGACTAAGTAGGGGAAGTGTGATTGTTGAAGGAAAACTAATACCCATGGCACGTATTGCTTTATCTTCATTATAATAGTTGTCTTAGTGGTTGGAAATATTAGGATCCCGCCTAAATATCGCTACTTGCTCTAACAAAGGGGTACTAACTAGGAAAATATAAAGACAACTATAATTTGGGGAGTTAATAGTCGATCTATTGTAACTTAACGGTATATGCAAATGACTATTAGCCTTCATTTAATAACTTGAGACTCAAAAGGTGGTAGTTAACTGGGACCAGTGTAAGTGTTAGTAACGCGACACTCTGAGACTCAATAGGTAAAGTGTGAAATCTTCCTACTCATTTAAAAAACTGTATGAGGTTAATAACTTATTGGTTTTGAATTCATGGTATTTAGTTGGTTCACCAACGCACATAAACCTATAGAGTTGAGATACCAGGGGAACGCAATCCAAGTGTTCACTCACGGCTTATTTTTAACCAAGATAATATTGCTTTGTGTTCAAGACTACTACAAATAAATTCCCCTCATTTACTTTCTGATTTTGCACATAGACTGTAACCACTGAGATTTGCTAAATCACGTGTTCTCTTGGGATTTGACCGCAATCTTAGTTGGATTATTATATCTTGACATTGACTGTATCATCATATAAAAGGAGGTCATGCTTGGACGTCATCAAGAAATTGGCATCATTGCCGGGAACATGGCGTTAATTTATGGATTAAGGTTATTACAATTCTTGGGTTTTTAGTCATTATTTTTGTTCTTAGTTGGGCATACGCTGGCATATTCCTAGAACATGGAGTATAGGAAATCCCTTACTCCCAGTGAATCTGAATCCAAAGCTTGGTAGGATAACTGAGCTGAAGAAAGGTGATAATTTGAAGGGATACATGATATTATACCTCGTACCGAGGGAGTACAAAATATTATTAATCGATAGACTAGGGAGCTATTATCTCAAACTAAAGCCGAAAGGAGAGCGGCGGAAAAAGCTCAGAGGATAGCTAGGGATACAAATCAATCTAAACTGAGACAAGAAGAAGACCATCGAGTAGAACTCATTGGGAATCAAGATAGAGCTAGAGATGCTCGTGTTAAAGTTATACCTGCATATCAGTATGTGCAGCCATATATAGATGATAAGCACGATATGGGATATTTTGAGCCAATAGAGAATAGAGCCATTGTACCTCATATTTTACCCCCGGGCATCAAAGTTGACATCACGAGTTCTATGATCTAACTTCTAGATTTGAAGGGTGTGTTTGCAGGATTGCCTATCGATGATGCAAATTTGCACCTTGAAAAAATCCTTGGGATATGTAACTCGTATACCAATCCAGGGGTAAATTAGGAAGCACTTATACTAAGGTGTTTCCTTTCTCACTTACATTTGAAGTTTCTTTATGGTTAGGGGAATTTCCAAGAGGCTCTATCACAACTTGGAATGAGTTGTGCAAGCAATTTTTAAGCAGGCTCTTCACTCTGTCAAGGTTGTTGTAGCTTAAGGATGATATCTATAATTTCAGGAAGCTGCAGTTAGAGTCCATGTACGAGGCTTAGTTCATGTTTAAAAAGAAGCTAAACTTTGTGACTAATCATCAGGATTCAAGGAAAAGCTTATCGGAGATATTCTACAAAGCCCTTAACATTGGCTTTAAAGCCATGGCTGACACCATTTCTGGAGGAGATTTTATGATACTACATTGAGAGGCAGCTTCAGAGATGTTAGATCAAATCTCACTCACTAACTGAGGGTCGTAAACTCGGGAGGCTAAGTGGGGATCTGGTACTAATAGAAGAATGACCTAAAGAGATAAAGACTAAAAGAAACAAGATAACAAAAAAATGTAATAAAGTAATACAAATAGCTTGACATATGATATTATAAGAAAAAGGAACCAAACTGTGTATCAAACAATAAGACCCCTAAGACCCGCAATAACAACACCAAACTCTTATGGTGACCACTAAAGGAATCAACTCCACCTTACAACCACCGTTTCTAAGCAAAAATCAATAATGGCTTTTCCAAGCCCTACACTACACTCTCAAAAAGAGAAGAAAAGTCTTTCAATGTCTCTAAAATATCCATAATCAAATAAAGAGCAAATGATCTAATAGAAGACTATTTATAGGCTAGCTTATTACATAGCAAAATGGCCAAAAACCTTTAATGAAAGGGGTGGTCATGGAGTATCTTTCCAATAATTTTAATCCCCAAAATACCCTTAATGAAGGGTGATTCTTCAATGCTACAAAACCAAGGGATCACGCTTCAACACTTGTGGACTTGGGTTGGCATCAAAGGTAAGCCCCCACGCAATCTTCCACACACAACTTTGCTTTATGTAATGCTCAAAAAGGGTCCTCCATGCATGTTCTTGTGTCCTCGAGGTGACTAAGTCTTGAGTCTTTATGCATTGGCCTCGAATGATGTCTCCAAAAGCATAGATGGCCATTTGTCTTGTATCATCCTCCCCTTCTTGAAAAGGATTCAAATTCGAATCCATACCTTGCAAAACTAAAGAAAGGACAAACAAGCATAACTTTCTCATGGCATGAGGGTTAGGGTTAGTACAACAAATAACTTCATCATGCCAAAGTGATATATACTTGAGATATAACCATGAATCCTTTGTATTAGTCATGAAAAGCGTAGTAAGAATGTTACAAAGGAAATATCTATGACAAATATCAAGAGATAAAGAAACTACAAAGGTCTTAATGGTATCACTAAGTCCAAAAGGTAAGGCTACCCTTGTCTGAGGAACCATAAAGCACACTTGTTTC
Organism: Capsicum annuum; assembly: GCF_002878395.1. Lineage (NCBI taxonomy): Eukaryota > Viridiplantae > Streptophyta > Magnoliopsida > Solanales > Solanaceae > Capsicum > Capsicum annuum. Next base: position 110,823,717 of record NC_061114.1, read on the forward strand.
ATTACCTCTTCAAGTGGCCTCATCAAACGTGGTGCCACTATTGGTATCAAAGTCCAAAACTCCCATATAGCCTTATCAATAAAAAAAGTGGACCAACTAAAAAGACCCCTACCTATACTTAATGTAAACTTAAGACTAACATGGATGTCATCATAGGAAAAGAGGTAGTATAGGAAAGAATCAAGTATAAAGACGTGCACAAGTGAAGATAAATCATTTAAGCACATAAACGCTCTTTCCTTCAAATAAATAGACAACTTAGCATCCATAAGTTAGGTTTCATGCAACTTAGAACAAGTGTGTCAAGAAAGGATGCACATTTAGAAGCATTACCCCAAGTAGACAATGACACTTTTGCTCTTGGGTTTTCAAGAATGACAATTTGCTTGTCATGTAGACCAAGAAACAAGTTGGGTGCACCAAAATCACCATTTCCATATTTGGCATCGGGGTCAAATGGAAAGAGTAGCCATAGACACGGGTCTAGACAACACTCCCTTCCCCATAGGCTTCACCGAAACTACAAGATATACTCTCTACAATAGCATATATATCATTAAAAGCAAATAGAGAGTGGAGAAAGGTATCACTCAATTCAAATTCAACTAAGGTATCCTCATGTATGTACTCACTACTAGTTTCATATCATCACCATTAGTACTCTCAACAATTAGGTCACACATAGTAGAAGAAGTAATTTTCAAATAATGGACACCTCCCCTATCTATGGAAGTACCCTAAAGTAAACACATACCACTACCAAAGTTCAAGGAATTAGTACATAAGTCTTCAAAGAAGCAAGCAATTCATCCTCATAGTCATCAAATATGGGTAGGGTGTTATATGAAGGATCACAACCACAATCAATTTTCAAGGAACAATCACTTATTGGGTTTCTTAAGAATTCAAGAAAGTCAAAATTATCATCACCCAATTGATCATTCCTTTCCAATACCTCACATTCCCTTCTCTTAAGAGTACTCTCATCTTCCAAGAAAAGATTTCCATCTTTAGGAGGACTGTTGTCACACCATAGTGGGTTAGCATATTAGCTATAGCTTTCAAGATAAGCTTACCTTCAACTTCATTCTCATCACTAGGCTCATTAGAAGTGAACTCATCATCTTCAAACAAGATATTGTCCTTTGAGAGAGAAGGATCTATCCATGAAAAGGATATACAACATGCAAATCCATTCTCTAAAAGATCATTATGAAGTATCAAAGATATTTCAAGCACATGATTATCCCTAAGAGATAAACTGAGAGTAGAACATTCACTAAAAGTCATGCTAAAGGGGTCACTCCTATTTATTTGATCAAAATTTTTAATATCATCACTCACTTGAGATCCATTAAACACATCACACACATCCTCAAGTGGTGGACAAATTTCGCATATAAGTTGATCAACGCAATTCCCACAAGATAATGTACTATCATTCAACACATTGGCTTCAACACTAGGTGGACATAAATTGATCTTCCAAGAAGAGTCAATTCAATAATCAATAGGATCAACTAGTGTATCCACATTCACAACATGTACATCATCATCAAGGGGCAAAGAATCAATAGATGATGTATTATCATTCATCAGAATGGCTTCAACACTAGGTGGACTTAAATTGATCTTACAAGAAGAGTCAATTTAGTCATCAATAGGATCAACTAGGGTATCCACACTCACAAAAAGTACATCATAAACAAGAAGCAAAGAATCAATAGACTCATAAATAGGTAAGCTACTACTCACACCTAATCGGCTACTAGCCGTACAATTATCATTCACATGCACAAAAGTATAAGAGTTAGATATTTTACCTTGAAGTTCTTGAGTAGATTCTTCTTTGCCATAGTGTAAACGTTTCCCACATGCTTCAGCAGCAACTTCTCCTTGGCCTTGTGCTCCTTCTTTTTCCATGTTAGTACCTATATAAATGTCCTTATAAATATAAGGACAAACATAGTTAGTACGGTTTGGTGGCAACCACCTCATTTCACTCCATACAACTTCTCTTTTGTCCACTCTTGGATTGCCACCTTACACACCTTTACTCCTCTCGATCTTTTGTCTTTCATAATCATTTAATTTGGAGTAACTGATTATATTTCCTTATGGTTTGGGAAGAATTGAGGTAAAGAGATAATTTCCCCAATGGTCCACTACAACCTTAGGCCAATTAAGCACATTTGGAACTCTATGTTGTACAAACCAATCGGCACCCAAGCATACATGACTTGGTGTTAAGGGGAAGATATCGCACCACACCTTCTCATAGTATTCAAATTGGGTGAAGATAATCCTCACTCTCTCGGTAACCTTATACCCATCCTAGGACTATAAAACAAGTAAAGGTTCTCGAAACAACCCCAAATAGTCAACCATGGGTAGCATGATGTAGTTCTTATGGTACCAATCATCTAGCACAAGGAGGCAACTCGGTACCCCATAAATGCTTACCTTTTCGGAGTGAACACTTCTCCTACGGTCAACATTATAGAGTTTAGGACAACCCATGGGCACATTTGTACCCTTCGGCCTTGGAGATTTATTCTCTCTTCTTCTCATGGGACAACCTACACTATAGCTAGTATACCTATTCACACCACTTGGGCCTTGATAAGATGTACTACAAGGTGAAGAATATGAATCTTCATACTCCACATGTGCACTCCTACCATGGATCTCATAAGATTTGCGAAGGAAGAGATTTACCTTACACTAATTCTAGGTTCGAAGTGGGAAGTATAAGACCCCTTACATGCACCAACTTCATCATAAGAACCATCACAAGGCCCTACATCATATCCATATTCACCATAAGCACTAGGAACTTCATTTACTTTATTTTCTCCCTCCAAACCATAACTCTTAATTCTGCCCATGTCTTGATCATGGCTATATTCATAGCCCCCATAATCTCCAACATCATCGTAGCCATAAAATCCCTCACTACAATCATAGTCTCCCATGTTGTAGTCATAATAGTCTGAGGCTACCAAGATATGTTTCCTTTATCTCACCTTGTACCTACAAAATGAACAAACAAGATTAATTGTTAAAGCTCCTCACCAACAATTGTATACACTCACCTTTGTGATCCTCACAATTGGAGACTATTGAAAGTTGCTTATACACCGGTAGTTAATAAGGTGTCAATCACTACTTAGAGGCCAGAATAGATTCTTATTTTATCGACTCAAGACACAAAATAAAATCTACTTACAAACTTGAAATAAAGAAATTCAATGAATCAAAATGAGAAAAGCACACAGAGAATGAAAACACGAAGAAAACAGACTCAAATAAATAATTCACAACTAAGTAGGTGATTACAAGTTGTTAATTAGTTCTAGAATCAAGAAATGAAACTAAATAAACAAAGAAAAGAATCTTAGAACCTGAATTTGAGCTTCAAGGTACTTTGGAAGTTGATGATGTGGCACTTTGATAACGTGGCAGCCTTTGTCAAAATTGGCCAACGATTTGGTGTTGACTTGTTTCCAATTTAAAATTCAACAAGCTTCTTCTTGATAGTGTGGTAATTGGTTTTGGTGAAGAAAACACAAAAAATGGACCCTTTTTCAAGCTCAAAAGAGTTTGAATTTGTTGTGGTCCTCCCTTGTACTTTCCCTTGTCCTCTTCTTTGAGAATATTATTTTTTTTGTGCTTTTGAACTCTTTCTTCCATTGGAAGACTTGGAATATGTTTGGAATATTTTTTATACAAACAAAGACCATACTCTTTTTCTTCTTCTTTTGGATCAACCACCACTTTTTGAATGTTTTTCTTCAACAACATATGAAAAACATGAAGAACACCAAGAATATTCAAAAATGGAACCTAACCCAAATGAACTCCAAATTGAATAATTTTTTAATATTCAAGCACACTTTGAACTCTCAAACACCAATATCATGTTTTCAAGCCACAAATCTCACAAAATCCCTTCCAATTTTGAGATCCACCTTTCAAGTTTCTTCAACTTTAAGTTCAACAATGGTGGATGGCTCAAAACAACTCGAAAATAGCTCAAATTCAAGTCTAGACTCCTATAGTGCTAGAGAACACAAATCTAACACTAACAATACAAGAAAAACACAAAATCAAAACTCAAATTTTGACCTAGGGTCAAAAATGGAAAAAGTACTTTTTTGGGATTTTTTATTCTTGGCACTTCTTTTATTTTGTGATTTTTGAACTTCTAGACTCTAATAGTGTTAGGGAACAAAATCTAACACTAGAAAAAAACAAAAGACACAAAAATCTAGGATCTAAAATTTTGGCCTAGGGATAAAAATGGGATAACTTTTTTTTTTTGCAATTTTCAGATTTGACACTTCTTTTTTTGTTGATTTTTTAGATAGTAATCCCAAGATTGATTTTATTGGAATAAAATCAAACTTGCTCTTGATACCAAATAATAGAAGAATGACCTAAAAAGATGAAGACTAAAAGAAACAAAATAACAAACAAATGCAATAAAGTAAGATAGATAGCTTGACTTACGAGATTACAAGAAAAAGGAACCAAACCGTGTATCAAATAATAAGACCCCTAACACCCGCAATAACAACACCAAACTCTTACGGTGACCGCTAAGGGAATCAACTTCACCTTACAATCACCATTTATAAGAAAAAATCAATAATGGCTTTTCCAAGCTATACACTACTTGGCTTTTCCAAGCCCTACACCACACTCTGAAAGAGAGAAGAAAAATCTTTCAATGACTCTCAAATATCCATAATCAACTAAAGAGCAAATGACCTAATAGAAGACTATTTATAGGCTAGCTTATTACATTGCAAAATGGACAAAATACACTTAATGAATGGGGTGGTAATGGAGTGTCTTACCAATAAATGCAATCCCTAAAATATCCTTAATGAAGGGTGCTTCTTCAATGCTCCAAAACTAAGGGGTCATGCTTCAACACTTGTGGACTTGGGTTGGCATCAAAGGTAAGCCCCCACGCAATCTTCCACACATAGGTTTGATTTATGTCATGCTTAAAACGGGTCCTCCATGCATGTTCTTTTGTCCTCGAGGTTCCCAAGTCTTGAGTCTATATGCATTAGCCTCCAATATTGTCTCTAAAAGCATAGATTGTAATTTGGATTGTATTCGGTACTTATGCTATAGGTGCTTTCTACGACCAGAGAGCAGCTGATGATACAGTAGCACAAGAAATTGCATTGCTAAGGACTGATTTAGGGGTTTTAGCAAAGCAGTTTGCTGCAATAAATTTTATGAAAGTGAATGCAATAGCAATGCAGGGGTCAGCTTCTAAAGCATATGAGGCTGAATTGAAATAAAAATCTAATTATTTAGATCATCATATGGTGGTTTTTTGAACCTAAGGGCAAGGGAACCAAGATCGAAACTCTTATGATAGGTACAAAGACCATTGTAGAGAGAAAGATAGTGACTAGAAGAAAAAGAATGACTACAGAAAATAGGGAGATCAGTACATTCCACCTAGTAGACGCGATGTAAAATCTAGAATGGGGGATATGCAGACTAAATTGGTGAAGGGTCAGGAAAATCAGGGGATCGGCCTTAAGTAAATTAAGGCTGATATTTCAAGATTAACCCAGAAGGTCGAGTCTCATGCCACTGCTATCAAGCAACTGGAGCACCAATTTGGGCAGATGTCAGAAACTCTAAACCAGAGGCAACCAAGTAGCCTTCTGAGCAACACTGTGCAAAATCCAAAAATGGATGTCACGTACTTGTTATTACCACGAGGAGTGGTATACCTACTATGGATTCCCTACTACCTGCTATAGAAGTTGTTGATGAAGAGGCACGTGTTGCTAAGTTTAAGAAGGTAACAGAATATAAGGATACAATTCCTAAAGACAAAGTAAGGGTTCGATCATTGAGCCATAGGTAAGATAAATTCTGAGACCACCCCCACTTTTTCCTCAATGACTGATGCAGAAGAAAAAATATGGTAAGTTCAAGTGATTCATTAAGATGCTAAAATAGTTGAGCCTAAAAATACCTCTTCTTGACGTACAAGAGCAAATGCTTGGATACGCCAGGTTCATGAAACAGTTAGTCTCAATGAAGGAAGTAGTAACTCTTAATGATGTTAAGGGAATGTACCATTGCAGTGTAGTCATGACTAGGTCCTTGGCGTAGAAAAAGGGTGACCTCAAGGTGTTTAGTATATCATGAACTATTAGGTCATCCAGAAGGGGTTCGTGATATTGTACCTCCTACTAATTGAGGAAAAAATATATTTATCGACAGACTGGTAAGCTATTATCTCAAACTAAAGTTGAAAGGATAGTAACTAAAGAATATTTGAGGGTAGCTAGGGATGTAGATCTAGATGAACATAGACAAGAAGCAGACTATTATCTCTACATATCAGCATATGCATCCATATATAGATAATGAGAAAGAATTGGGATATGTTGAGCTAATAGAGAATGGAGCCATAGTACCTACTATTTTTCCCTAGGAATCAAATTTGACATTACGAGTTACATGATCCAACTTCTAAATTTGAAGGGTGTGTTAGTAGGATTGCCTACCGATGATGAAAATTTGAACCTTGAAAATTTCCTTAGGATCTGTAAATCCTATACCAATCCAGAGGTAAATCAAGAAGCACTTAGACTGAGGCTTTTCCCCTTCTCACTTACAAGAAAAGCATCTTTATGGTTAGGGGAATTGCCAAGAGGCTCTATCATAATTTGTAATGAGTTGCACAAGAAATTCTTAAATAAGTTCTTTCCTTTGTCAAGGATGTTGCAGCTTAAGGATGAAATCTATAATTTCAGGAAGCTGCAGTCAGAGTCCATGTACGAGGCTTGGTTCAGGTTTAAGAAAAAGTTGAACTTGGTGCCTAATCATCAGTATTTGGTCAAAAACTTACTGGAGATATTTTACAGAGCCCTGAACATCAGCTCCAGAGCCATGGTAGACACCATCTCTGGAGGAGCTTTTATGAGACTATGTTGGGAGGCAGCTTTGAATATGTTAGATCAAATCTCATTCACTAACCGTAGGTGGAAAACTTGGGAGGCTGATAGGGTATCTGGTACATATGCTCTAGGTTCTTCCTGTAACTAGAGAGAAGCTATTGATACAGTAGCATAATAAATCATATTGCTAATGACTTATTTAGGGATGCTAGAAAAATAGCTTGCAGCAATAAATTTTGAGAAAGTGGATGTAGTAGCAGCACTGGGGTTAAATTCCAAACTATATAAGTCTAAATTGGAAGAGAAAGCAAATTATTTAGATCATCAGATGGCGGGTTTCTAAGCCTAATAGCAAGGGAACCATGGTTGAAACTATTATGATAGGTATAGAGACCATAGCAGAGAGCGAGATGGTGATTGGAGGAAGAAGGATGACTACAAATAGAAGGGGGACAATTACATTCCACCTGTTAGATATGATGTAGAATCTAGAATAGAGTCGATACTGGCTAAATTAGTGAAGGGATAGGAAAATCTGGACACCAGCTTTAAGTAAATTAAGGCTGATATTTCAAGATTGACCCAAAAAGTTGAGTCTAATGACACTGTTATCAAGCAGCTGGAGCACCATTTTGGGTAGATGTTAGCAACTCTAAACAAGAGGCAGCTAGGTACCCTTCTAACCAACACTGTGCAAAATTTGAAAAATAGCGATCATGTACTTGCTATTACCACGAGGAGTGGCATCACTACTATGGATCCCCCATTACATGCTACAAAAGTTGTTGATGATGAGACATATGTTGCTGAGTCTGAGATGGTGGCAACAGATAGAGATGTAGTTGCTAAAGGCAAAGGTAGGGGTTCGATCATTGAGCCAGCTGTGAGACAAATTTTGAGACCACCCTAACCTTTTCATTAGCGACTAGTGAAGAAGAAAGAGGTAGGAAAGTTCAAGAAATTTATTGAGATACTAAAATAGTTGAGGCTGAACATACCTCTTCTCAAGGCATTAGAGTAGATGCTTGGATACACAAAGTTTATGAAACAATTAGGAACAATGAATAAATGAGTAAATCTTGAGGATTTTGAGGGAATGTACCATTGTAGTGTAATTACGACTAGGTTCTTGGCACATAAAAGGGGTGACCCTGGGGTGTTCAATATACCATGCACTATTAGGTAAATCAAATTAGCTCGAGCCTAGTGTGATTTAGGAGTCAGCATTAATTTTATATCACTAGCCGTCTTCAAGAAACTAGGCTTGAACCCTGCAGAACCAAATTCGATGTTGTAATTAATGGTTGATCACAAAGTGAAGAATCCTATGTGAACCTCGTATGATATGATTTTTAGGGTAGATAAATTCATTTTCCTAGTTGACTTCGTCATCATGGACTATTAGGTTGACACTGAGATACCCATTATTTTGGGAAGACCATTTATGGCCACAGGTAGAGCTATGATTGACATGGAAAAGGGTGAGCTAAAATTCTGAGTCAATGGTGAGGAGATGATATTCAACATCCAAAATTCTATAAAGCAGCTAGCCGACATGAAGGTAGTATTGGTGATTGATTGTATTGATGACCCTAGAGGATTTTCCTATGGGTATCTTGATGAATTCTTAGTAATCAAAATTCCCATGCCGTGCTGCAACGTTAACTCAAGCATTATATGGGAGGCAGCCCATGGTCTTGTTGGTAAAGTATAAGTAACCAACATAGCCATGTCATGATACGATGTTAACTTAGGCATTGAGTGAAAGAAAACCCACTATATTTAAGTGTTTACATTTTGTTATTTTTGCTTTTAAAGGTTTTTAGCCTTTGGACCTTTCATGGAACACGGTAAACATTGTTACATTCAATGATTACTAGGTAAAGGGACTATTTGATCATCCTATTATGGTCACAAGTCCCACACGATAAGTTGAGTAGAAAATTGAAAAGTTGAAATTTTGAGTATGAAAATGACATGTTGTGGACTTTGGCTCCTAATTTTACTTTTGGGACCTAAAACTTAGGTTACGGGATCATAAATAGCTTGAAAAATGTAAACACACCAAGTCCGAGTTGCAGAAAAGCATGCCAAAGATTTTGACTTGGCACCTGCAGGCTACAGGTGCTACCTGCGCCCACAACTCGACTGCAAGTACAGGGCGCGGATAGGTTCCGTGGTTAAGTGAAATTCGAGCCCACTTTTTAATTAAAATTTTGGGTTCACCAACATCTAAATATGACCTATAATAGCCCCCACCTATATAAACTTATTCTAACCCTCATTCTAACTCATTAGAATTCTTAAAACTTTAATTTTCTCTTTAAATTAAAACTTCCCACCTTAAATGTAAACCAACCCCGCACTTAAGAAAAGGTAAAATTGACACTTGTTTAAGGTACCAACTTGTCCAAACACACTAGAAACAAGTTTCAATCCTGGTTTTGCTTGAGTTCTTTATTATTCTCTTTTAAATTTTCATATAAGAGGTAATTTTCTTGGGTCCTAATGGTGATTTAATGATTTATCTATTGTTGAAACTAGTTGATATGTGTAATGTATTTCTAAGTATATTGATACTATTATTCTTGTATGAGGGAGCCTTAAAATAACCTAAAATCAAAATGTAGGGCCTTATTTTGAGTTAAAATTTTATGTTTTGGCCTTAACCAGAAGTTGAACTTGAATGAACGAAAATAATGCCATGCATTGAACTTGTTTGTCTAATTTGAAAGTCATGATTTTTTATTAGTGTGCATACAATGGACTTGTTGGGGTTTAAAATAGGTTATAGGTGTGCGAAAAGTGAGGATAAATTCAAATTTTTGAATTTTGAGTTTTTCTTTAACTTTCACTATCCTTCACTTTTATTGTAAACTAATATTTGGTTTTTTCAGGTATACATAGCACCTAAAGCAGTGAAGAATGAAGAAGTTGGTACTTTCAGGAGACGGGCAAAGTCTCCTAAGTTTAGAGGTTAGGTAGAAGAGTATTCGAGTGAGCGTCATATTGATGCTACAGCTACAGTGACACAGAGAGTCACACAAGGAAAAACTCATCAGGCTACTCATTTAGTGACTGCCCGGTCGAGGATGAAGAACTTAAGGATATCACCACCATATACTTCTCCACCTGATGATGATGATGATGATGAAAAGAAAGAGTGTAAGCCTACTCCATATGCCGATGCTTAGGACCCCCAGTCTGAGGAGGGGTCTAAGGATTCTTCTGAGGAGGGTACAATATAGGCTTCCCATAATGCACAGCTGGTGCAGACACCCGCACCTACCCCAGATGCACCTCCTAAAAAGGGACGTATGAGGTAGTTGTTGGCTATGATGTATGAGATATATGATATTAATAATCATATTTAGGATCTAGGTAGGCCTACACATTGTATCTATGAGGAGCGTCGAATCAAATTTTAGAGCTAGAGTAGTTACCACAGCTTCGGGAAGTATTTGACAGGTATCATCTTGGATGGATAACTAAGCCACTCAGTTTTTATAGCCCGGCTATGATGCAGTAATTTTATGCATATTATATAGCCACCATATTCCTCCCCATGTACCATCATCCAGGCCTGATCAAATTTTCATGATAGACACAACTTGATCACACACTAGTTAGAGGAGTCAGAGTTTATATCAGAAAGTAGACTATCCATAGAGTAATATTCAGCCTGTATTATATTACACCTATAGCTATAGTAGAGTGTGACCACAGTTTGAGGATCGCACAAGATCATCATATTATGTGGGATGATGAGCATAGAGTTGAAAGGGTTGAGATAGCTAGGTGGATAGTTGGTTACATTTTACCACAGGGTGAGGAGTCCTCATGGATTGAGAGTCCAACTATGATTAAGAAGGGATTATTGACACTAAAGGATAGATATTGGTGGTTACTGATTAATTAGCTCTTATTTCCTATCAATTCAGATCACATATTAATGTGGGAAAGAGCCGTATTGGTTGCTTACTAGACTTCTGGTTATGATATTGATTTTGCTGCCATCCTTAAGCATGAGCTACATAATAGAGACTTTGGTGAGTTGACTAACCTACTATTTCCTTATATAATTTAGAGTTTATGCAATTAGGTAGGTGTGCCTGAGTTACAAGGTATTGATAAGAGGGTGACTATCATCGCGACTATACAGATAAAGACCATGAAGGGACTAGCACATCCAGACACTTTTAAAAGATCTAGATAGAGGACAGCAGTACAACAAACCCAATTTAATGGGCCGTTAGTTTCCATAGGGCCTAATGAGGCATATACAGATGATGTGAGTATTGGTATAGATATGGATATAGGGGAGACGAGAGATGCTCTAGATTTGAGTACTCAGGGTGGGGGGACATAGACTACTTCTACTTCAGCCCTTGCTTTGACCTCAGAGATATTTGGTGCACCTATAGAGCCTTCTCGCCCATCCACTACTGCTCCTATGATAGGTATGATTACTGTATCCAATGAAATTTTGCAGAGCCTAATGGAGATCTAGAGATCTACAACCGCTCAGTTGAAGGTTGTCAAGACCAAGATGACTACACTCTTTGGGTAGATAAGATCAGGTGTCAAGATGAGATTTAAGCAGGTTGAGGATAGATAGGAGGATTTTTAGAGAGCCATACTATCAGATATAGGTGTTGAGATTTAGACATGGATTGATGAGCTGAAGAGATGGGTTACATCCCGATATACAGAGATAGGTGCACCAGATTTGATTCAGGTAAGGGAGAATTTTGATTCCTATGAGTAGAGGTAGGCTCGCTTGCAGAGATTCTTGTCGCAGCTACTCCCTCTATGATACCCCCTGTAGACAAGACCAAGATGATGAGGAGGTCCCAACTGTTAGGCCAAGAGAGGTCACTTGCATGATTTACAGGATCCTGTTATGATAGAGGAGGAGGCCCTTAAAAAGTCCAAACATAACTATTTGGAGACTACATTCGTAGATAGGAAGAGTTGTGATGTTATAGCAGTGAGTGCATTATCCAGTAGTGCACCGCCACCACCACCATCTCTGTCATTCTTCATGCCTCCATCTAAGGAGGCTTCTGACTCAAACGCTTAGTTCTCCCAGGTATGTTCTCACTTCCCTATGTTTTGTTTTGTTTTAGCACATTAAGGATAGTGCAAAATTTTTAGTTGGGGGTCAACATGTCATGCTGAATCTGATTTGTATTGTCGTGATTCTTTTTTGTCAGCAATGTTATATTGATAGAACCGGCATGTCTAGGATAATTATGTATCATATTATGTTTTTTGTATTGTGATGTTTTTGTGTAATTAGGAGATTTTGAGTATTTAGGGAAGTAGTCAAATTTTGACTAATTTTTTATAACCCTCCAAAAATTTTGTTATTTAGGGTGTGTTTGGTATGATGGAAAATGTTTTCTGGAAAATATTTTCTTATTTTCCCTTGTTTGGTTGTAGTTAAATATTGGAAAAAATTTTTCCATAATAACTCATTTTCCTCCATTTGAGGGAAAATGAATTCCCTCGTGAGCCAAGGGAAGTCATTTTCTAGAAAATGACAAATAAGAGTTATGCCCCCACCCCACTCCCACCCCCACCCCTCTTTTCCACCCCAACAACACTCATATTCACATTTCTCAAAAAGTTTACATTACTCAGAAATATTTTTCAATGTGCTTTGTTTCAATTTTTCACAGTTTGAAATAAAAAATAGTGAAGCCCGAATTTTTTTCTTTTTCAATGTTCATTGAATGTATTGTTATTTCCATATGCATAGAAGTAGACTTACCTATGTTACTTTTGCTAATTTCATATTTCATTTTGTCATCGAGTAGCTTGTTTCACAAGGTTGAATAAGCTTATCGTACTGTTGTATTTCTATTGATTGTAATATCTTGAGATTGTCCTAACAAAATGTTGAAAAATATCTCCTATATTTTCTAATTAGTAGTTGATTAAATTTAGTGATTTTAATATTTTAGTATTCGATATTGATATTATTTGCTATTCTTAAATTAGTTCTACCAAATTGTTGAGTTGCTAGAGGCACTGATATACTAGTTAACAGTTAGTAGTATTTTCTAAAAAAAAAATTCACTCACCAATCAAACACTAGAAGAAAAATATTTTATACTCACCAACCAAATACCATAAAATATTTTCCACTTGCCAACCAAATATGAGAAAATATATAGAAAACCAACTTATTTTCCAAAAAAACTTTTTCCAGGAAAATATTTTCCATCATACAAAACACACCCTTAGAGTTGTGTTGATGTACATATATGTAAACTCTAAGGATCTTTTTATGGCATTAGTATTAGGGACAAGATAACCATTTGTTGATAAATTCATGAACTGAATAGGTAGTAGTTGGTAAGGTGACTCTATTCTGTGAATGTGATATACAACCTAGCTCCCTTTGTATGTTAAATTTAGAACGTTCCTGGTTAGTCTTGACTAGGTTGAAGGATAGTTGGCTAGGAAACGATCATAGGACATATTTTTATTCTTGTCCACTATTAGCCTAAATGACCTTCTATGTGCAAATTGTATCCCTTGATCCTTGTTTTGAGCCTTATAGCCAATTTTTTTGGTTACACCTTTCACATTCCCATTTATATTACAATGAACCTATTTTAGCTCTGGTCCTTGTTGGACATTACGCACCTAAACACAAGCAAAAATTCTATGTTGAGGGTGGCTATTATAGGGGTATATAGTGTAAAACGGGTATGAAGAAAGGTAAAATAAGAAAAAAAGCTAGTAGGGCTGGGTGTGGTAGAAAAAGAAAAAGAAAAAAATTGTGAAAAAATTAAAAAATAGAATAAAAGACCATACCCAGCCTGAATGTGCAATAAAAGAATAAAAGGAAGAAATAAGGGTGGAATAAAAAAGAAATTGGGTAGTAAGTACGACCCCAAAGTTAGTATAGTTCCAACGAGTCTTAGTCCTTTTAAATATCCATACCTATTATACTATCCCTTAAGCTAACATTACAAGGACAGAAAAGTCCTATAATGATCCTGACTTGACTATCTGAATGCAAAGGTAAAGAAAATAAGGGCAAGCCTATGGTTTTGACATGAATTAACTGGAACTTCTTTGTTGAGTATGAGTGTATTTTGACCATCCCTTCATTGACCTACATTATTTCAAATGAGTGGGTGGAATATTCTTGTTGTGACGGCACTTGAGTTATGTTGCTAGCTATCTACTTCTTTTGGATAGTGTAATCTGTACATATGAGTGGTAGTATATTGCTAATGTAGTTCCCATACCTTAATTCCTTTGTGTCATATTGTTGTGCTTCACATGTGTACAAAGTTGGTTTCAAAATGAGATATAGGAGGGGATATTGTGATTTAAACTAAATATGATGACTGACTACCTTGAATATCTTAGATTATCTTAATTAAGTATCATTTTTGTTTATTGTGTTTTTTTTCACTGAGGAAATGCAAACTTTCTAAGTTGAGGGTGGTGATGTGCTATATAAATATAGCACTTTCGACGTATAAAATGAACAAAATATGTAAGTTTCTGAGGGATTTTTGTTAGAATTGATCTATTTTTGTGTATGTTTTGCAGAAAAGCATGATTTGGATGATAAGTTCACGAAAATGGTGAAAAAAGGTATTTTTGGTTACTTTTGGAGCGATTTTGGATGATTGGGATATTTTTCAACTTGATCGTGATTAATGCATGTTCGAGAGTCAAAGATGAGTTGAAAAACTAACCCCCGGCACCTACCAAGTAAACATGTGGTAGAAAGTAGGACCTACAGACCACATGTACACAAAGCAGGTGCCAGAAAGTTAAAATACCAAGTGTTGAATATTGTAGGATTTTTTCTCTTTCTACCTGCGCCCACTACCTATGCCCTAAGCCTGGGCCGCAAATAGTACCTGGGCCCTGCTAGACTGCAGGTGCAGGGAGTAGGTGTCCACCGACAATTTTCTCCAATTTTATTTGGTCTTAGTTTTTAGGGTTCTCTTGTACTATAAATACCTTTGATGTAGTTTTTAGTTAGAGATACAGAAGAGAGAGAAGATATACAGAGTGTACACTTTTAATACATAAAAACGTATTTTGATTTCAAGATTCATCTTTTATCTTGGGATTTTGTTGTATTAGCTTTGCTTGATTATTCAGTTTATGGTTGTGGGTTTTCTTTCATCTTATCATTTTGATTTCATCTTTACTTTCTAATATGAATGTTATTAATTTCTTCACAATCATGAGTGGTTAAAACCAATAGCTAGGGTTGTGGAAACCTTGGCAAATTGATAATATTAGGGAAGTGCGATTGTTGATGGGAAACCAATACCCATGGCATGCATTACTTTCTCTTCATTGTAATAGTTGTCTTATGAATTGCAAACATTAGGATCCTTCCTAGTTATTGCTACTTGCTCTAACAAAGGGATAGTAACTAGGAAAAAATAAAGACGACAGTAATTTTGGGAGTTAATAGCCAATCCATTGCAGCACAACGATATATGAGATGACTATTATCCTTCATCTAATAACTTGTGACTCAAAAAGTGATAGTTAACTAGGACTAGGGTAAAGGTTAGTAATGTGACACACTAAGTCTTAATAGTTAAGAGATAAAATATTCCTACTCATCCAAAAAACTGTAGGAGGTACATAACTTATCGGTTCTGCATGTAAGGTATTAAGTTGGTTCAACAGCGCACATAAACCTACAGAGTTGAGATGCCAGGAGGAACATAATACTAATGTTCACTCACAACTAATTTTTAGCCAAGTTAATATTGTTTTGTGTTTGAAACTACAACAAACAAATTCCTCCTATTTACTTTCCTGTTTTGCCAATAGATTGTAACCACTGATATATTTCAAATCACATGTTCCCTTGGTATTTGACCTCAACCTTAGTTGGGTTACTATATCTTTACAGTGACCTTATAATCATCTAAAAGAAGGTGTTTCTTGGATTTCATCATGCATCATGTCTTAGATTCAGATAATTAGCCATGTCCAGTTCATAAGTGTTCAGTGCACAATCTCATCTTCCTAGTATTCTATCTTAGACAGTTTCATTTGAGGATGAATCATCCCAAGGGGGAGATATTGTGATACCCCTAAATTTTTGAACTTTATACCTCTTAAAATATAGTCCATGGAGTTAGTTTTCCAATGCTTCAAACCTCGCCTTAATCCGACATCGAGGAAAAAGTTATGTAAACTTTCCTTAAAGGCCTAACATACACTGCTATAAATATGACTCGGGTCATAATTTGTAACCACTTGTGATAAGTTGTCAAGAGCAAATTATAGTCACTCCAGTGAAGGACCCGCAATTATAGCCTATGACAATGACTCCTCTCTACGTCCCATAACCAGTGGCTATGAGTTATATAGAAGGACTTATAGTCACAATAGTTTGCTACCCAAGCCCCCACTAGTGGTTATGAGTAGAGCATATAACTCGTAGTGAGGCATTATGAGCCGTATAGTGGACTCATAGTGTTACTAATAAGGAATCCAAGAACTAAGATTCAGACTATGAATCCACCCAACAACTCATAGTCAATCCTAAAACATCAGAAGTGTTGGATCGTAGAAAAGATAGTGAAGACCCAAACTCAGATTCCCAGCCTACGACTTATACTACGACTCGTAACAAGTCATAGAATGAGTCATAACAGCTGGGAACCCAGTTTTTAGAACATTTTTCCAGGGACTTTTAAGTTATTTCCCCCCCCTTTTTAAAGTCTAACCCAAGTCGTTTAGGCTTTCCAAAGGGGGAATAAAATACCTATAACCCCCAATTCTTTCAATTATTATAATTTTTCTCAACAAAAGAAAAAAGAGTGGTTTCCTTCTTCCTCTAGAGAATACTAGAGTTCTTCAAGAAAATCCACTTCCCAAGAAGATTTCTTCACGGCTTCTACTTCATGTACGTGGGATATTCATTAGTAGGTCCTTTTCACCCATTGAGTCCCAAGAATTCCCTAAACATCCAAGTGTAAAACTCTTTTATCTTTTACAGAGTTCTAAAGTTAACCATGAAATTTATGAATCTCCTCTCAATTATTTTTATTCTAAACCATTAAAATATATTCCCTTATAATAATTGTATTTTCCATAAGTTTGATAATGCAATTGCCTACATCATGATTAGTTATTGAAATCTTGGATGTTTTTCATGATTTTCCCATACTATGGATTTTTCAAAATTTTCTAAGATCAATTTACATAAGATACTGCTGGTGGGTTATGAACACCCGAAACCTAGATATTCATGCATGTTTTAAATTTTCAACCTACAAGTCATTCAAATCATGATTACATCATTATTTTCAAATTATGATATTTATGTTGAGAATTTATTAGTTGTTAACCTTGTTAAATTTTTATTAGTATCATTGTCAGTTTGATTGGGAGTAAGACTTAGCACTGACCAAACCTAGGGATAAAGGCTCACCCACCAGTTGAGGACTGAGACCTTTAGTAAAAGTCCCTGAATTCCAGAACTACTTAGCTAGCGTAGGTTATGAGAGGTCACCCTCCTTTTGAGACTTGACGCTCTCTTAGGGGTCAACCACCGGTGGAGGACTGACACCCTAGTCCTTCAGGACACTAGTTTAGTGGATCCATACAGACAGTGTTGGTAGCCGAGGAAAGATGCTAACACCCTTCCAAATGGGGTTATAGGTTGGACCCCAATTAGCTCAAATTAGGGTAGGTTGGTTAAATGTTACCTTACGCAGTTTTAGTTCAGCATTTAAATTATGACAGCTCAGGTTTACATGAACAAGTGTGCGTATATCAGTTATTCTTCTATTCAGATTATTTTAGTACAATTTTATACTTGGTCTTGCACTCGTTTTACATGTTCATGCATTCAGGCTAAGGACCAAAATATATTTCAGTTAGTCCATAGCTCATATACCAGTACATTCAAAGTACTGACCACATCCTTTCTTTTGCTCTAAATTGATTGCAAAAAATAGGTTCAGAACCTTAATTGCCAGACCACACGTAGTTTGTTCTTGTATCACTCAGCTGCAGCATTAGTGAGTCCTCATCAGTCAAGGACTAGTTATATAATTTGTCATACTTTTTGATATTTTAATTTATGTTAATTCCATAGTTAGAGTTAGTTAGGGACCTATCCCAAAAACTTATCATGTTTAGAGGCTTTAAATAGTTAAACTGTTGGTTATGTTTTTGGAGATGTTCTTTAGACCCTTTTGTTACGGATTTGATTATTTAGATATTTTATTAATTGATTTCTGCATAGTATTTTATCATCTTCCTTTCATTATTTATAGCTTGTTTTAGTTCATGGGTTAACTTGGGGTAATTTGTGGCCTCGAGTTCTGTGTTACAACTAGGGGGTAGTCTCGGGTCGTGACACCCTTCAAGTATTTTTATATGTTTCCATTTAATTTCACCATTAGAGCTTTTCTATAGCTTCCTCAAGTAATTTATGACTTGCTAGAAATGATAGATTGGTTATCGGGTAGTTCATTTAGTTTTTTAGAGTCAATTCCATATTTTGACGTCTTCGTAGGTTTCAAATGGCTATCAGGCAAAGAATTTAGTTAAACAGCCTCAATTGCAAATTATAACTATGCCAACATCTCTAAAATATTGATTTTTTACTAGGTGGACCTTTGGTTTGATTTTCGAGTCACCCGATCTCATTTTGACCTATTAGTCGGAAAGTTAAGAAATTATAAATTGGGTGTGGGACCCCTAATTCAACAAAACAACTATGAATGGAATTTCAACTACTCCATTGAGTTTGGAACATTGAATTTGTATGGTTAAATATTTCTTTTGCATATACGAGATTTCAAACAAATCCCAATCACCTAGTTGAAATCCATTCCAGACTTGGAAAAATCTAGTGCATCAGGTTTTTGGTGCACCATGATAGAGGCTCTTTGCACCATGATAGCGACTTAATTAAGCAGGCCTAGATTCCCTGATCTTATATTAATGGTTATAATTGCTACTCATATTGCAGTGGAAAGATATCACAATTGCGATAACCCAAGTCATGATAGTGGAACCTGAGGGTCTGGGCTGGTATAAATAGGCCCCTTATTATGTGAGTTTAGCCATTTCTCATCAGTATCATGAGAGTTTAACCCCTAAATAGTAAGATTAAGTGGTATTATATCTTGTGGGTGATTGGGATGCTTGATTAAAACTTGTGTACATGATTATCTTCCAATTTGAGGAAAGAATTCACCCTTCTCATAGTGGATTTTATTGATTTCATGCTCAAAATCCCAAAGTCTCGAGGGCTTGATTTTATCCCTAATTTATCTTGAATTTCACCTACTTTTTAGGATAATGATTCCTTGAACATGTGAGAATATTTGGTTGGTTTTAAAAACATGATTTCCGCAAATGGGACCTACAAGGGGTTCTTATGTGATTTTGGGACCCAAATCACAATGGTACAATATGGGTATCATTATTCGTGTACTAATGAGTACAATGTGTTTATGATAGCTTGGAATCTTGAGGAGGATTCTCGAAAGGGAAAAGTGGTAGTTTAGCATATCATTGAGATTTCTTCAGCGTTGAGGTAGGCTAGGTTTATCCTTGATAGATTGAGATACTTCATATTATGTTTATGTTATTATGTATGATTTGTGATGGGTTTTTGGTGTTGGATTGATGAAATTCAAGACTTAGACTAGTTGGACAATCTATGACTATTTGAAATCATAGAGTTAAAGCACTTAGCTTGTTTCTTTATGCCTTAGGTAAATTAGATTTGATGGCTCATGTTTAGCATAAGAATACCCTAGATTTCTCACGTTAGGTAAAAGTGCCTTAGTCGCTCATGCCTAGGCTATGATTGGCCTTAGTTTTGTACAATAAAGGGAGATTCCTTACCTTGATTTAGTTATTGTATGGGGAAGAACCCATACCTTAGGGATATTTATGACTTGCTAAACATCTAAAGGTGGATTTAGATACCTTAGCCTAGTCCGAGGTAGATCTGGCCTTAGAATATATTTTGAGTTTTTAAAAGTGGTCTTATCCAACCACCTTAATCAAGCTTGATGATTAGTCCTCTTGAAACCCTTATGCATTTATTGAATACCTAGAGAATACCCTTTAAGGAAATACTGAGGAACCTAAGCACTTTATGGTTATGGTGATGATGGCATTAGAAGTACTGCTCATGGACTAATGGATTATATTGTCGATTATGCTATGAGGAGATATTTATTATGTTGAGATAAGCTATTCCCCATGCTATTATTTATAGTTATGAGCATGCTGAACAATTACGCTAGTAATCATGCTAGAAAAGTTTATTATTGATGATGTTAGAAATTATGTTATTAATTTTGCTAGAAGTTATGCTTATTAATTACATGGGAAGTTATGCTATTAGATATGCTAAAATTCATTATGCTTGATTATACTGGCACTTATGATGTTGACTATAACTTATTCAATTCTGGAGGATGATTATGATATTATTCATACACTGATCAATTTTTGAGAATGAGTATGATATTAATTATGCCCAGTTTGATTTCAGAAGATGATGATGAAATTGATTATACCTAATTCAATTTTAAAAGATGACGTTGATGTTGATTATACCCGATTAAATTATGGAGGGTGAGTACAATGTTGACTATACCCAGTTTAATTTTGGAGGTTGATTATAAAATTGATGATTGTAATTTCTAGTTCAAGGACAAATATATCCTATACTATAATACAGCTTGATAAATGATGATTAGTTGATAATATGATAACTAGTTAATAAAAGATTCTTATATTTTAAATAATGACTAGTCGTGAAAATATGCTTAATTGATAAATGGTGATTAGTGGTTATATGGTGAATTATTAATAGATCTGCCTAGTGGTTATATTATGATTAGTTAATGAATGGATTAGTTGATAGGACATTGTTAGCAGATAAATAAAAACTAGTGGATAATGATGATAACGTTGTTAGATGGTAGTAAAACCATTAAACATTTGTAAATTATGGCACGGTGATTAAATGGTGGTGATGATTATTTATAAGCATGAATGGTTGCTTTATTCTATGTTTGAGTGTACTCTCTAGTCATATGGAGTACTGTGATGAGTTATTTACTTTTCGCACTATACGGGATCCTATTTTGTAGTTAGGGTTGCTTGTGTTGATGCCTTATGATGCTTTATTATTTTGATTTATTTACTTACTATGCATAGTGGTGTTGGCATGTGTTAATGCCTTATGTTATATTGTTATTCCTATTCAGTTACTTATTATACGCAGTGGTAGTAGAGTTGATTCAGGTTTATTTTTGCACCTTGACTTAGTTATGATATCTTGCATTTTATCATACTTATATTATGATTTAGCTCAGTCAGATAATGTTGCCTACTGAGTACTTATCATTTTGGTACTCATACTACTCTTTTGTACTTTTTTGGTGTAGAACAAAGTAATAGTTGTCGTTGTTGATTCATGCTCTTGCAGCGTTGATATCCAAACAAGGGTGAGCTCTTGGAGTCCAAGTTGCCTATTTCCCTCTATCTTTTATGTTCAATCTTTTATTTCAGATAGATATACTAATTAGACTAGATACTTGGGTTGTATTTCTATTTCTATATGCTCTTATATTGGTTGTACCAGGTCGTGAGATGGTATATATGTAGGGACTACTTTTAAACTATTTCTATTATCTAGTATATTTATTATGTTGGATTGCCTATTAGGCTATTTTGTGGTATTTCCACAAAGTTAACCCATTTTGTTTAACTTTGGGTTACGGTTTGTTTAACCTACTGGTAGTATAGAGTAGGTGCCATCATGACGCATAAATCGATTCATGAAAAATTGATATCTGAGCTAAGGCTACACCAATTTGTTTGTGCAAGAGCAAATATCTAGTAGAGTCTTGTAGATCAAAATAATGATGTATGTTTATTATCTTTGGAAAGATATAGGACATTATTAGGAGTTCCTCACTTTTTTCACTCATATCATGCTAATTGTCTCAGTTGGTTTATAGAATATTATTTTGTTTTCACTCTTTTATAGATGGCTAAAATGTACACTACCACTACACGAGATAAGTGACCCAATCGAGCCTAGTAATTCTGCTCCTATTTACGGATGAACCAAAGGTCGTGGACATCCTAGAGATGTGTCCCTTGCTAGGGGATAAAAGAAGGGGCTACGCCAGACCCTATTCACAATCATGAGCTATATATTATTCCACCCCAGCAAGTAGCAGACTGCGGGCTAACCCAAGCTTCACCAGGGTTTATTTCTTCTTCAGTGCTCAGAGATGTGTTAGTTCATCTTTTAGAGTTAGTTTGTGGTACTTCATCTAATGGTTCAGAGTCTACAGATCAAAGCGGTAATGAGGTAAGGGAATATTATGTAGCTTTATATAACGCCTCGAAATATCATCCCTAGACGTCACACGGTACCTAAGGCTACACATAGCCTCAAGCTAACCCTTTAAGCCAAAACACTACCCTTGGGTTCCAACACAACAACATACACGCTACGCTAAGAATATATATATAAGTATATATCATATCACATCACACATGGCACGGAATATCATTAGACTGTACATATATGGAATGTCTATACACAAACCAACCTAACAATTCACTAGTCTAACATAGCCTCTATACAGCAAAATCAACGAGCCATTGGGACAAACCCCCAACTGACTCAATAGACCAAAGGGATCACAAAATAACAGCACCAAAACTAGCAACTTGGTCCTCGACCCATGAGGACTCACCAATGAAGGAACGTAGATGCGGCACTCGGATATCACTATCGCGGCTGCAGCTGAGTACCTGAACCTACATCATGGTAATAATGTAACCCATAGAGAAATATGTGGGTCAGCACAAATACGTACTGAGAATGTGGGGGCGCATGCAAAATATAAATAATATCATAAATTTCGTAAAAACGTACATATGGATCATAATGACACACCTGGCTTGAGTGACATTGAATCATGCAACTCATAACATCTTAGATAGGTAATGTAGGAGAACAACCTCATAAATCATTATAGATCATCATAGGCAACTTGACTTACCACATCAAAACTCGAAATGACTCGGTATTTCAATAAACATGAATCTTATGGACAGGGGAGTTTCCTATAACAAACAACCCCACGTGAGCTACGTGGAATACCAATGTTTGAAACCCTCGTTGGCGGGAGCGTCATACTCTTTGCTAGGGAGTACGACCTTAAAACTAGAATAATCACAATCGGGCTCTCTGGACAATAATATCATCATCAAACAACCCTACGGTGGCACATAGGTTTGGGGAAATACCAAATTTCCCTCTCGGTGCTAAGTACTACTCCCTGACAAGCTCAGAACGCGTTAGGAAATCCACCACAACATCACAAGGGTCTATCATAAAGACCAAATCAAATCTCTTTCTCATTTATCAAATCATATCAATTTTTGGATTCCTAACTCAACACATTTTAGCTCAAAACATTTTAATTTTCCTCAACATCAACAAGGTATCAATGCATTGAACCATAACCGACTCAACATTTGGACAAGGATATGAAGACTCAATACATAATATTTTCAACAATTTAACTCATCAAAACCATCCAAAACATACCAAGACTCATTGCAACTTCAATATCAATATTTCTCAATTTGCCATCCAACTCTCATTTAAAGGTACTTGAGACATCAACCCATAGTAGGAATATAGAATTTCCAATATCAATTATAAATTCATAATAAGGAAATAGTGGAATGATAGTATAAATCAAGGCTTAATAAATTAAATCATCATACTCTCATAATCAAATACTTTTTGGACATAATTCCATCTCAACATCATACACATATCGGATGACATAATCCCATAGCTCATGGACAATAATATAAGATATAAAACCATATTTCCAATTCATGGTAAAACATGTAAAATCTCATGTCAATGTAATTCAACAAAAGTACCGGGCACAAGATCGAAAGGATAATTTTTTTCAAAGCCCCACATACCTAAAAATGGAAGATGAATATGAACTTACAACTCCAAAACTTTATTCACGAAAATAAAGGGTGTTTCTCGAAGCCCTTAACATGATCAACTCAAATTCCAAATCAATTTGAAATTTCTACGGTTCAATAAAGAGACATAGAAGGATGAAATTTGGAGTAGTAGGGCTGGGGTTTGAGCCTTAGGAAATTTTGGAGAAAAATGAGCTATTGAATTCTCTTAATGGACTTAAATCCATGGTTTACCCGGATGGACTAGAGTGGGAATGACCAAAATTCCCTTAAAAATCAAATAATGTCAAATTTGTCCTTTGCTGGACTGTTTTGATAGGCTGAAGTAGATTAACCATAACTTTTTGATCCGATGGCCAAATTGAATGAAACCAATTTCATTGGAAATGATCATGGCATTGATCGCCAGTAGTACTAGATGAAGCACCCTGAGGAGGAACTGGATGAGCTGTGGGAGGCGGGGCACTGGTAGCCTGACTCTGGGGACGAGCATCACGACTTCGCTGTCTTGCATACGGGCAGTCTCTAAGTATGTGACCCACCTTTCCACAACCAAAATAGCCCCACTACCCCATATAACACTCCCCAAAATGGTCTTTACCACACTTAGCACACAAAGGAGGATAAGGCCAGTTGCTTACACTGTCCTGAGACCTGGAAGGTACCGACCTATTCCCGAGCTCCTACCTACCTCGATATATGGGAGCACTAGCTGAGGAAGGCGCAGGTATAAATAGACGTCTCTGAAACTGAGGGCAACTCCCTCCGGAGAATCTAGTCTGACCAGACCCCTATTGCTCCGATCTGACTCTCTTAATCCCTCTTACTCTTTCTCTTTTCTTTATCTTATCTGACTCAATCCGTTGGGCGTGAATCATTAACCTAGGAAGATCAATCTCCCTGTTGATCATAGCAGATCTATATTTTTTCACCACATAACTTGACAACCCAGTTAGAAACTTGTTCATACTAGTCCTTGAGTCAGTCATCATATTAGGAGCATACTTCGATTGCTGATTAAACTTAAGACAATACTCCTTAACCGACATGGAGCCTTGTCTCAAATTCATAAACTCCTCTATCTTAGCTTCCCGTAACTCAAGAGGAAAGAATCTATCCAAGAAAGCATCTTGGAATAATTTGCAAGTCATCGGAGCGGTATCTTCCTCTCTACCCTTATTCCACATCTGCACCCAGTCATAGGCAACATCCTTCAACCGATAAAAATCCAAATCCACACTTTCTTCCTCGATCACGTGCATAATCTATGTAATTTTCTTCATTTCATCAACATACATCTGTGGGTCCTCACCTGCTCTCGACCCATGAAACTCTGGCGGATTCATCTGCATAAAGTCATGAATTTATGCTGCTGCCAAATTATTTTCCAGCGGAGGTGGAGCGTTGGCCTGAGTATTGATGGTAACTGCCTGGGATAGCATCTGAAAAGCTGCTCAAAATTCAGCATGGGATACCGTCTCATGTAACGGATCAACGGGTTGAGGTTGGTTGTTATTTCCACGAGCTCGACGTGGAGGCATTTTCTGTCATAAGAATGCACGAATTAACAGGAGAAGGAAAAAGTTGTAAGCATGATAGACTCTTGTAGAAAGAAAGAAACGACTTTTCCTAGAACGCCCCACATCCTCTGATCATAGGTGTGGCGCGCTACACACCGATGCTCAAGACTCTATGTAACGCGGCATGTCAGACTCCCTAGGACTCTTCACAGCCTTAGGCTCTGATACCAAGTTTGTAACACCCCAAAATATCATCCCGAGATGCCCACACGGTGCCCAAGGCTACACGTAGCCTCAAGTTAACCCTTTAAGATAAAACACTACCCTTGGGTTCCAACGCAACAACATACACGCTACGCTAAAGATATATATATATAAGTACATATCATATCACATCGCACATGGCACGGAATAAGTTTAGACTATACATATATGGAATGTCTATACACAAACCAAGCCAACAATACACTAGTCTGACATAGCCTCTATACAGCAAAATCAACGAGCCATTGGGACAAACTGCCAAATGACTCAACAGACCAAAGAGATCACAAAACAACAACACCAAAAATAGCAACTTGGTCCTCGAACCATGACGACTCACCACTGAAAGAACGTAGATGCGACACTCGGATATCACTGTCGCGGCTGCGGCTGAGTACCTAAACCTACATCATGTTAAGAATGTAGCTCATAGAGAAATATGTGGGTCAGTACAAGATACGTACTGAGAATATGGGGGCGCATGCAAATATAAATAATATCATAAATTTCATAAAAACAAACATACGAACCAAAATAACACACCTGGCTTGAGTGACATTGAATCATGCAACTCATAACATCTTAGATAGAAAATGTAGGAGAAAAACCTCATAATTCATTATAGATCATCATAGGCAACTTGACTTACCACATCAAAACTCGAAGTGACTCGGTATTTAAATAAACATGACTCTTATAAACAGGGGAGTTTCCTATAACCGATAACCCCACGTGAGCTACGTGGAATACCAATGTTTGAAACCCCCATTGGTGGGAGTGTCATACTCTTTGCCAGGGAGTACCACCTTAAAACTAGAATAATCACAATCGGACTCTCTAGCCAATAATATCATCATCAAACAACCCTATGGTGGTACATAGGTTTGGGGAAATACCAAATTTACCTCTCGGTGCTAAGTACTACTCTCCAACAAGCTCAGAATGCGTTAGGAAATCCACCACAACATCACAAGGGTCTATAATAAAGACCAAATCAAATCTTTTTCTCATTTATCAAATCATATCAATTTTGGATTCCTAACTCAACACATTTTAGCTCAAAATAGTTTAATCTTTCTCAACATCAACAAGATATCAATGCATTGAACCATAACTGACTCGACATTTGTACAAGGATATGAAGACTCAATACATAATATTTTCAACAATTTAACTCATCAAAACCATCCAGAAAATACCAAGACTCATTGCAACTTCAATATCAATATTTCTCAATTTGCCATCCAACTCTCATTTAAAGGTACTTGAGACATCAACCCATAGTATGGATATAGAATTTCCAATATCAATTACAAATTGATAATAAGGAAATAGTGGAATGATAGTATAAATCAAGTCTTAACAAATTAAATCATCATACGCTCATAATCAAATACTTTTTAGACATAATTCCATCTCAACATCGTGCACATATCAGATGACATAATCCCATAGCTCATGGACAATAATATAAGATATAAAACCATATTTCTAATTCATGGTAAAACATGTAAAATCTCATGTCAATATAATTCAACAAAAATACCGGGCACAGGATCGAAAGGATAATCTTGTTCAAAGCCCCACATACCTAAAAATTGAAGATGAATATGAACTTCCGACTCCGGAACTTTATTCACGAAAATAAAGCCTACTTCTCGAAGCCCTTAACATGATCAACTCGAATCCCAAATCAATTTGAAATTTCTACGGTTCAATCAAGAGACATAGAAGGATGAAATTTGGAGTAGTAGGGTTGGGGTTTGAGCCTTAGGAAATTTTGGAGAAAAATCAGCTATTAAATGCTCTTAATGGACTTAAATCCATGGTTTACCCGGATGGATTGGAGTGGGAATGACCAAAATACCCTTAAAAATCAAATAATGTCAAATTTTTCCTCTGGTGGACTGTTTTGATAGCCTGAAGTAGATCGACCATAACATTTTGCTGCGATGGTCAAATTGGATGAAATTAATTTCATTGGAAAGAGGACTTTCAGAGCTTTCTATTGATATATAGTATCTCACTCAGATCATTATGTAGAAGGATTTATGATCATTTGAAGTTGACCCTAAAATTCATCTGGCCTCAGTATTTTTTTTCTTGCACATTTACTGTTCACCACTATTCATGGTTAGATTGGAATGATCATAACTCATCGCTTGAGTATCCGTTTTAGATGATCCACATAATGTTGGAAATATTATTCGATGCTCTACGTGATGACAGGTCGCATATCATGAAATTCCATAAAAAAAAATTTTAATCATGATAAAGAACAAAATTAAACATATTTTCATTCGAGATCTTAACGAAAATTTTTTTTTACACACTTTAGCTCCTAGAGTTGAGGTTTCACCTAGATCTGTAGTCGCTCAGCTTACCATGTCTGTTGAGAAGCAGAAGATGTTGGGTAGATTCTTGAGATTGATTCCGCCTAGGTTATCTGGTGCACCGAGCAAAGAGCATATGAGTTCCTGATTACCTGTAAGGATAGGCTATGTACTTTGGAATTTTTTAAGACTCGTGGTGTGGATTACATCATATTTCAGTTAGACTTAGTTGTTCGACATTGGTGGAGGGGTTTTATGGATTCTAGACCAGCTAGATCTTCTCCTTTAACATACAATCAGTTCTTTGAGATATTCTTGGAGAAGTACATGCCTCGCAACCTTAGATATTATTTGAGAGATTAGTTCTCTAGTTTGAGTAGGGCTCCATGATAGTTGCAAAGTATGAGGCTCATTTTCACTTAGCTCGGCATGCAATATCTTTTCAAGTTATTGAGTATGAGAGAGTTTGTTGCTTTGTCAGAGGCTTAAGACTCTCCATTCTTATGTATCCTTAGAATTTAGTTATTATGGCTAGGTCTTTTCTTAAGGTGTTATATCTGCTCAGGTGATGGAGGATATACACCATGAGGGTCATGAGGGCATTGATAAAAGGCCTAGGTTTCAGGGCAGATTCAAAAAAAGATGGCATAGTTCCCAACCGAGAGAGTTCAGTTCTCAGAGTAGGTATCCTCTGCATCTATCCTATTAGCCTCAGATTCAGCCTAGTCGACCTGTTCAAGCAGCGCTTCAAATTACTAATGGAGGTCAGTAAAGTGCCAGAGACTGCCCTGGTGTAAGACCCCTTAAAATTTCAATAATTTTATTTTTAAACCTTTCATATGTGTAATGTCAATTTCTTACTTGAATTGTGTTTAGAAATATTCAAAGGTTGTTTTGGGAAAGTTTTAGATTTACTGGAAGGGGTTTAGGGTTATTTTGGGACCCCGAGGTGGTGACCCTCCGTGATATTGCCATGCCACACTGCTATTTTAAATTCATACAGTTTTGGTTTTTTTCACTTGGGTAATGGGCTTTTGGTCTTTTTACCCCTTGTACAGCCTTTAAACATAAAATACACCCTTTTTCCATAAGTTTCAAGGATCAAAGACCATTTTATTCCTCTTTAACACTTAAACTAAGAAACTCCAAGGGTTTCACAAGGGATTCACTATTCAAGCTTTGAACTTTAAATTTTTCTCAATCCCTCATGTATTTCAGGCATGTCTCTCTTCTCCTAACTTTAATTTTACATTTTGGCCTTAATTTAATGGGTTTTCATGTGATTTAATTGTGGGTTTTGAACTGGGTTAAGAGGTTTTGGTTGTTACTGATTAAATTACTTGTCCTATGTTCTAAATTGATTATTGATGCTTTAAAGATATTTTTGAGACAGAATTGGTGCATGTTATAAATAGTTTGAATTAGGGAGATAGGTTTCCCTAAGTTGATGGAATTTTTGGCTTGATAATTGCATTAACCCCAACCTACATCATAAAACTTGATTTTGGATATGAAAAATTGCGTTGTTTAGCTTATTTTTAATCCAATACATTACAGTAAAGGATAAATGAATTAAAATAGTTTTGGACAACCTTAGTGGCCTTGGTTATGTGAATTTGGTTTGGCATAGTTAATTTAGCATGCAAGAAGGGTATGATGATACCAAGTGGTAAATGCCTTAATGAATGACTCCTAGGTTAATGGATTGGTTTCTGTGAAAATTATTTTAATTTGGGCTTAAAGGCAATTGTGTAGCTCATAGTAAAGGTGTAAGTCCCCAAGGACGAACACTAGAAACCATATTTACCAGCATTGGGGGTCTATATGGCTATGTGCTTGGTGCACCCTTGATGTGTTTGTGTGTGTGTGTGTATTTGTCTGTATATATATATATATTAGGACGGCTATTGCCTTGGTGGCTTTTGTTTTCCCTTGCTTTTCCCTCAATTCGTATACCTAACACGCACTAGGCCCTTCCAGCTTGGGAGCTGGATCCATATAGTCCATGGGTGTCTTTACGATTGATTGAGCTACATAATTTAGGTTCAACCTTTAAACACTCATGTCCATAACCCTTGTCCCTATCCCAGTATCCTACATGTGTTTACATGAATGTGGTGCATATGGTTTATGGCTGGATTTTACTAATTGTATTATTTTATCCTTATTCCTTGAGTTATATGTTAGTGCTTATCCCATCGTCCATCCTTAGACACTATATTATTTAATGATATATGTTTTGAAGGTTTTCTATTGCTCCTATGTAGCATTAGGTGGTTGAGCACATTTTTTGAGTTGTTCGGAAGTGGTGAGCCTCCATTCTTTTGAAGGCCTTGTCATTTAATTATTTTTTCATTATGGTCATAGTACTCTTGGATTTTCTTTTTTCTCATTGTCGGGGGCATATCCCAACCTATTTGATATTTTTGGTTTTATAAAATTTGTGGACGAGGTTGGTAGATAGTTATTTGAATTCTTTGAACCATCACTTGATTCATCTATTCCTATTACTATTATCATTGTTTGATTGCTTTCGTTTTAATTTTATGATTATTATGCTCTTGAGGTTAGCTAAGAGGGTGGTCTTCAGTCCATGATGGGCTTAAGATACCCATCACGACTAAGCCTTAATTTGGGCCGTGATACCTAGTAAGGGTCATACTCAATTTTCGAGAGATTCATATTCTGGTTATTCTATTTGTGTTGGTTAGTCTGATTTAGTCGAATTTGTTGGTTTTGATTTAGTTAAGAGGCCATTTTATAGATATAGGTCTTTTGATCATTTTGTACATGAGTGCCCTATTTATCATCGATTGTTGTTTCATCTCGGGATGCTTCCCCTATTAGAGGAGTTCATTTTGTAGCTAGGGATGGTTATCATAGTCATAGGGGTAGTTTTCAGGGTACTAGTGTAGATTATCAGGAAGGTTGGATAAGAGGTCGGTCAGGTTCCCAACTAAGTGGTGGGCGTGGTCACTTATATGTAGTACCTGCTAGGCCCAAGGTTTATACCTTGGATGCTATTATTATAGGTATGATTTTGGTGTGCCGACATTTGGGCCCTTGCTTTATTTAATTAGATATCCACTTATTCTTATATTTATGCTTACTATACACCGTGGTAGGAGTTATCTTGGGATTTATTATCTGTGTTTTTACACATATCTACTCATATAGGTGAATTTTTAGTAGTGGATCAAGTTTTCAAATCATGTATTATGATTATTAGCAATGTTGATACTTATGTTGATCTTATTATTCTAGATATGGTTGATTTTGATGTGACTTTAGGCATGGACTTGTTATCCCACTATCATGTAGTCATGGATTATTTTTCTAGGATCGTTACCTTAGCCATGCCAGGTGTACCCCTAGTCATTTAGCATTGCATGATTAACTATGATCCAAAGGGGATTATTTATTATGTTTGTGCTAGGAGTCTTATTCTGAGGGTTTGCGAGTCTTATCTCACTTATATTTGTGATACTAGTGTGGAGAGTCTGTCGATTGACTCTTTTGCTATAGTTTGTGAGTTTCTTGGTATGTTCTCTACCGTCCTGCCTGGTATTCCCCCTATTTGTAAGATTGAGTTTTCTATTGACTCGGAGCCTAGCACCCAACCTATTTCTATGGCACCTTACCATATGGCTCCTGTTGAGTTTAAAGAGCTGAATTGTCACCTTTAGGATCTTCTTAGTAAGGGTTTTATTAGACTGAGTGTGTCCCCTTGGAGAGCTCTTATATTGTTTATGAAAAAGAAAGATGGATCCATATGCATGTTTATGATTATTGGCATCTTAATAAGGTGACGATGAAGAACCATTATCCTATGCCTCGCATTGATGATTTTTTTAATCTACTTTAGGGAGAGGCAGTGTTTTCTAAGATTAGTTTGAAATTTGGTTACCATCAATTGAGGATTCGGGTCGAGGATATCTCAAAGACATCCTTTAGGACCCATTATGGTCATTATGATTTCTTGGTGATATCATTTGGGTTGACTAATGCCCTAGCCGCGTTCATGAATTTGATGTACCAAGTATTCAGGCCTTATTTGGATTCCTTTGTGATTATGTTCATTGATGATATCATTGTGTATTCGAAGGAGTAGAGAGAAACATGCACAATATTTAAGGTGTGCTCCAAACTTTGAGAGATATGGTGTTTTTTGCCAAATTCCCTAAGTGTGAGTTTTGGCTTGAGCCAGTGACATTCTTCGGGCATGTGGTGTCTAAGGATAGTATTATGGTAGACCCAGCCAAGATTGAGGCAATTCGTGATTGGGCTAGACCAATATGTCTGACTGAGGTTCGTATCTTTATTGGTTTGGCCAATTATTATAGATGGTTCATCGAGGGTTTTGCTACTATTTCATCCTCTATGACTAGATTAACTCACAAAGAGGTTACCTTTATTGGTTCGAGGAGTGTGAGTCGATCTTTGGAAAGCTCAAGGATTTTCTCACTTTGACTCCTATTTTAGCTCTTCCTATTAAGGGTGAGGGATTCACAAAATTTTGTGATGCTTCTGGTATGTCAATTTGTGTTATGTATCGATGCAGTAGGGTCGTGTCATTTCTTATTCTTCTAGATGGATTAACGTGCATGAGTGCAACTACCCCACTCATGATTTAGAGTTGGAGGCAGTAGTTTTCGTGCTTAAGATTTAGAGGCATTATCTTTATGGTGTGCATTGTGAAATTTTCCCAATCATCGCAGTTTTCAGCATTTTATGACCTAGAGGGAGCTTAATGCTAGACAGGGTAGATGGATGGAGTTTCTTAAAGATTATGACATTTCGATATTGTATCATCCAGGCAAGGAAAATGTGGTAGCAGATGCCTTACGTCAAATGACAGTGAGTATGGGTTCATGTATTTTGATTTCTCAGAGGCCGATTGCAAGGTACATCCATTACTTAGCCAACTTGATGGTTTTCCTTGATATTTCAGACCTTAGGAGGATTCTTTCTAGTGTTGAAGCAAAGACTTCATTATTTGAGAAAATTTGGGATCATCAGTTTAAGGATAGTAACCTTTACTTTCTTCGCGACCAGTTGTTGAGCGGTGAGTGTGAGGGGGTCTCCATAGATTCAGAGGGTGCTTTGAGATTTGATGGACACATTTATGTGTTGAGGATCGATGACTTAATTCAGTTGACTTTGCAAGAGGATCAAAGCTCTAGATATGCCATTTATCCCGGCACAGCCAAGATGTATGGAGATTTGAGATAGCATTATTGGTGAAGCAGTATGAGAAGAGAAGTGGTAGATTTAATAGCTCGGTGCCTATATTGCCAGCAAGTAAAGGCCAAACATCAGCGACCTAGTGGATTGAATCAAAGGTTGCCCATTTTTAAGTGGAAATAGGAGCAGATTACCAAGGAATTGTTAGTGGTTTGCCATACACTTCCTATGGCTCTGGTGTTATTTGTGTCATTATAGATTGTTTGACCAAGTCACCATATTTTATTTCTATTCAGATGTCCTTTAGTGTTGACAGGTTAGTCATATTTATGTTCAGGAGATAGTCTGTTTGCACGGTGTGCCCATTTTTATTATTTTAGACTGTGGTTTTATGTTCACATCAAGATTTTTGAGAGTATTTCAAGAGGAGTTAGGCACTTATGTGGATCTTAATAAAGCCTGTCATCCTTAGACAGATGGTCAGTTGGAGCGGACTATTCAGGTTCTTGAGTATGTGCTCTGAGCCTGTGTTATGGATTTCATAGGCCAATAGGAACAACACTTAGCGTTGGCAGAGTTCACATAAAATAATAGTTATTATTCGAGTATTGAGATGGGGCCTTTTGAGGATTTTTATAGCAGGAGATGTAATTCTTAATTAGATAGTTTGAGACTTCTGAGATTAGACCCCATGGTACTAATTTGTTTCAAGAGTTTTAGGATAGATTTAGGATGATATAGGATAGGTTGAGAGCATCTCAAAGTAGGCAGAAGGCCTATGCAGACTGTAGGTTTTATGCCTTGATATTTGGAGTTGGAGATTAAGTATTCCTCCATGTGTTACCCATGAAAGGTGTGATAAGATACGAAAGAAAGGTCAAGCTCAACCCCAGATATATTGGACCTTTTGAGATTCTTTGTGTAGTTGGTGAGGTGGCTTATAAGTTAGATCTACCTCTAGATTTTGTCGTTGTCCATTAAGTTTTCCATGTCTCTATGTTGTGGTGATACATTCATGATCTATCTCATGTTCTTAGATGGGACTCAGTCCAGTAAGATAAGTGTTTAACCTTTGTGGAGGAGTCGGTGCTCATATTGGCTTGTAATGTTAGACGGTTGCTCACTAGAGATATTCTTGTAATTAAGGTTCAGTGGAGGAGACTACTTAAGAGATTGAGAGCGAGATGCAAACCCAGTATCCTCACTTGTATGAGACTTCAGGTACATCCTAATCCTTAATTTTCACTTATGAAAGTTCCTTTAGTAGTGGATATTGTAATGACCCTTCAGGTCATTTTCTATATTTCTGCTTATTTTCACTGTAAGAACTTTTCTAAAGCTATCCTATGTCATTTATGACTTGCTATAATTGATAGTTCGATTAGTTATAGTTCATTTAGTTTTTAGAGCCAATTTCCTATTTTGAAGTCTTCGCTAATTCCAAATGGCCACCGGGTAAAAACTTTAGTGAAATGACCTTGAACACAAACTCTAACTGGGTCAACAGCTCCAAAATATTGATTTTAGTCTAGGTGGACCTTTGGTTTGGGTCCTGAGATGGCCGAGCTCATTTCAACCTATTGGTCAAAAAGTTAAGAGATTGGAAATAAGGTGTGGGGACCAATATTTCATCAAAACGACCTCGAATGGAAATTTTAACTGTGTCATTGAGTCCGAAATTTAAAATTTGGCGTGGTTACATAGATCATTTGTGTATATAGGATTCGGAATGAATCCCAAGCACCTATTGAAGTCCATTCCGGACATGGAAAAAAATGGTGCATCAGGTTTTTGGTGAACCATAATAGTGACACTTTGGACTGTGATTGCAACTTACTTGAGCATTCCTAGATGTCGCAATTGTGTACAGAAGGTTATGATTACGACTCATGTGGAACCAAACATATATCACAATCGCGATTGCGATAGCCTGCATCGTGATAGCAAAACTTGAGGGCTGGTCTGGGTATAAATATACCCCTTATTCCATGATTTTAGCCATTTCTCATCCATTTCTTGAGATCTTAGATCCTAAAAGGTGATATTAAGTGGGATTGAAGCTTGTAGGTGATTGGGAATCTTGATTAAAACTTGTGTACGCAATTATCTTCAAATTTCATGTAAGAATTTACCCTTCTCTTGGTGGATTTTATTAATTTCTTTCTCAAAACCCCAAAAGCTTTAAGGCTTGATGTTAGCTCCAATTTATCTTTAATTTCACCCATATTTTAGGATAATGATTCCTTGAGCATGTGAGAATATTGGGTGATTTAAAAAATGCATTTTTTGTAAATGTGACCCACATGGAGTTTTTATGTGATTATTGTACCCAAAGCACAATGGCGCAATATAGGTATCATTATTCTTATATTAATAAATAAAATATGTTTGTGATAGCTTAGAATCTTGAGAAGGCTTCTTAGAATGGAAAAGCGGTGGTTTAGAGGAAAGTTAAGCTTTTTTCAGCGTTAAGGTAGTCTAGGTTTATCCCTTGTAAGATTGAGCTACTCCATATTATGTTTATGATATTATGTTGGATTTGGGATGGGTTTTAGGTTTTGGATTCATGAAATGCAATACTTAGGCTAGTTGGACCATCTAAGCCAATTTGAAATCGTAGAGTTGTAGCACTTTGCTTATTTCCTTCTTCCTTAGCTAAATTGGATTTCATGGCTCATGTTTAGCATAAGAATGCCCTAGATTTCTCAAGTTAGGTAAAAGTACCTTAGTCACTCATGCCTATGGGAAGATTGGCCTTAGTTTCTTACAATAAAGGAAGATGCCTTAGTTACCTTGATTTTGTTATTGTTTAGGGAAGAACCCCTGCCTTAGGGATATTCATGGCTTGCTCAATGTCTAAGAGTGGATTTAGATTCCTTAGCCTAATCTGTGGTAGAACTTTCCTTAGAATATATTCAGAAATTAAGAAGTGGGCTCTTCAACCCATCTTAAGTCAAGATTGATAATTAGTCCTCTTGAAAACCTTATACACTTGTTGAATACCTAGAGAATGCCCCTTGAGGCAATATTGAGTAACCTTAGCACTTAAGGATATGGTGATAATGGAATTAGAAGTAATGCTCATGGACTAATAGATTAGATTTTTGATTATGCTATGATGAGATATGATCATGTTGAGATAAGTTATTGCCTATGCTATTACTTATGGTTAAGAACATGTTAAACAATTACGCTAGTAATTATGCTAGAAAACACTCTTATTGATTATGTTAGAAATTGTGTTAATAATTATGCAAGAATTCATGCTTATTAATTACATGGGAAGTTATGCTATTAAATATGTTAGAAATCACGATACTTGATTGCACTAGCACTTATGATGTTGATTATAACTGATTTAACTTTTGAGGATGATTATGATATTTATCATACCTGGATCAATTTTGAAGGATGAGTATGATATTGATTATGCCCGATTCAATTTTAGAAGATGATGATGATATTGATTATACCCGATTCAATTCCAAAAGATGATGTTGATGTTTATTATACCTGATTCAATTTTGGAGGATTAGTATGATGTTGATTATGCCCTATTCAATTCTAGAGGTTGATTATGACATTGATGATTATAATTACCAATTCAAGTTTGGATATATCCTATGCTATAATTGCTGATAAATAATGATTAGTTGATAATATGATAACTAGTTGATAAAAGATGCTTAGATGTAAGATGATGACTAATTGATAAAAGATACTTAATTGATAAATGGTGATAAGTGGTTATACGGTGAATAATTGATAGATCATGCCTAGTGGTTATATGATGATTAGTTAATAAGTGGATTAGTTGATAAGAGATGGTTAGCGAGGAAAGGACAACTAGTGGATAAAGATGAGAAGGTTGTTAGATAATGGTAAAATCATTGAATAATGGTAAATTATGGCATGGTGGTTAAATGGCGAAGATGATTATTTTTAAGTGATGAATGGTCGCTTTATTCTATGTTTGAGTGTACTCTACATGCATATGGGGGCCTGTGATGAATTATTTACTTTCCGCACTAATTGGCGTATGAAAGCCAATTTTGTAGTTATGGTTGCTTGGGTAGATGCCTTGTGATGCGTTTCTGATATTTTCAC
Source organism: Capsicum annuum (assembly GCF_002878395.1). Lineage (NCBI taxonomy): Eukaryota > Viridiplantae > Streptophyta > Magnoliopsida > Solanales > Solanaceae > Capsicum > Capsicum annuum. Next base: position 110,861,094 of record NC_061114.1, read on the forward strand.
TTACTATAAACAATAGTTTTGGCATTGTGTTAATACCTTATGTTATATTGTTATTTTGATTTAATTACTTATTATGCGCGGAAGTACTATAGTTGATTCAGGTCTGTTTTTGTACCTTAACTTAGTTATGATCTTCTATTTTATCACACCTATATCATGATTTAGCACAGTCGGCCGATGATGCCTGCTGAGTACCTGTTATTTTTGTACTCATACTACACTTCCTTTTTTATGCAAATCTGAGTACTAGTTATTGTTTTTTATTCGTGTTCATGCGGTGTTGATATCTAGAGATAGGGTGAGCTCTTGGAGTCTGAGTCACCCATTTCCCTCTATCTTTTATGTTTAGTTTTTTTTACACAGATGAATTGACTATTCTAGAGACTTAGGTTATATTTCTATTTGTAAATGCTCTTGTATTGGCTCTACCAAGTCAGGGGATGGTATTTATGTAGAGACTACCTTTAAACTATTTCTGTTGTCTTGCATATTTATTGTGTTGGATTGCCTATTAGGCCCTTTTTGGGCATTTCCACCAATGTAACCCATTGTGTTTAACTCTGGGTTACGATTTGGCTTACCTACTGGCAGGATAGAGTAGGTGCCATCATGACTCATAAATCAGGTCATGAAAGATTGGGAAATAGAGATCATTACGATTATTTGAAGTTAATTGTCAATATAAGCTAATCAGATTTATCTACTTACGATAATTATATTCATCCAATCAACTTGAGACCGAGACTAGACAGTTGAAACTAGGGTCCAAGTCTAGGGTTAGTAATGCGACACTCTGAGGCTGAGAGGAAATGAATGAGATTCACCAAAGTGTGTTGAGAGTCTATGGGTGATACATAACTTGCCAGATTCTACACGCACAACAGTTTGATAGTTGGATTGAGCATGATAAATCTACAGAGTTAGAAGCTGGGGGAACACAATCCTAGTGTTTGTTTCTGACTATTTACAACCAAAAGAATCTGAGTTTTGTTAGTTTTTACTATTCACATCAAAATTCCCTATTTACTTTCTGCACTGCCCGGTTATTTCAGCAATTTAGAGAGATAGTTCTATGTATTCCCTATGGGTTCGACCCCAACCTGAGTTGGGTTACTATATTTAGCATCGATTGCTTTATCGTTAATTGGAGGTGTATCTTTGGGTGATATCACCCCCATCATAGTACAAGAACAACTAGGAGTGTCCAAAACTATGGAAAAAAAGAACATCTAAAACAAGAAATAAAATATGAAAATGTCTTAGTCTCGAAACAAGGAATATGAACGCAAGTCATAAGATTCAATGGTTACATGGTCATAATGTTCACCCTTGCATCAAAGTATGAAACTAATATCTAGAGTTGAGGTCTTGTTTCAAACACTAAAACACACTTTACACTCAACAGAAAGAAGCGCAAATGTAGAATCAGTGCATCAATTAAGTATGGGTAGGCATCATAGGTCGACTAAACTCAATACCTTTCAAATGTACAAACCAAATATAAGTAATAGAGATCACAACAGAACTTATAACTAATGACAACCAACAAAAATAGGATACTTCAATCCAGTACGAACACAAACTCACAACTACTCCTTTTACACTAGTCAATTTATCAACGAAATTCATCACAACACGTAAGTATAAATGTATATTCAAATGCATATGTTGAATATATGTATACAAGATGTAGGTTTCATATATTTCTCAGCTTAATATCATCATCATTAGTGTCATTATCAATATTATCATCATTATATCCCAATATAATCATCAGTTATATCAATTCATCTCTACAACCATATCATATCTACTATCAATATCAATGAAAATACAATATAGCTAATAATCTCAAGTAGTGCCCAAAAGAAATTATAAACATTTAATTTATATACAAGCATAGATTTAAGCAAGACTCACTATAACATATAAACCATACTACCACATATAAACCATAACCTACCTTGATTTCCTGCTTGAATCACTTTAAGGCCACAAGCTTGCCTTTTTCATTCTTTCGATCCATTCGTGATCTATAAAAACAAGTTTACACACCCATTCAATAATCTCATATTTTCAATATTAGAAACCTACATTTACCTATTTAAACCTTAAACTTACCCTATTTCATCATCTTAGAACTTTCTACCATTTATACCACATAAATTCTCTATAATTAATCATGAAAAATAATAATTCTACTCAATATAGTGTCTTATAAAACCCTAGGATAATTACTAACTAAATTTACTCAAATTCCCATCCACTTACATTTAGTTCATAAATGAGGGATCTACCCTAATTTCTACCATGAACATGATTCTAGTGATTTCTAAGAATTTTATGAAGTATTTCATGTTTAGAAAGTGGAGAAACCTTGCCTCCAAAGATGAAAATCCTAAAAAGTTCAAAAAAATCATCCCTTTCTAAGTGCTACTCATTTAGGAAAAGTCAGAATGAAAATGATTTTTTTGGTTTTAAAAACTTAAATTTTATGTTTGTACCGCTACAGCTGTACCGTTGTGGAAGTAAAGTTACTGCTACATCACCTTGTCGATCAATGAGGCCTCCACTACGGAGGTCCCAACATTGTAACTTGAAATCTCACCAAAGTTTTGGATATTTTACAATGCACCTTTAAAAATTTGTCATCCCAAACTAACCTATTCGTGGTAAACTCCATAACCAGAGCTTTATTAACTCAATTTACATACTGAAAGTTTCTACGACCTTTTAAACTAATATTCTACCACAAAATAAACTCAAAAACCCCAGAAATTCTCAATTTACCACCAAATACTTTAGACCATCAAACCCTTAAAATACACCTAATACTAGGCCAACCCTAAATTTTTCAAAAATTATCTAAAGAAAAATTAACAAAGGTTCTACTCTTTATTTTAGAGTAACGATGAATCAGGTTATTATAGATTCAAAAATGCACATCATCTATGGACATTAAATGGGTAATGTTATAATATATATTATTTATGTGGATGTCTACTAAATATAATTCATCCGCCTCCCCACTACTCTGCACCATTATGTTCAACCTCCTCCATGGTCTAAAATCCTAAATGTTATATCCTCTACCTTTTTCACAATACTCTCCATTAATGTAAGGTTTATGAATATCTCTTAGATATATTTATGTGACACTATAAAAAAGGCACAAGGCATAATAGTGTATATAACAAACTGAAATGAGATATTTTACTTTTAATGTAATTTGACTATTTTTCCCTTCCCTTCAATAAATACATATTGATTTTAGAGTGTGGGGATAGTTTAAAAGGCTCTTAATGCCTTTGGGAGGGTTTTGGGAGAGTTTGAGGTATTTAGGAGTTTTAAAAGCTCTATAGTTGACTCGATCAATATTTAATATTCTGTGTACCAGATGGCAATTTGAATAGTTCCATTAGATTTGGAATGTTGAATTTGGATTAATATAAGGTTGGTTTGGTTTCATAAAATTTAGTTTGCATTTTCGCTCTCCGTTTGAAAAACTAGTAAAATTTGCTTTAAAAGAGATCCCAAGGTTAATTTGTTGAAAATGATATTTTTTTTTTTAAAATGTGATGTATCCATTGAGTCTAAAATATTGAAAATTTCTTAGTATCATAGATTTTTTTACATCCACGAGATTCCGAACGAATCCTGAGGAGTCGATCAACAATTTTGCAAACTTAGCAAACTTGTAGATATGCTTATATCTGGTGCATCCGCTTAAGCTGCCAAGGTCCACTTAAGTGGTAGCTATTTTAGCGGTTAGGAATCACTTAATCAATAGCCGCTTTAGCAGCCTGATATTGCTTTAGCCGCCATCATTGTATATATACTTTTTTGTGATTTTCACTATTTTTAGACCATGAGATTCCGATTAGGGAAATTTTTAGGGTTTTCATCACCATTTGAGATTTGGTAAGATCCAAAACCTTATTATCATTACTTTACATTGAATTATATCATCAAATAACTTTTTAATCTTGATTTCAAAATGGGATTTTGAGGACTTTTTTTGAAAAAACATTAAAATAATTTTTCTTCAATTTGAACCTCATTTTTAACTTATTTTTGTGTGGGTTTTAGACTATTTACTCCTATAACCTTGGGGAAAATATGTCCATAGGAAAATTTCAATTCTACCCCTTTTATTTTTAACTCATTTTTCAAAACTATTTTGGACTAGGCTAAAAAATAGTTGATATGGGTATCATTGACTTTAGTTTTAATACGTACATATTATATTTGTATGTTCAAGTTAATTATGATTCCATTCAAAAGGGAAAGTAACATGTTGAAGAACTTTAGGCTTAGATTTCATCATTTTAAGGCAGGTTATGGTTTAACTTTCTTTAGATTGGGTTGGATAGTCAATAAATAAGTAAATCATGCTATGGGATGGGGAAAATAGTTATGAGAATAGTTTTTCGAGCTATTATATATTGTGTGATGCCCAAGTAGGGGCTTATATTTAGTTTTCGTTGACCATTGATATTATATATATATTGTGTTTTATCCGTGTGGGGACTTTATTTGACATATTGCCCTTATATGTGAATTTGAATGCCTCTATCTTATTGTGGCACTCGAGAGAAGGCTTAAATTGATAGTATAGGCCTTTTTGAACATTTTTTGTCCTTATCGTAATAGAAATGCCCGAGTTTTGGATTGATATGATATAAATATGTCTTATATGTATATTTATTCCAATGGTACAAAACTAGAACATAATATCATGATATATCAATATCATGGAGAAGCACTAATTTTGAAATAAAATGAGATACGTTTAAAACGCCTAGACCGAGGGATGTGCCGGTCAGGTAGATTGATACATGAGATTGAGATTGGCACGAAACTTGTGATAGTATTTGGGTTTCAAATCTCCCCTGTTTCCTATTTTAAAAAGTTATATGATGACTTTAACTATTCACTTCATTATTCATTGCATTGCCTCGCATTTGCATATAATGTGTTAATTTTTACGTATTATTTAATGTGCAATTAGCTTTTGTATATACATTTATGTATGCCTGCCCTTTTGATGTTCATATATATATATATATATATATATATATATATATTAGAATTATTAGTAGATATAGTGTGAGATATCATTTTATAACTTTTCTAGTTGTAGGTTGCGTGCTCATACTATTTTCTTTTCTTATATTTTTTTCTAGTTTGCTCAATCTTCCTATGATAACCTACTAAGTACAAGTGGACCGTACTCACCCCTATTATGCCTTTTTAGTGCAATCCCAATTTGAGTACTACACGTGGAGGTTGAGTTTGGGTGGTCTTGACAAAATTTTGATGTAATGGTTCACTCTTATTTCTGGGGAAGATTTCAAATTTTATCTTATTTTGTACATTATCTTCATTTGGGCCAAAGAAAAATTTGTTTTACAGATTTGGATGTTGTACTTAGATGCACTTACATTTGTTATATCATTCTTGGGGAGTTTGTGACATTCCTTATGTTTTTTTGGTTATCATCATGTATATGTTACTTGACTTCGTTCTAGAAGTCTCGTTTGCCCTATTTCCTTTATTACCTCATTTTTGTTTCCTTTTATTACCTCATTTTTGTTTCCTTTTTGGCTGATAGACTTACTTATCATTGGTCTATGGGTGGAACATTGTGCTAAGGTCAACCCAAGTACCTAACACCTCCTAAAATGTCTATCAAAAGGTGAAAGTGAACATTGAACCTCTAACTGAAGTAATAGATATGGGTACTCCATGAAGATGAATTATCTCATGAACATAGAAACAAGCTAACTTCCCAGTGCTAGATGAAATATTAATAGGGATGAAATGGGTTAATTTAGTCAACTGATCCTCGATGAATACTGTCAGAACCACAAAAAGTATGAGGCAATCCAATCATAAAGTCAACAGTGATCTGCTCCCACTATAACTTTAGGAATGGGTAATCTCTGTATCAAACAATCTGGTCTATGATGTTCAGCCATCACCTATCAATAACACAAGAAACAAGCTTAAAATCTACCACGTCCTTCTCCATACCACCCACTATTAAATTTGCTTCAAATCATGACAGATCTTGTTCACACTTGGATGGATAGAATATTTAGAACAATGTGACTCTTCTAAAATCATTCTCACCCATCCACTTACTTTCAATACTCAAACTTGGACTCCAATTCTCAAAACTCTATCAAAATCAATAGATATTGCCTTAGCCTCACCACTCAACACCTTATTTCGAATCGCCCTCAAACTTTTATCATCAATTTTGTAAGCTCAAATATGTTGCATCAAGGAATATCTAGCATCCACAAAGGCTAAACCATGCCTAGGTGTCAAAATATTATTCCTAACCATCTGGTTAGCTAAAGATTGAATCTACAAGGCTAAAGGCCACTATTATATCATGATATGCTAATCTCATAATACTAGTCGACTCTATCTCAAGGTATACGCAACTATATCAGTCTTTCCCAGATGATGCAAAATAGTGAGGTCATAATCCTTAAGCAACTTAAGAAAACATTGTTGCCTCATATTAAGATCTCAATTTCTGAAGAAGTATTAAAGGCTATAAAGTTCTATGAAAATGTTGCAAGGAACTCTATATAAGTAATGATGCCACAACTTCAGCACAAACACTACGACCACCAACTCTAAATTATAAGTATGTAAAATTCTCTTATGAGGCTTCAACTGATAAGAGGCATAAGAAATTTTCTTACCTTCTTACATCAACACCACAACCGAAGAAACACAAAAAGCATCACAAAACATGATAAACCCATGCCCTCCTGGGAAAATTCAAGATAGGAGCTGAAGTCAACGTCTCTTTTAGCTTTTGAAAGCTCTTTTCACATATATCTGACCACTGAAAAAATACTTTAGTTTGAGTCAACTTGGTTAAAGAAGATGCAATATATGATATACCCTCTACAAAAGTCCAATAATAACCCACCAAACTAATAAAACTCCAATTTTTTGTAGAACTAGGTCTAGCTCAATCATGGATCAGCCTTATCTTCATCGGACCAACTATAATACCATTATTAGTCACCATATGACCTAATAAGGAGATACATCTAACCAAAACTCATACTTAGAAAACTTGGGATACAACTTCTTATTACGCAACCTCTAAAAATGCAATCCTTAAATGCTTTAGATGATCAGCCTCACTCTTGGAATAAACCAAGATGTCATCTATAAATTCAATCACAAAGTAGTCAAGGTATGATTGAAACACCAAATTCATCACTTCTATGAATGCTACTGGAAATTGGTCAATCCAAAAGACATAACCAAGAAATTATAATGATTGTATTGAGTTTGAAAATTCATCTTCGGAATATTCAAAGCTCTATTAATCAAATGATGATATCCGAATCTTAAATCAATCTTGAAGAACACCAAAGCATCCTGAAGTTGGTCAAATAGATCATAGATTTGCAAAAGAAGAAACTTGTTCTTAAGCATCACTTTGTTCAACTGCGTAAAATCAATATATATAAACATAGAACCATTCTTCTTCTTTACAAGAAAGATAGGCACACCCCAAGGAGATACACTATAATGACCTAAAAATTTGATGAAATATGTGAAATATGTGGTTGTATGATTTGACTATTTTACTTCCCTCCCCCTCTATAGTTGCATTATGGTTTTCTTGGGTATGGGAGTGATTGGAATGGTTCTCAATGTATTTTGGTACCCTTTATGCAATATTATGGTTTGGGGAGGATTTGAGAGACTTATTATGAACTTATGTGGTTATATTTTTATTCATACGATGGATGACTGAACAAACTATGCCAGCAGATCCGAACAAACAATTTTAGGATGGTTACATATTTGGTCTAGTTTTATGGCTTTTAAATATTAGTTCGACCCTCCATTTGAAAAATTACAATTTTAAGTTTTGGGGGTCAACTTTATGAAAAAAGATGTCTTTTCAAAAATTTGATATCACTAATCATTCCAGAGCTTCAAATTTAGTATGGTTAAATAGTTCATTTGCATATATTTGATTCCAAATGAATCTTGAGGCCTTAGCAAAAACATCAAAATTCACCAAGTTTCAGCTATCATCCATCATGATAGAGAGTAGTGTGATCGCACTATGCCTTATGGCAGTCTCTATATTAGCTCTTATGGCTAAGTTGTGCGATCGCACACCTGGTTGTACGATTGCAGTATCTGAGAACCTGGTATGGGTATAAATAGGCCCCTTAGGTCGTAATAAAAACACAAAAATAGTGTGAGAATTTAAAAGTGGAGCTTGTGGGTGCTTGGGAAGCTAGATTAACATCTATTTCTTGATTCTCTTATGGATTTAAGATTAGAATTCACCCTTCTCTTAGTGAATTTCTTAATTAATCTTTCAAAATATCAAAACCTTGGGGCTTGATTTTAAACCCCAATTTTACTCCTTTTCACTTGAGTAATGTTCCTAATCCTGTAATTAATTGTTTCTCCTCGATTCCATCTTCAAAATAACTTTGATTCTTGATTTTAAAATGGATTTCAAAGGTTTTACCCGATAAAGTTTTAAAATAATTTTTCTTTTATTTGAACCTTATTTTCAACTTATTTTGACATGGGTTTTCAGCTGTTGATTCCTAAAAATATGGGAAGTAAGTTTTTGAAATAAAGTTATGATTTTTTCCTTCTTTTTCAGAAACCCATTTCAGGAGTCTATTTTGACCCCAAACTAAAAATAGGTTGTATGGGTATCGTTAGCTTTGTTTTGATGCATAGATTATATATTTCTTGATTTTAGTTGATTTGGGATTTTTCATTAGAAGTAAAGTCATAGGTTAAGGTATAGCAAACCGATTTTGGACTTCAAGGTAGGTTATGGCTTAACTCCTTCAGACTGGGTTGGATAGTTAATTTGTACATAAAATGCATATTAACGATGGAAATTAATCATGAAAAATAGCTATCTATGTGTTGGGCCTTTTTGAGGGCCTATATGTGATGTAATTATTGAATTTGAGGGTGGTACATAATATGTATGATTGTGTGGGGTCCTATATGATGTAGATAGTTTTGAATACATGTGAATAATTGTATAGTGTTGTTGAAAATGCCTAATGTGGTACCATTGAAGTATTATGATATATTCATACTTGTTAGCATGTTATACATGTGAAATTCATGGATGGTTGGATATAATGAATGGATAATTGGCTCACATGATTGGTATATTGGTTGGTTAAGGAAATGCTCATTATGGTTGATTATGGAAATACGCTTTGTGGTTGTAAATATTACATCATTATTCTTATGGCATCATACACATAATTTCACTTTTTTGTTGAATGCTTTATATATATACCTATTCTTATTGTATGTTGTATTTGATTTGTGTCTTATATTTTGTATATGCTCTTGAAATTTTGGAAATACTGAGAACATTGGATTTTATTTACCTTTTTTGAGGGATGTGTCAGAGATGAGTCATGGATATTGATTATACTAAAATATTAGAAATAGCAAAAATCCTAGAAACATTATAAATATTGGAAACACTGAGAACATCAAAGGTTTATAAAGCATCTAAAAAGGATATTCCAAAGAAGAGTCATAGATATTGATTTTATATGGGTTGGTAAACCCTCCATGGGTACTACGTCGGGAGGTTTGCCTATGTAGGTGTATACGGGGTAGTATGTGGGTTGACGAACCCTCCATGGGTCCTACATCAGGAGGCTTAGCTTTAAAGGTGTATACGGAGGTTGTGCGACAACCTCGTGCTTCACCCTCATTACCATTATGATCATTTTCATCATCATTCTTATTGTGTTTACTTTATTATAGTTGTGATGTGATTGTACTTCTGCTTTGACATATTGCCTATCTAATTGTTCTATCTTCTTATACGTGTGTTCAATGATTTTGTATATGTATTATCCTTCTTTCTCCCTACTTTTATGTGACATAATTTATACTTGTGCTCTACTTGGTTATGTTGTTGCAATATATGAGATATGTCTATTAGAACTGTTAGTACAAGCAGTGTAGGAAACCATTGTGGGATATTTTCTAATAATAGATGCATGCCCTTAGTGTGTATTTTGTATGTTTTATTATCTACTTTTCTTGGTCAGCCTATGATACCTACTATGTAAAAGTAGACTGTACTCACTCCTACTATACCTTTCTAGTGTAGATTTAGATTTGGGTACACCCCACATTATGTGATTCGAGTGATTATTGGAGATTTCAAAGTAGTGGATGATTTTCAAGCATCCAAATGTCTTTTACTATCTTCTCTATTATTAGATATGTCTTCACTAGTTTCCAGAGATAGAGTTGTATCTATTAGATTTTGTATGTATTTAATTTGGATTTGAGTTGCACTAGATACGTTCTTATACTATTGACATCAAGTTTTGGGAGTTATAGCTATGTTGTTGATTATATTCTTTGTGCATTTATTCTACTTATATAGTTTGGCTTTGTTCTAGAAGCCTTACCCTGAGGTATTTCTATTTTTTTTTCCTTAGGCTTACTCGTTAAGGTGTGCTGCGATAAGTTCCATCATGACCCTTGGAGTTTGGATCGTGACAAGTTAGTATTACAGAAGCTAGGTTTTATTGGTCTCAAAGGTATAATAATAGTATGTCTAATAATGTCTCGTGGATCGGTACATAGATGTCCGTATCTATCTTCAACAGGCTATAAGATGTCTTTAGAAAACTTCCCTCATTTTATTCCTTATTGTGAGAATTTCTTTCATACCTTACATCCTAAATTATATTTCATTCTTTTTGTATAAATGGTGTCGACTAGGTCTAGCATGATCAGAGATGTGGAGCCTTCACCAAGAGGCGAGCCTCAGGTCATGGACGGGCTTAAATGAGTAGACGAGCTTATAGATCTGCCCTGTCCAGGTGTAGTGCTAGGGTACTTTCTCCTTATCCATGTGTTGAGTATGTTGAATTTGTGGGTTCATTCAAATTCCTCAGAGTTCTTCTACCTCAGTCTTGAAGGGACTGCTGGTTCATCTGTTGACCCATTTAGAGGGTGATCCTTTGAGTTCATTTGGTATTCCCCTAGCTCTAAGTGTTGTAAATCTATCTGACCTATTCCAGTTGCACCTATTTTTGTTTTAGCTACTCCTCAAACACCAAGCATTATTCCTCCTTTTGCATTAGTATTTGAGTATGATGTTTTGAGGGTAAGAGTATTGCCTTTATCTATGTTGCCTCCTCAGGTGGAGTCTTAACTAGTATGTCTTGTTGTGCCTCCTGCTCTTTAGCGATCCACAATATAGATAGTAGTATTTAGGGCATTATTTCAAAGCATAGAGGGTCAATACAAGATGCATAGACCTACACATCGAGCGTCTCAGAGAGAAACCAAGATGATACGCCATCAAGATAAGTTTAGAGGTTGCTTTATGTGTGATGATTTTGCCTATTTGGCCAAGGACTATCCCCATCATGTGTTTACAGCTATTCATATTTCAACTATGAGAAATGGGGTTTCATTAGAGATGCGAGAGGCAGAGATAGTGGAACCCATGGTAATAGTCGTAGGTCTAAACAACTGATTGGTTTTCATGGACAGTGTTATGCTATACCAACCATACCTAAGGAAGAGGCTCTAAATTTTGAGATGACAGGTATCATCCCCATTTGTTACAGATCTGCATTTGTTTTATTTGACCCATAGTCAATTGTAACACCCCAAATTTGATATCCGGAACGATACACGGTGCTCATGACCCCGAAGGACCACAAGCTAACCCATGACTAATATCTGTAGCTGTATACTGAATAAAATATTGAATAATACAGAAACATAAACTGAAAGGCCATAAGGTTCACATAACTAAAGTAAAATATAACATCTAAATAGGGTATGAAATACCCAAAACAAAATTGAAAATACTGAAGTCTGAAACATGATAGTCTAGAAAGCCTCTAACTGACTGAACTGTCTGAGTAAGGAGTTGATGGGACATGTCCCCCCACTAACTCCAACTAATAAACTAATTAATGAGATACTAGAGAAATAATCATGTCCTTAAATGATGAGGACTCACTTCTAACTCTGACTGCTAAAACTAGTCTACTGTTGATCTGGTGTCTCTAAACCTATGGTATAAGACACCATAGCACAAATGCGTCAGTACTTTGAATGTACTGGTATGCATGTGGGGTAGGATGAATGCATGGGGTTTATATGCATGAACAATACTGGCTAACTGACCAATATGAATGTGAGAATACATGCATGCATACATAGTAACTATATCTGAAATTGTGATAACACGAGTACAGAATCTGAATACTGATAACATGACATACTGATAATTTATAAAACTGATAACATGAGTGACTGCATCTAACAGCCCTAAATCTGGTAGAGCTATCTAAGTTTTATTCTATATCTGAGTTGACTGTATCTGACAGTCTTAAATTCTAAAAAACTATCTGAGTTCTTTTAGTGAGACTGATATTGAGACTGTGGGAGGTAGTCATCTAACCGACATGCCCCATATTATGCATTATAGCCGAATTGGGGTCCAATTGGTGCCCTGATTGGAAGGGTATCAATACCGCGCCACTAGTAAGGACAACATGTGAGTGACCCTAATATAATAGATAACTCTAATGAGAACGGTGGGAACCCTCATATAGCAGGTTAAGCCAACTCATCTACCCTCATATAGAAGGATATGATGTCTCAACCTATGTTGGCTACATAGTTCTGGTATGAAAGAATTGCTTCTAAGAATTGCACCCTCATATAATAGGTGAGTTCCCACCCTTGGGTTCGCTCGGTGCTAATTTCTACTCCCATCTGAATAGAAACTGAACATGATTTACTGAACTAAAAATGGATGAGTGACTGACTTCCATTGACTGGCGGAATACTATTGACATCTGACAACTAACTGAGTTCATGAGATCATGGATATTTCCTGAGTCATAAGACTGCCTAAAGTCTAAGGATCATGACTTGACTGAGAGTATCGTGAAGACATGACATGGCTCTACGCACATAACTAATATTTTAGGTACAAGTACCCCCAGGACTCGATGGAAGGAAACTAACCAAGCATAACTTACTTGAACATATAACTAACATCATAATCTATAATACATTTATAGAAGCATTCCATCAAAACATGTGATAGGCATAACTTGTACAAACATGGGGATTTTATGATATCATACTTGTTGGGGATTGTTCCATCATCTAGGCATTTAATCAAACATATGGTAGGCATAGTACATGTAGACAACATTATACAACAATTAATCATCATGATTCATCTCTAATTTCATTATCAAGGGTTTATTCATATGTTCACATGAATATACATTTATACAAATCAATTCCATATAAAATTGATCACCCAACATAGATTTGAATTCAATTGATCATTCTCAACATAAACAAAACAAACCCAACATGAAATTCATAAAGAAATCCATAAACTTAAACATAGAAAAGAGATTCTTGGGCTTCATGGATGAAAGGAGTCCATGAATGAACACTACGCATACCTTGGTTCATAATTTTGTGAAGATTGATGGAGGAAACTCTTGATTCTAAATCTTCTATGAAAAGCCCTAGGTTGTTCTGGAGAAGTTTTTGAGAGAAGAGAGTGTATTTTGGGTGAAAAGTGGTTGAATCACGTGTTAAAGTGCTTAAATAGGGGTGGGAAGTTAACCCTTTTAACCGTGGACGCGTTATTTAATTTTAGTAATTTTTTCTCTAACTGGGACCCTGGCGCGACGCGGCGCTATCTCGCCATGTCACTAGAATTTAAAAATTGGGAAACTGAGGTATGGCGTGACGCAGAGCCATCACGTTGTCCCTTCTTTTATGACCTGGAACTTTGGCACGACGCAGAGGAAATCACGCTAAGACACTGGAAAATGACAATTCTAAATTTTGGCCCTAGCAAGACGCGTCATAATCACAGACCCATACTAGAATTTGCAAAATGTCATTTCCTCTTGTGGGGCAACGCGCCACTGACTAATATGGCATTATTTTACAATGGGAACTTAAAATAGTCGTAACTTCTGACTCGGTTATCGGATTTGGGTGAATCTTATATCGATGGAAAGCTTATTGAATTTCCCACATGGAAAAAGGTGAAAATCTTGAAAATTACTCATAGAATAACCATCATTCAATTTAGAAGCTGATACTAGACATTGTTGAGATGAAATTAGCTAGGAAAAAGTACAGGGTATTACAATATCTCCCCCTTGAGAACATTCGTCCTCGAATAATACTAATGAGAGGGAAGAAAAGACAACTGATGTACATACTGAACATGAATAACTGGAACATGTTCTCATGACTAACATGACTGACAAGCTGAACGTATAATATTGAACATGCGTATCTAATGCATATGTAACTGATTGATGAATGCATGACTAAGTATGCAATGGTATTTGATACCAATTTTATAATGGTAACATGAGCATGAAACTGTATACCAAGTTTGTGATAAACACTGAACATGAAACTGAGTATGCTTAAGGAGAACTGTTACCTTGAGCTTGATCTGAGTTGGCGAAGAAGGGGTGAGGATAGTTGGTATGGATGTCTACCTCTGCTTCCCAAGTAGCTCCCTCGATGGGTTGATTTCACCAAAGAACGTTAACTATAGGGACTTCTTTGTTCCTTAATCTACGAGTCTGATAGTCTAAGATTTTGATTGGAATCTCTTCATAAGAAAGAGTGTTCTGAACATCAATACTCTGAATAGGGACTACAACTGATGGGTCACCTATGCACTTCTTGAGCGAAGAGACATAAAAGACTGGATGAACTGAGGCTTTTGAAGGCAATTCAAGCTCATAGGCTACCTTGCCAAAGCGACTGTAAACCTTGAAGGGACCGACATATCGGGTACTGAGCTTTTCCTTCTTGCCGAAACTCTTCACTCCTTTCATGGGAGAGATCTTTAGATAGACATAGTCACCAATCTCAAACCAAGATCTTTTATATGAATATATGCATAAGACTTTTTTCGGCTCTGAGCAGCCTGGAGTCTTTCTCTAATCAACTAGACTTTTTCTAAGGCAGCGAATACTAAGTCAGGCCCTATAATTGAGGCCTCGCTAACTTCAAACCAACCAATTAGAGATCTATATCTCCTACCATAGAGAGATTCAAATAGAGCCATGTGAATACTGGAATGATAGTTGTTGTATTATGCAAACTCAATCAAAGGTAAGTGGTCATCCCAACTTCCCTTGAAATCGATTGCACATGCCCTTAGCATATCTTCTAACGTCTAAATGGTCCTTTCTGCTTGACCATCAATATGAGGATGACAGGCTGTACTGAGATGAACTTGGGTACCAAGATCCTTTTGGAATGTTTTCCAGAAATGAGAGGTGAACTAGGTACCTCTATCTGAGATAACAAATAGCGGAACACCGTGTAATCTGACCAACTCCTTGATGTAGAGTTTGGCATAATCCTCGGCTGAATAAAAGGTATGAACTGGAAGAAAATGAGCTAATTTGATCATTCTGTCTACAATGACCCAGACAAAATCTTCCAGATGATGAGTTCGAGGCAAACCCAGCACGCAGTCTATGTTCATAACTTCCCACTTCCAAGTAGGAATACTGAACTTTTGTATGGACCCACTAGGATTCTGATGCTCTATCTTAACTTGCAGACATGTTGATTACTTAGCCATAAACTATGCAATGTCTCTCTTCATCCCACTCCATTAATAGATTTCCCATAAGTCACGATACATCTTTTTGGCCCCTATATGAATAGAGTAGCACGCACCATGCGCTTCTTCGAGAATTCACTATCTTAAGTCGTCTACACCTGGAACACAGAGACGACCCTAAAAACGCAAAACACCATATCCCCCTTAGGAGAAAACCTCTACTTTCTGATCCTGAACTGACTCTTTCAACTTGACAAGGTTGGGATCTTTATCTTACTTTTATTTTACCTAAGAAACTAGAGATAATTCTAAACTACTCTGAACACATATAGCACCCTCATCTATATCGACTAAGAGAACGCCTAATCTGTCAAGCTGATGGACTTCCTAAGCTAACTTCTACTTACTGTCCTTAACATGAGAAACATTACCCATGGATAGTCTACTAAGAGTGTCGGCCACTACGTTGGCCTTGACCGAATGATAGAGGACACTCATGTCGTAATCTTTCAAGAGCTCTAACCACCTTCTCTGACTAAGATTGAGATCTTTTTGAGAAAAGACATACAAAAGACTCTAATGATCTGTGAACATATCTACATGAACACCGTATAGATAATGCCTCCAAATCTTTAAAGTAAATACTATGGCTGCTAACTCAAGATCATGAGTAGGGCAATTCTCCTCATGGGGCTTAAGTTGTCTGGAGGCATAGGCTATAACCTTACCATGATGCATGAGTACACAAACCAAACCTACTCTGGATGCATCACAATACACTACGAACCCCTCTGGACCATCTAGAAGAGCTAAAACTAGAGCTAAGGTGAGTCGAGTCTTCAACTCCTAAAAAGTCTTCTCACAAGGATTTGACCACTGAAACTTGACTTTCTTCTGAGTCAATCTGGACATAGGGGATGCGATAGAAGAAAATCCCTTAACAAACCATCTGTAATAGCCAGCCAAACCCAAGAAACTCCTAATATCAAATGGAGAGATAGGTCTGGGCCAGTTTCTTATTGCTTTGGTCATTTGAGGATCAAATCTAATGCGATCACCAAAAATAATGTGACTAAAGAATGCTACTGACCTTACCCAAATTTCATACTTACTAAATTTGGCGATTAGCTGATGATCTCTAAGAGTCTGAAGTACTGTCATGAGATGGTCTGCATGATCACGCTCACTGTAGAAATAGACCAGAATATCATCTATGAAGACTATGAAAAATATGTCCAAGTACTGCTTGAACACACGGTTCATCACGTCTATGAAAGCAGCTGGGGCATTGGTAAGACCAAAGGACATAACTAGAAATTCAAAGTGACCACACCAAGTTTGAAAAGCTGTTTTTGGAATATCACATTCCCTAACTCTTAGCTGATGATATCCGGATATGAGATCTATCTTAGAGAAATAACTAGCACCCTAAAGTTGGTCAAACAAGTCATCAATTCTGGAAAGAGGATACTTGTTCTTGACCTTGATCTTATTGAGTTGGAGGTAGTCTATACACATTTTGAGAGAACCATCTGTCTTGCATATGAATAATACTGGAGCTCCCTACGGGGAAACGATGGGTATGATGAACTTATCTAAGCGATCCTTCAATTGTTCTTTCAGTTCTTTGAGTTTTACTGGTGCCATTCTGTATGGCAGAATAAAAATAAGCTGAGTATTTGAAAGAAGATCAATACCAAAGTATATTTCCCTTTTGGGAAAAATTCCTGAAAGATCTTCGGGAAAGACATCTGAATATTCATTCACTACTGGGACTGATTCAAGGCTGGGAGTTTCAAA
Organism: Capsicum annuum; assembly: GCF_002878395.1. Taxonomy (NCBI): domain Eukaryota; kingdom Viridiplantae; phylum Streptophyta; class Magnoliopsida; order Solanales; family Solanaceae; genus Capsicum; species Capsicum annuum. The sequence goes on from NC_061114.1 coordinate 110,878,567, forward strand.
ACTAGTTTCCTTAACTCAAACAAGATGATAGACATATCCTTTAGATATCATTTTCCTTGCCCGAAGGTAGGAAATAATCTAACTCTTAAAAGTGGATACACTACCCTTCCACTCAAGGACGAGTTTATTTAAGAACTGAAACTGGACTATTCTATTTCTGTAGTTGACTATGGCATAGTAGGAATGAAGCCAATCCATGTCGAGAATGACATCAAAATCAGTCATCTCTAATTCGACTAAGTCTGTTGGAGTGACTTTCTGAAATATCATAATCGGGCAGTTCCTATATACCCGTGGGGTTATGATGGTTTTACCCACTGGGGTAGAGACTAAAAAGGGATCTGCTAGGATTTTAGGATTGATTTCGAAATCACCTGCTATATAGGGAGTAACAAAAGACAAAGAATCTCCTGGATCTAGCAAAGGGTAAACATGCACATGAAAGATCTGTAACATACCAGTAACTACATCATGAGAATTTTCCTGATCTTGTCGGGACTGAAGAGCATAGAGAAGACTTGGGTATTACCCACTAGTAGCATTGGAGGTGGCACCCTGCTGATTTGGGCAACCGAACTGGGCTGAGGAGCAATTCTGTTGACCCTGAGGACCTAGATGAGGACAGTATCTAACTCTATGGCCTGGCTTACCACATCTAAAATAAATACCACTGCCAACTCTACAAATACCCTGATGGTGCTTGCCATAAGTCTGGCAAAGAGAATAGGTGTGGGCACTGCTAACACTGCCCTGGGACTTAGATACTGGCGCTCTATCTTTGTTACCCTCTCTGAACTTAGGAACTGGAGCACTGGCTGAAGAAGGAGCTAGAACTGATGACTTAGGATAAAATTGAGAAAGGTTTCCTCCTTCTGACTTTGGTTGAGCAAAGTTGAAACTAATCTGCTGAGCATGAGTCATAAGCCTGGCTAAAATTATGTCACTATTCAGTATGGCAGATCTGCACTAATTAACCACGCTATCATTCATCCCTGAAATGAACTTACTCATCCTTGCGCTGCTATCTGCAACCACATGAGAGGAATATATGGCTAATTGAATAAACTTAAGAGAATACTCTTTCACTGTCATATTGCCCTGCCTGAGGTTGATGAATTCTATCAGCTTAGCTTCCCTAAGCTCTAGGGAAAAGAATCTATGGAGAAAAGCAGACGCAAACTCCTCCTACTCTGACTTTCACTGCTTGAACCAAGCATGAGCAACATCCTACAACTGACATGCAAATATCTTAGCACTCTCAATAGTAGTCACCTCCATGATGTCTGCCACCTTCTACACCTAATTTAGGAATTCCTGAGGGTCTTCATCTATCTTAGACCCAAGAAAGGATGGAGGATTCATTCAGGTGAAATCTTGAATCCTGGAAGCAGCTAAATTAGCCACTAGATTGGCCGGAATAATAGATGGTCATTCATGCTAAGCATCAACTGAGTTAGCAAGAAAAGTGAATGCAGCTTGGAACTCTGCATGAGAAATATGTTCGCCCAAAGGTTCTTTGGGATAAGGGGCTGTCTGATTCCTATTTATTCTTTTACGAGGCATGTTCTATAGAAGAAAGAGAGAAATGGATTAGATGGAGAGATTGACTTGATATTATGCTCACTGGCACGACATGAATACTGAAAGAGGGGAAACTGTTCCTAAAACATCTTATAGCCTCTTATACATAAATGTGGTGCGCAACACATCTATGTACAAGACTCTACTAGATGTGGCTTTCAGACTTCCTAAGACTCTATTGAGCCTTAGGCTCTGATACCAAGTTTGTAGCACCTCGAATCTGATACCCAAAATGCTAAACAGTGCTCATGACCCTAAAGGACCACAAGCTAACCCATGACTGATATCTATACCTGTATACTACATACAATAATGAATAATATGGACACATTAAGTTAAAGGCCATAAGGTTCACATAACTGAAGTAAAATATAACATCTAAATGGGGTATGAAATACCCAAAACAAAACTAAAAATACTGAAGTCTGAAACATGATAGTCTAAAAAGCCTCTAACTGACTGAACTGTCTAAGTAAGGAGTTGATGGGATATATCCCTAACTAACTCCAACTAATAAAATAATTAATGAGATAATAGAGAAATAATCATGTCCTTGAATGATGAGGACTCATTTCTAACTCTGACTACTAAAACTGGAATCTACAGCTGATCTAGAGCTCATGTCTCTAAACCTATAGTATAAGACATCATAGCACAAATGCGTTAGTACTTTGAATGTACTGGTATGCATGTGGGGTAGGATAAATACATGTGGCTCATATGCATGAACAATACTAGCTAACTGACTAATATAAACGTAAGAATACATGCATGCACACATAGTAACTATATCTGAAATCGTGATAACATGAGTACTGAATCTGAATACTGATAACATGACATACTGATAACTGATATAACTGATAACATAAATGACTATATCCAACAATCCTAAAACTGGTGGAACTATCTTAGTTTCATTCTATATCTGAGTTGATTGTATCTGACAGTCTAGAATTCTGAAAAACTATCTTAGTTCTTTTATTGAGATTGTGGGAGGTAGTCATCTAACCGACATGCCCTAAATGATGCATTATAGTTTAATTGGGATCCAAATTATTCCCTAATTAGAAGGGTGTCAATACCACACCACTGGTAAGGAAAATATGTGAGTTACCCTAATATAATAGGTAACTCTAATGAGAACAGCAGGAACGCTCATATAGCAAGTTAAGCCACCTCATCTACCCTCATATAGCATCCTATGATGTCTCAACCTATGCTGGCTACATAGTTCTAGAACGCAAGGATTGCTTCTAAGAATCACACTCTCAGACTTAGGTAATCGCAAATCACTGCCCAGATTTTACCTCAGGTTAATCAACCTTGTTACAACGCTAATTATTAAACGAAGCCTTTTTGAGTCCCTGTCGGTAATTCACTTCCTACTGTTTCTGATTTCTTTCTCAAGCAAACCAAAGTAGGTACGCCTATTTTTTGAAACCAATAGATATAAGTTAGAATATTAGAATTACCAAGAAATCCTAACACCTATTAAACCTTGAGTAATTAATCAACACCTTGTCATGACCTAACCCTAGATTCCATAACCCAGGTTAAGAATGTTTAGCTACTCATGATGCAGGAAATAAGCACACAAGTTGAGTTCATAATTGAAAGGATTAACTTACAATAATGAAGTAAATCAAAAGTGTTCTTTTAATTGAATCACAAGGCAAACCACCAAAATATTTATCTTTGAGAGAGAGAGAGAAGAAAAAGTCGTATGTTGTACGATATGTCAATTAATTGATGGATAATAGAAAAACCCTAAAAAAAGGATTTAAATAGTAAACCCTAAATAAGGAAATAAAATTAAAGTTTCAGATATTCTTCAGAATAGATGACGGCGGTTGTGACGGCCTATCATGATTTTGACGGCCTGTCACGGACGTCATCAGCTTCTCTGGAAATTCAGCTTCTGCTGCCTAAGGTTGACAATGACAGTGATGGCCTATCAGGATCTTAAAGGCATGTCATAAAGGTCATCACAAAACTTCCTACAACTCCCCTCTTCTGTTTAAGTTTGACGGCATCCTTGACAGCCTATCACCAGGCTGACGACGTGTCATGGATGTCGTCAGCCACACTTAGCTCTTTATTTGCTTCCAATTTCATACTTTTTGCTTCCTTTATTTGTTGTTCTCCTTCTTCTCTACTTTTACTATAAAACCAAAGTAAACTAATCAAAAACGACTAAAGTTACTTAAGACTTTGCAATTATTTAGAGTTAAAAGCTTCAAATGTGTTTACAAAGGCTCACACATCAACACCCTCAACTTAAACAATTGCTTGTCCTCAAGCAACCTTAACATAACTAAGAGCATACAAAGTACAATTTGGCAGCTAACTAATCATATCAGTTCATAATACATGCACCATCTCCAAGGTCAGTCAAAGTAAGAGCAACTGTGTCTATTATTGAAAACACCCATGCAACTCACAAGGATCAAGATATCGCAAAAATTTCATCAGTATAAACCCAGCACATACCCGAATCACACTATCCGAACAAGAAAGTGATTAGCAATATACCTAGTGTGCCCTCACAACAAAGAAATCCCTTTTTCACTTATATCAAAATTTATACATACAGGGATAACGCAAAACTCACTCTTAGAATAAAGTTCCCACATTGCGCATCAAATTCCTTAGGATTGCCCTTATAGTCTGTACCCAAGTCTTCAAATAGGTAAGTTAGGATAACTATAGGGATTTTCTTAAGCTTGTAACGTAGTCTAGGGGATGGTATGATATTCATGGATATTTCAAAGTGACTAAGCCTCCTTGACTCTACATTAGACCCTAGGGGTTTCAACTCTTAACCTTTTTTTCTTCCCTTTTTTATTGATCATGCGTGCTCAAGATGGATGCGGTCTTTTCAATTAACTGATTATCTTTTTATCATTTTTCACACAGTTTTCTTTTTTTCTTATTTCTTTTTCACCGCACCCAGCTCTTTATTCATCTTTCTCATTCTACCTCTTTTCATACACAGATTGCATCACGCACTCCTATAATAGCCACTCTCAACTTAGGAGGACCAAGGGCAAGAATGGTTCATTGTGATGTAAACAGGAAGGTGAAAGGTGCATAAGAAAAAAATATGCTATTTAGGCTCAAAGGGGGAGCAAGGGATATTATTCATATTGGGAAGGTCATTTAGGCTAACGTGGGCTAACATGCAAAAACGGCCTATGATCCTTTCCTAGCGCCTATCTGATGACCATGGCACAACTAACCGGGCAAGTTCTAGATTCAAAGCACAACAGGAACTGAGCAATACCTTACACACACATGGCACACAAGTATCTTACATATCAGTACTTATTCGATTCATGCATTTGTTTAACACAGGTCATTCATTTGCCATACTAATGCAATAAAAAGATACACAGTGGTCACAATGGATGCAATTCACACAGTACACAATAGATCAGACCACTGGAGAAGTACTCATAAATTACAAAATAAGCCAACTGCCTCAAGTACTTGTACTACTCCTAATTATCTACAGATTATGTTACAATAACAATTTACCCTACACCCTCAACTTAATAATCAAAAATAAAATGCACTAAGGGTTAGGGTATACCAGAAAATAGTCAAGCACGTGGATCCTGGGTCTTTGACCTCTATATCATCCTCTATCTTCTCTCCATCAGGAGCATCTGGCCTGGCGGTGGTCAGAGCCTGGCTAAATAAAGCACCTACAGCCCTAGCTTGAATGGCTGTTTCCTATTTCTCATTATCAGCCATAGACTCCAATCTTGCATTTTTTAAATCTTCCTTTTCTGACTTCTACTTTGCCTTCTTCTTTGATTTTCTTTCTTCTTCACTAACTAGCTCTTCTCTCTTATTCTTGCCTTTCTTTTCCCTCTTTTTCTTCTTTTTTTTCGGGGAGTCTGTAGTGAGATCAAGTATAGGAATTTCTTCCTCTAATTCTTCCACAACCGAACCTGTTGGCATTATAATTTGGTGCTACTGCAGTACCCCAAACTCAACCTTAACCTTATCCAATGCAGCCCTGAATGTAGCAAGATCAGCATCTGTCATCACTTTTTCTCGGGCATTAAATCTATTCTCCAAATTTGCAACTCGCGTAGGTAATGTCACAAAAGGATCTAGTGCAGCCTTGATTCTTTGGTCCATAGCAGCAGCAAACTATTTGGCGAAAGTATGTAGCTGGGCCTCACACCACTTTACTTGCTTAGCCACCTTCCTGATATCAATAGGCTAAAATGCCAAACCTGTTGCTGCTGGAGAAACTGAGGGATTGGCTTCAATATCAGGCACTGAAGCTGCCTCTACTGAAGAATCCTGTACATCGACCTAAGGTGTTGCTCCTGCATCTATAACCGGTGGTTTCGCTACTATCTCTGCCCTCCTATTAAGTATAAGTCCCAGCTGAATCTCATCAAAGCGAATGGGGTTGTGAGTCTTTCGGGCACAAACATCTTCATCAACTCCCACAGTCTTTGTCACCTCAGTAGCTCTGCAAAGCTCTATAATAAAACACAGAAAAGGATAAGCAGTGTCGACCCTCGCTATCCTAATCTTTATCTCATCCACAATAATTCCCCCGAAGTTCAAGGGAAGCTGCTGTACCAAACTTGCTACCAAAATAGCCTGGTCATCACCTAGAATATTGTTTCCCTCAGTAGTCATTAGCCAAACTCACACTATGCCCCACTAAAATTTTTTCTCCTAAGTCAACGAGGACTTACAAATTCTCTCATTATGGTTTATCACCCAAGCCGATTCTCCATCAGTGATGATGTTGTCCAACCAAGGATGTTGTTTGTCCTTATTCTTTATCCGAGTATAAAATAACGGTGTGGCGGCCTGAGGTATAAAGTCGAGGCCGTGCAAGAATCTATTAATGGCTCTAGTCAAAACATCAACGCTTACACCCCTTACCCAAACTCTCACTAGAAGAGGTTGATCTGCTACTTTTTCACCTAGTTTGCACATATTCTCCAACTGTGCTTGGAAATTCTCATAGAACTCTAAAACTAGTGCGGGGCAAAATAAACCTCCCCTTTATGTAGTCCATCCTAAGCCGTATTCTTTGAATTTCTTCTCTACTTCAGGGTATCTGTTCAACCCTTTCGTGATGATTATCTTTTCTTCTTGGATTGGCCTCTTCATATTTCTTCTTTTTTTTCTTTGTAACATAGCAATATAGATGACTTCAGCTCTAGGGATTTGCTATCTAGCATTGTTCTCACTTTTGAGTTCTGACATTTGATAAGAGTCCTCCGAAGTGGAGACTCTTCATTATCTTGTTGCTCAGTAGATGGGGACCCGGAAGCTAGTCCTTCAGACTCAGATTCTTCAAATTCTTCTTGATCCTTTTCATCAGCTTCAGCACATTCAAGCTCATGCTGTTCAAACTCACCTTTTTCAGACCCCTCCTGCTCAAAAGTTGTGTTCGACTTAGTATTATCACTATCCTCCATCTTAATTGGTGGATGTAGTGGAGTTTTCTTTGGACTCTACTCTTTTTTAGCTTTCTAAGCAAGGGTTCCTCCTCCTCCTCCTCAGATTCCTCATTGAAGAGCTTACGATGTACATCATCTTAGGCTGCTTTCTTTAGTTTTGTGGGACTCTTTCTTATTGGTGCCATTTTAGAGTACCTAGAGACACTAGAAGAACGTTAGTCAACCCTAAAGATCACAAACACAGGTACATTAATAATTTAAGCTCATTTATATTTCTGGCCCCAGGTGTGACGACAATTCGTGATAAGCCATCACGACCATGATAGATTATCATGGTTGTCTTCAATCTCAGGCAGAACCCAAAAGATTTTTACACTTTCTAATGACCTTCATGATAGGCCATCATAAATATGATAGCCCATCACGATTGTTGTCATCTCTATCCAGAACCAACTCTAGTTTTGTCAGCTTTTGATGACATTCCTTATCAGAACCCACTTTTGACCGTAACTAAATTTTTGGTCCTCATTCTTGCTTAAGATTTACTTGAATTTGAATCGTGAGCTATCTTTTCAACCCTTGAGCTTGTACAGCAAATCCTAGGTGCAATTTTATCCATTTTCCAAGTTTGAACTTTGTTCAATCATATTAGGGACTTGAGTTATCTTTCATTCACCATACATCACAATCAAAGAAGTGTTGAAGCAGAATATAGCTTATGGAGCTTTTAATCTAGTGCCACGCACAATAAAAAGTGTGAAGGAAGAAGATGTTCTTAATTCTTAAGTGTAAACGACACACAAATTAAACTTGTCTTGCTTAGAATGTTTTTCCAAGAATGGAAACTATTTTAACTAAGGAAAAAAATAACTAAATAAAAAGAAGTTAAAAGCGGTGGAAATTTGAAAAGGCTCATGATTTGGGTCGGGTCAAATCTGATTAAAATTAGGCCCAGTTTTCAGATTTTAGGCTTTGTGCTGACGATGATTTATGATGGCTTGTCACGGTTGTGATAGACCGTCAAGATCATCGTCAACAGTAGGCAGAGAATTTATCAAGTCTAAACTAGCTGACGGCATTCGTGATAGCTTGTCACAATTATGACGACTTGTCATGGATGTTGTCATGACCTTCCAGCTGACCCTTTTCATTTTTTCACCTTCTCTATACTAAATCCTAGTTTTAAAAATAAAAACACTTGCTCAAATATAAAAATTCTAGGTTGTCTCCCATTAGCACCTGATTTACTGTCGCAGCACGACTGGGTTCTCTTGACTACTCAAAATTTGCCATGACAACCTGTTGATACCTCTTTTTCATCCTCATAGAAAACATCAACGATTGAGAAGACATTCATATCATTTTGGTGTGACATGGGCTGATGCATTTTGAATTTTGCCTCCTTTATACCGAGCCTAAACTTGAGCTCATTCAACTTCATATCAACTATTACTCTTCCTATTGCCAAGAGTGGCCTTCCCAAGATAATGGGTACCTTAAAGTCCACATCACAATCTAGTACTACAAAATTAGTAGGAAGAATAAAGTCTGCTATTTTCACCAACACATCATGCAAAATTCCAACATGCTGCTTTATTGACCTATTTGCCATCACCAGTCGCATGTTAGCAGGTGTTGGATCTTCTAAACCCAGCTTCTTACATACAGCAAGTGGCATCAGATTCACGCTGGCACCCAAATCACATAATGCCTTTGCAACATCCAGAGACCCAACCTTGCAAGGAATAGTGAATATACCTGGGTCGGCCTTCTTTTGCACTAAGAATCATGTGGAAACCGTGCTACAATGGTGGAGATTATCCACCTGCTCACTGCTGACCTTCATCTTCTTTGTGATGAGGTCTTTCATGAACTTGGAATAGCCTAGCATTTTCTCAAGTGGTTCAACCAAAGGTACATTAATTATCAATTGCTTGAGTATAGCCATTAACTTGCCAAATGTTGCCTTATCAACCTTTTTCTTTAATCATTGAGGAAAGGGAGGTGGTGGTCTAGGGATAGTCTTTAACACCACTTCCTCCTCTTTCTCATCTTTTTTCTCTAAAATATTAAAAAAAAACATCCAGTTTCTTAGACTCCACTGGACTACTTTCTTTGGGTTTATCAATACTGACCATATTTTCCACGGATTTGCCCACAGAGGGGTCACATAACAACTTACCACTACGAGTGGTAATCACCATACATGAACCACCATTTTGTGGGTTTTGAACCATATCACTAGGTAAAGTACCAGTTTTTCTTTGGTTTAATGTAGCAAAAAGTTGGTTTATTTTCTGCTCCAACTACTTAATAGAAGCAGAGTGTGAGATAACCAACTGACTGAGGGTAGAGAATTCACTCTTCATTGTAGTTACTCCCGAGTTGGTAGCTTCAACTCCCTTTAACAACTTTTCCATCATGTCCTATATAGATATCTTACTAGAGCTAGTTATTCCAGCATCCCTACTTCTAGAAGGAATATACAAACCACTCCTGTCATTATTGTTTCTTGAGTGTCCCTGCTCCCTTTCTTTATAATCAGGCTTGTCATAGAAGTTTCGACCTTGGTTCCCTTGGATATTGCCTTGGAAGCCTCCTGATTACTCACATAGTTTGCCTCTACATCGGCACCTGTAGCAACAGTACATTCCACAGCCTTAACCATTTTAGTCTTGCCTAACATCAAGTGCTTGGTCAGCAAGTTCATCTGTGTCTTTAAGTGGATCATGTCCTGGTCTCTCTCTTCATCCCTTCTATGCTGCTCTTCAGTGTAATAGTCAAGCTAGCCACTGCAGAATCCCTAGTGTGCCAAGCTCAACTCTTCTTGGTCATTCTATTCAGCATGTCAAAAGCATCAAGGAAAGAGAGATCAATGAATGAACCACCTGTAGCATTGTCTATAATTAGCTTTGTCACAGAGTTGAAAGCTCTATACAAGGATTTAAATATTTAACCCGAAATAAGGAAATAAAATTAAAGTTTCAAATGTTCTTCGAAATAGATGACGGCGGTTGTGATGGCCTATCATGATTTTGATAGCCTGTCATGAACGTTGACGACAACAGTGACGGCCTATCAAGATCTTAACAGCATGTCATGAAGGTCGTCATAAAATTTCCTATAACTCCCCTCTTCTGTTTAAGTTTGACGGCATCCTTGACAGCCTATCACCAAGCTGACGACGTGTCATGGATGTCGTCAGCCACACTTAGCTCTTCATTTGCTTTTGAATTCATACTTTTTGATTTTTTTATTTATGGTTCTCTTTCTTCTCTACTTTTACTACAAAACCAAAGTAAACTAATCAAAAACGACTAAAGTTACTTAAGACTTTGCAATTATTTAGAGTTAAAAGCTTTAAATATGTTAGCATGGGCTCACACATCATTGTCCTAGACTATTTTGCTAAGATTATGACTTTAGCTTTGTTGGATGCGCCGAGGATATATTGGAAAGATGTGCTTTATTTAGGTCCTGAGAGGATCATATCTTATAATCAAACTCATAGACTGGTTGAGAGGGGATGTTTATCTTATTTGGCTTATATTAGTGATACTAGTGTTACTTCATCTCCTTCTATGGATTTTTTTCATGTTGTATATGATTTTATGGATGTGTTCCCTATTGATTTGCCTGGTATGCCTCTGGATTGCAATATTGATTTTCCTATTGATGGTAAGATAGGCACAAAGCCAATTTTTTTTCCTCTTTATAGGATGGACCTTGAAGAGTTGATGGAATTGAAGGATCAGTTGATGGAGTTTTTGGAATTGTTGGATAAGGAATTTATCCTACCTAATTATCTCCTTGGGCTACACCTATCTTGTATGTGAAGAAGAAGGATGTTTCTATGTGTATGTGTATTGATTATCAGTAGTTGAATAAGGTGACAATTAAGAATAAGTGTCCTCTTTCTTGTATTGATGATTTATTTGATCAGATTTAAGAAGATGTGGTGTTTTCAAAGATTGACTTGAGATCTAGTTTTCACCAGTTGATGATTAAAGCTTTAGATGTTCCAAAAATAGCTTTTTGGACCTGATAAGATCATTATGAGTTCTTGGTCATGTCCTTGGGGTTGACCAATGCCCCTGTCACATTCATAGAGTTAATGAACCGGGTGTTCCATCCATGTCTTGATTTTTTTGTTGTTCTATTTATAGATGATATCTTGGGTTACACTAAGAGTAAGGATGAGCATAAGGAGCATTTACAGATTCTATTTCTAAGATTGAGGGATGAGAAGTTGTATGCCAAGTTATCCAAGTATGAGTTTATGTTGGAGTCTATTTCCTTCTTAGGTCATGTGATATCTAAGGTAGGTATTACGATTGATCCAGCCAATTTTATAGTGGTTTACGATCAGTCTAGACCTACTTCGCCCTTGAGATTTAGAGTTTTATTGTCTTAGAAGGTTATTATCAGTGTTTTATTGATGTTTTCTCATCTATCAACACTTTTTTGACAAATTTCACTCAAAAGAAGATTTCCTTCTAGTGGTCAGATGCTTATGAGGTAAGCTTTCAAAAGCTTAAGGATTTATTGACTTTATCTCCTATCTTGACTTTTCCAAAGGAGGGTTTGGGATTTATTATCTTTTGTGATGCTTCATATGTGGGATTAGGTGTTGCTTTGATATATGAGGGTAAGGTGATTGCTTATATGTCTCATCAATTAAAGCTCTATGAGAAGAATTACCCTGCCCATGATTTGGAGTACTTATATGAAGTCTGTTATGAGATTTTCCTGAATCATCGTAGCCTTCAGCATTTCTTCACCCAGCGACATCTTAATATGAGGCAGCGTCGTTGGCTTGAGTTGCTCAAGGATTATGACTTGACTATTATCTATCATTCGGGCAAAGCTAATGTGGCTGCAGATGCCTTGAATCGGAAGTCAACTAGCATGGGTAGCATGAAGCATCTCTTGACCCAAGAGAGGCCTTTGGACTTAGAGGTTCATTCTTTAGCTAATCAGATGGTTAGGCTTGATATTTTGACACTTGGGTATATTTTGGCATTTATGGAGGCTAGGTCTTCTTTGATGAAGCAGTTTTGAGCTTATTAGTTTAATGATGTAGGTTTGAGATTGATTTAAGATAATGTGTTGAATGAAGAGGCTAAGGAAGCCTCACAATATTAAGATAGTATTTTGAGGATTGGGGGTCGAGTGTGTGTACCGAGAGTGGGTGATTGGATCAGATTGATTTTTTAGAAAGCCATTTGTTCCAGGTATTCTATCCATCTAAGAGTGGCTAAAATGTGTTATGATTTGAGGCAGCATTACTAGTGGGGTGATATGAGGAAGGAAGTAGCAGATTTTGTAGCTTATTTCCTTTGTTGTCAGCAGGTGAAGGTTGAGCATTTCAGACTTGGTGGATTACTTCAACGATTACCTATCTCGAGTGGAAATGGGAAGGGATTACTTTGGATTTAATGACTGGGTTGCCTCGCACTCCCCATGGATCTAATAGTCTTTGGGTTATCGTAGATCAATTAACCAAGTTTGTGCATTTCCTTCTGATGTAGGTCTTCTTTGATGCAAATAGGTTAGCCCATATCTATATTTGCAAAAATATGCAACTTCGTGGTATGTCAGTATCTATTACTTTAGATTGGAGTTTATTTTTACTTTGCACTTTTGGAAGACTTTTTAGGATAACTTTGGTATGCGGGTTAACCATAACACAGCATTTCACCCCAAACTAATGGTCAATCCGAGACGACTATCTAGGTTTCAGGATGTGTGTAATGGATTTTGGTGGCCAGTGGGAGCAGCATTTATCTTTAGTAGGGTTTGCTAATAATAACAGTTATCGTTCCAGTATCGATATGGATCCTTTTAAGGTATTGTATGGTAGGCATTGTCTCTTGCCAGTGGGTTTGTTTGATGTTTCTGAGGTTAGACCTCAAGGAACGGACTTGCTTCGTGAGTCCTTGGATAGAGTTCGGATCATTCAGGAAAGGCTTCGACCAGCTCAAAATAGGCAGAAATTCTATGTTGATAGTAAACTTTGTGCCTTGAGATTTGATAATAGTGATCTTATTTTACTTTGAGTTTCACCCATGAAAAGTGTGAAGGGGTGTGGGAGGAGGGTCAAGCTTATTCTCAGGTATATTGGCCCGTTTGAGATTCTTCGAACTGTTGGTGATTTGGCTTATGAGTTTGCTTTGCCCCAAGTTTCATCAACTTCTCACCTAGTTTTTCATGTTTCTTTGCTTCACCGTTATATTTAGGATGAGTCTTATGTCATTTGTTGTGAGTCAATTTAGTTAGATAAGCAGTTGTCTTTCATTGAGGATCCGGTCTCTATTTTGGCTAGGGATATTATCCCTGTGTTAAGGTTCAGTGGCGACATCGACCCGTAAATGAGGATACATGGGAAGTTTAGTCTAATATGGGTAGTTCTTATCCCCAGCTCTTCATTGATTCATGTATTTCTTTGCCTTAGTTTGAGGACGAACTAGACTTTTAGTAGTTGACTATATGACCTAAAATCTTGATAAAATATGTAAAATATGGGTTTTTATATGATTTGGCAATTTTACACCTCCCCATAGTTGCATTACAGTACTTCTAGGGTGTGGCGGTGATTGAGATGGTTCCCAATGCATTTTGGTACCCTTTGTGTGATATTATAGTTTCTGGAGGCTTCGAGAGCCTTATAATAGACTTATGTATTTATTTTTTGATCTATGTGATGGATGGTTAAACAGACTTTACAGCAGATCTGGAACGTCAATTTTAGGGTGGTAAAATATTTGGTCTGGTTCTGTGGCTTTTAAATCTCATTTCGAGCCTCAGTTTGGAAAATTACAATTTCGAACTACGAGGGTCAACTTTGTGAAAACAATATCTTTTCAAAAATTTGATATCGCCATTTAGTCAGGAGCGTCGAATTTAATATGGTTACATAGTTCATTTGTAAAAATTGGATTTCAAATGAATCTCGAGGCCTTAGCAAAAACTTAGAAATTCACCAAGTTTTAGTTGTCATATATCATGGTAGAGAGTAGTGCGATCACACCATGCCCTATGGGAATTGCCATATCTGCTCCTGCAGCCAGGTAGTGCAATCGTACACCTGGTTGTCCGATTGTAGTATCTGACAACCTGGTATGGATATAAATAGGCCCCTTAGGTCGCGAATTGTCATTTCACACTCATTCTAGAGGACCAAAACCCCTAAAATAGTTTAAGAACTTAAAAGTGGAGCTTGTGGGTGCTTAGAAAGCTAGATTAACATATATTTCTTGATTCTCTTATGAATTTAAGTTTAGAATTCACCCTCCTCTAAGTGAATTTCTTGATTAATTTCTCAAAATACCAAAACCTTAAGGCTTGATTTTAAACCCTAATTTTACTACTTTTCACTTGAATAAGGGTCCTATCCTATAAGTACTTGTTTTTCCTCAATTCCATCTTCAAAACAGTTTTTATTCTTGATTTTAAAGCGAATTTCAAAGGTCTTATCTGGTAAAGTTTAAAAGTAGTTTTTCTTCAATTTGAACCTCGTTTTCAACTTGTTTTGACATGGGTTTTCAATTGTAGATTCCTAAAAGTATTGGTAACACATTTTTGGAATAAAGTTATAATTTTGCCTTTCTTTTTTGAGAACCCATTTCGGGGTTTCGTTTTGACCCCAAATTAAAAGCAGGCAATATAGGTATCATTGGCTTTGTTTTGAAGCGTAGATTCTATATTTCTTGGATTAAGCTGATTTCAGAATCGTTCGTGAAAAGTAAGGTCATAGGTTGAAGAGTGGCAAACCGATCTTGGCCTTCGAGGTAGGTTATGGATTAAATCTTTCAAACTGGGATGGGAAGTTAATTTGTATACAAAATGAGTGTTAAGGGTGGGAACTAATTATGAAAAATGGCTATCTATGTATTGTGCTTGTGTAGGGGGCCTATATGTGATGTAATTATTCAATTTGAGGTATTACGTGAGATGTGTGATTGTGTAGGGTCTTATATGATGTGGATAGTCTTGAATACATATGAATTATTGTATAGTGTTGTTGAATATGCCTAATGTGGTAACATTGGAGTGTTGAGATATATTCATACTTGTTGTCATATGATACATATGGAAATCATGTATGGTTGAAAATAATGAGTGGATAATTTGCTCATGTGATTGGTATATTGGTTGGTTATGGAAATGATCATTGTGGTTGGTTATGGAAATACTCTTTATGGTTGGTTGTGATCATTTCATCATCATCCTCATGGCATCATACGCATAATTTCACTTGTTTGTTGAATGTTTGTTATATAAACTTGTTGTTGTATGTTCTATTTAATTTGTGTCTTATATTATGTATGTGCCCTTGAAATTCTGGAAATTCTAGGATCATTGGATTTTATAGACCTTTTCTAAGGCACGTGCTCGAGTTGAGTCATGGATATTGGTTATACTAAAATACTGGAAATACTGGAAACACTAGAAATACTAGACACATATTTAAAACATCAAAATATTATAGACCATCTCCGAAGGATATGCTGGTGAAGAGTCATAGATATTGGTTGTATACAGGTTGATGAACCCTTTATAGGTCCTACATTGGGAGACTTGCCTCCATAGTGTATACGAGATAATATATAGGTTGACGAACCTTCCATGGGTCCTACGTTGGGAGGCTTGCCTCCGTAGCTGTATACGGAGGTTGTACGGCAACCTCAAGCTTCACCCTCATTATTATTATCATCATTTTCATCATCATCATCATCATTCTTATTGTGTGTACTTTATTATGGATGTGATATGGTTGTACTTCTGCTTTGACTTAATACCTATCTAATTGTTCTGTCTTCTTATATTTGTGCTTAATGATCTTATATGTATATTGCCCTTCTTTTTCCCTACTTATATGTGATATAATGTATACTTGTGCTCTACTTAGTTGTATTGCTTCAATATATGAGATATGTATATTAGAACTGTTAGTGCAAGTAGTGTGGGCTACCGTTTTGAGATATTTTTTTACTACAGGTGACATGTCTTTAGTGTGATTTTGTATGTTTTATTATCTTCTTTTCATGGTCAGCCTATGATACCTACTGAGTTACAATTGGACCGCACTCACACCTACTGTACCCTTTTAGTATAGATTTAGGTTTAGTTGTACCCCATGTTGCGTGACTCGGGTGATTGTTGGAGATTTCAAGGTAGTGGATGATTTTCAGGCGTCTGGATGTCATTTACTATCTTCTCTATCATTAGACATTGTCTTTACTAGTGTCCAGCGACCGAGTTGTATCTATTGGATTTCTTGTGTATTCTTTTTGGATTCGAGTTGTACTAGATATGTTCTTACACTATTGAAATCAGGTTTGGGAGTTATGTCTGTGTTTTTTATTATATTCTTTCTGGATTAACTATACTTATATGGTTCGACTTCGTTCTAGAAGCCTTACCCTTAGAGTATTTTTATCTTTTTCCCCTTCAGGTATCAGTTTGGGTGATGGTCTTACTCGTCAAGGTTCACCGCAATGAGTGTCATCATGACCCTTGGATTTTGGCTCGTGCCATACACTAGGTCTAACAAATCTATTACATAAAAAATCCTACAGCTGCCCCTTTAGCTCTTTCAACTTTGTTGGGGTCATCCTATAGGAAGGAGTAGAAATGGGCTTGGTTCTTGGATCCATATCGATAGTAAAATCAATATCACAATCCAAAGGTATACCAGAAAAATATGTAGGAAACGTATCCATAAACTCGGGAACAACTTGATTAGAATCCATAGGAGGCAGTGGGGCAACATTTGTATCACAGATATGAGCCAAATAGGACAGATACCGCCTCTCTATCATGAGATGAGTATACAAAAAATATATAACACACTTTGGACCCAAATCTCACGCACCCTTCCAAGCTAACCTCAGCACATTGGGTGTAGCTAAGGCCACATTCTTGGAATAATAGTCCAAAATTATGAGAAGCTAACCAATCCATACCCAAGATAATGTCAAAATTAACCATATCAAGTCTACCCAAATCTCACGGCCTACAAAGGTAACCACAAAATATTAGTACACCTAATCCACCACTAAAGAATCTCTTGTATGGGTAGAAACATACAGAAGCATAGAAAAAAGCTCGCATGTAACATCAAAACCAAAAAAAAAATATTTATATACATAGGAGAACTTTGACCTAGGGACAAATAAAATGAAAGAAGATCTATAGCAAGCCGGGATGATACCTATAATAACAACATCAGAGGTCTCATCCTTGGGTCTAGCAGGATAACACAGCACTAACCACATCCACTCCCTGACTGAGTAATCCCACGACCACCACAACCACCACCACCACTACCTCAACTTTAAGCACCTCTAGAATAATACAAACTACTCTGTGAACTACCTTTCGCTGCAACTATAGAAATATGGAAAAGATGAAGCCAAGAATTCTATTGGGAAGGACCTAGTACATGCCGAGGGAAATACTTCGTGTAATAAGCAATATTATGACATAAAAAACACTCTCAACTACTAGTGTCATGCAGAGAGGGACCAAAAAATTAAGAACAATCATCCTAGCCTAATGTCTGGCTACCCAAAATTGTTAAACCTGAAGATCTACCACCTGATCCCTACAAAGCATACTGAATCAGCCCACCATGATAACCATGAGAACTTTTACTAGAGAAATCTCTACCTTGGGAGGCATGTCCACTAAACTCACCATAACGATGCACCTTTATTGTGCCTCGTCGAGTATACTAGATAAAAGACTCGGTCATCTCGGAATGCTCAATAATACCCAGGAAAGAAGCCCCTGAAACTACCATCTAAGCTATAGCCAACTGATAAGTACCATCTAACCCATTTACAATCGTCCAAATCTTTTCAGACTCAATGGAGATGCTAGATAGTGAATATAAACATAAAGCACGAAAATGATCCTTATACACAAAAATAAACCTTCTCCAAGTGATTAAAATCATCAAACATCTGATCTTTTAAGCTATACATCACAAATCTCTCAAAGAAGACATCAAAAAAATAAGGTCAAGACATAGCAGGAAAATCCAAAGGTCTAAAACTAGCAAACGACCTCCATAAATCTTGCTATATCTTTTTTTGATGATGATAAGATGACAACAAGGGAACAGGTCCCTGAGTCTTCATGGAAATATACAGCTGTCACATAGCCTGCACATTTTTGTCATCTAGTGTAACAAATTATGCAGGTGAGATGTATGCCAGTCAAGACACTTGGCCCGATCAGATTTCTACCCTAATCATTATTCCACTATAAATAGAAAAGAATGCTTCTCAATTGGTGAGTTTTTGCAAATCAGAATATAGAAGAGGGAAAGAGGAAAAAACTCAACCTTGCAATATTGCTCAAGTTCTTAATTTTTGTGTGTACGAAAAGAGTGAGTGCTCTTGAGTCAAATTATGGTCTGTAATTGAATTACTCATGTTATAAGAGTGATGCTTTCTTTTTGTTCTTGAGATTTCTTGGGGGTAGGATCTGTTCATCGGGAGGATTGCCCTCCAAATTTAAAGTTTTTTCTTGGAAGTTACCTGAGTTTGATATTGGTTAATCAATATCAAGGTGAGTTCTTGGCAGATTTTTAAAGATAGGTTTGTAATAGGGTTAATACAAACTAGTTGAGCCTAGAGTTAGGTTCATATCGAGTTTGTAATCAAGAGTTTGATTATAGTGGATTGTTTGGCGCTTGTGAGGGAAAGTCGTGGTTTTTCCTCCCTTGAGCAAAGAGGTTTCAACGTTAAATCATTGTGTTCTTTACTTTCCTGCAAGGTTTGGTTTCTCAGTACTTTACAATTTTATTACATGTGTCTAACTCTAAGGGACCTGGTCCCTCATAGTTCGAGGACATGATTGTTTTCAGTATTTCAGTTCATTTTTAGTAGTTAAAGTTTGTTGGGGTATTGTCCCATCAACTCCACAATTTAGACAGTTAGAGGTTTTTCCAGACTAGAATATTTTCAGTCAGTTGCTTAGTTTTTCAATATTGATTATCATTTTTGGGTATTATGATACCTTATTTATCATTATTCAGTATTGAACTATATGGGAAGTTTTTGCCTATTTTTGCATATTTATAATATTATTATTCAGTTTTTACAGCAGGTACCAGTCATGGGTTAGCTTGTGGTCTTTTAGGATTATGAGCACCATGTAGCGTCTGGGGTACAGACTCAGGGCATTAAAAACTTGGTATCAAAGTCTAAGGTTCAACAGAGTCCTAGGAAGTCTGAAAACTGTATCAAGTAGAGTTTTGTGCATGAGCGTGTTGCATGCCACACTTATGGACAAAAGGCTATAAGATATTTTAGGAAACGTTTCCCTTCTTTCAGTATGTATATTGTACGAGTGAGCATGAGATTTAGTAAAACTCTCAATCTAATCCACTTATTCCTTTCACTTACAGAATATTCCTCCCAAAAGAAGAACCAAAAATCAGTCAATATCTCAGCCTGTTTAGGCAGATCCCCTTAACGAGAATGTCTCTTATGCAGAATTCAGGGCTGTATTCACTACTCTAGCCAATTTAGTCGTAACTCAGAATGAATGGAAAACTATTGTTCTGGCCAACCCAGTGGCCAATACTGCAGCAACTAGGATTTAGGACTTCACTCGATTAAATCCTCCCTTATTCTCAGGTTCTAAGTCTAAAAAGAATCCATAGAAGTTTCTCGATCAGGTTTAGAAAGTCACAGATATCAAGGAATTGACTTCCAGTGAGAGTGCTGAGTTAGCCGCTTATCAGCTACAAGATGTCTCCCATACATGGTTTAAGTAGTGGAAGGTAGATAAGGGTGTAGATATAGGGCCCATAGAATGGAAAGAGTTTGTTATGGCCTTCTTAGATAGATTCTTCCCTTAGAACTAAAAGAATCCAAGGTGTTAGAGTTCATCAATCTCAGGCAAGGCAGTAGGAGTATGAAAGAGTATTCCCTGATGTTTAATCAGTTAGCCAGGTATGCTCATAATGTAGTAGCAGATAATAGATCCATAATGAGCAAATTTTTGTTTGGGGTATCGGGTAGAGTGGTTAAGGAGTGTAGGACTGCAATTTTAATTAGGGAGATGGACATATCTAGGTTCATGGTCCATGCTCAACATATTGAGGAACAAAAACTTAAGAAGATGGAGAGAGAAAATAAGAGAGCCAGAATGGGTAGCTTTAGTTTTGCCCAGTCAAGGTCAGAGGGTGGTAACCATTCTCGGTTTAGTCAAAAGTTTTTAGCTCCAGTTCCAGCTTTATCTAGTACACCAGTACCAAAGTTTAGGAATTATAGTCATGATGGGGTGCCAGGCTCTAAAACCTAGAGTACTATAAGCGGTGTTTGTACTAATCCGCTTTACGAAGAATGTGGTAAGAGTTATAAGGGTATGTGTAGAGCCGACAGTGATATGTGTCTTAGATGTGGCGAGTCAGATCACAGAGTCCAAGACTGTCCTAAGGCTGGTCTATATAGTTAACACAGTCATTCTTTAGGTCAGTCTGATCACACGAATCAATAGGGTGCCTCTTCCAGTGCCACCAATGGGCAATGCCAAAAGAGACTCTATGCTCTTCAGTCTCGATAGGATTAGGAAGTTCTCAATGTGGTCACTAGTATGTTACAAGTTTTCCATTTACATGTTTATTTCTCATCAAATCCAGGAGCTTCTCTGTCTTTTGTAACTCTTTGCATAGCAGTTAACTTTAAAGTCAAACCAAATATTAACAAAACCTTTCTCAACCTTCACCCTATTGGGTCAGTCTATCATCAGGAAGTCAGGCTTACAGATTTCAATAGGAATATTAGTATGTGTAGAAAAGTAATGGGTGGGAATGTTGTCCGACCCATCTTTACCTCAGTTCAAAGTTTTGTACTACAGTCATCACGATACCTATGCATGCTTCACATCTCAGGTACATAAACACAGTTTATATTCACACAGTTTTCATAGAATCATGTATGTTTCCAGTTCTTAGTTTGAGGAGTTCCAGTTCACTCAGTAATAAAAATCATGTTCCATGAACACAGAAACTCCAAATGTAGGTCATACATCTCATGACTTTTGCACTCTTTCCTTACAGTGTGTTCAGTCTCAGTTATCATCAAAATTATAGTCTCAGTTGTAATCTTAGTTATAGTGTCAGTCTCAGTCCAGTAATCAGATCAGGAGTTGAGTTAGATTTTAGGTTTTCTTGACCATAGAGTATAGTTGTCAGTTACACAGTTATTAGTATTTCAGTACCTCAACTTACAGAATATTGCAGAACCATATTATACGCTTGGTCTTAAATTCTCTGTTAATATAGTTTTTCCTAAATTCATGCTCAATTATATCATATTACCCATTCAATCCTTACCTCGTATACATGATATTCTATAGTTTTAGTCTAGTTATTCAGGCTAAGTATAGTTCAATCAGTCATCCAGTTAATTAGATAAGTTAGTATGCTTATGTACTCATACGGAATGCCTATGCAAATATTTTTCAGTAGTCCCAAGTGAAGTATCGTAATGAGGTAGATAGTGTAGTTGAAAGAGTGTCAGAGAAAAGCTCCAATCGAGAATAAGTTTTTAGTATGAATTGGTCCGTAAAGCCAGTAATTCAGTTTAGCAGTCAAATTGGTAAATTCATATAGTGTGGTTTTCTATTTTTCCATTTAGTCTCACTATCCGAAGTCTCATGAATTCAATTATTCTAAGATAGACCAACCAGGTAGTTGCATGTCTAGCTTAGTTCATGTATCATGTATCAGTTTCAGGCCCTAAATATTCAGTCACGATTCAGTTCGTAGGTGCTTTGTGCATCACCCTAGTTTTCCTCAGTATCTCAGCCAAGTCTGTATTCTTCGGGGATGTAATGTCCTAAGGGGGAGATACACTATAACCCTGATCTTTCATGTCCTGAAATTCCCAGTTCTCTTCACGTAACGGGTCTAGTTTGGAGTAGTGGGTACTCATAAATTGACCCTCAAGTTCCAATCTCAATTGTTAGCCACATATTCAAGGGGGCTTAATTCAATTCACGATATTTAGTTCATGTATCACATTCTAGTGTCAATCATGTTCTCATGTTCTAGTTCATGCGTATCCGAAAATGATCTTGGGTTCATCAGTATTTTTTAGTTTAAGTGATAGTTTTCCTTAAGATTATTCAGTTTTATGCTCAAATTTTCCATTACAAGCTTGGTATCAGTTACCATTGCATGTGCAGTCATACACTCATGAGTCGATTTAACCATCTATTCATGCTTTAGATATCCATGTTCAATATAAGAAACTCAACTTATCATAAATCCCAATTATGCATTCATGAATTAACTCAGTCATATACCCATGCATTAGAAATGCATGTTCAGTATGAAATTCAGTATGTTAGTAATGTCAGACAGATAATCATGTATTAGATATTCATGTTCAGTAAGTAAGTTTAGTCTACCAGTATTCTAAGCTTAGTCAGTCTCATTCAAGGACAAATGTTCCTAAGGGAGAGATATTGTAAGACCCTACAAAATTCTTAGCTTAATTCTGTCCTTTAAGCTTGTTAGGGGTCTCAGACTTACTATATATTAACTAAGTAGTCAGACTTAGTGCCATTTTATCCTTCAAAAGTGGGAAATCTTATTTAATGACCTTTACTTCATTTAATTGTTGATATTTGAGTTAATTCATGATCAGAAAGGTCAGTAGAGGTTCCCGGATAAGTATCAAAATTTTTGGACCTCGTTTAGACCATGTTTGAGGGCCCAAAACAGTGGGTCAATGCGATCTTGACACGTCACATTTACCATCACATCGATAAGATAGTTTTTCCCTAGCTTTAGTGCAAATTCTAGTGAATCGAAGTAGACTCGACGTGTAGCATTGGATATCACATCGATGCCAATGACGTAGCATATCGAACTATGTGTTGGTTACAAAATTTATAGGCATTAAAAGGATGCATCCTCAGGGTTAATTAGGTTTTTTTCCCATGCCCTTCTCAGCCTCCAAAATACAAAAATAAACCCTTTGGAGAGAAATTATACTCACTCATTCTCAAAATTTCTCAAGAACAAGAACCCTTGGTGTTCAAATTTCAAATCAAGAACTCAAGAACTCACCATTAACTTTTAGAAATTCATCAACTAAGGTATGTGAAGTGTTCATCCAAGGGTCCCTTCTACCCTTGGAGTCTAAGAAACTATTTTTAAACTTCAAGTTTATGGATTTCATGAATTCCATGTTAGGCTTGATTATGTTCATATTTATAATAATTAATTGGGATTCTAATCCATGTTTTATGATACGTTTCATGTGCGTTTAATTGATATGTAATTAATATCATGAGGATCCATGTAAAGCCCTTAAAATTATCAATGGGGATTTGAATTATGATGTCTACTTCTTGTTTAGTGTTATATGCATATGTATGCACACCAAGTGCTTGATGAATTATTCATATAAATTAATAAGGGAAAGAAATCATGTCATGCTAGCTTATTTGCAAGTTATACCATGCAAGAGTTTAATAAGATGTCTCTATAGATGTATTATTTATTCAATGTGCATGCTTATGCTAAGCAAGATCATATGATGCTTTATTTTCATGCTATCGAGTTCTGGGGTTATTTAATACCCGATAATTTAGCTGTTTACTTAGAGTCAGTTGCAAAATAATCTCAGTAGTGACTCGATCAGTAGAACTTAGACAGTTATAAAAAGCCAAGAAATCTCAGTAGTGTTCGTAATTCAGTCTTAGTACTCAGATCAGACCTCAGTAGACTTAGTTAGTTAACAGAATTCAGTATTGTTCCATCAGTCCATGGAACTTAGTGAACTCAGTTCAGTTCATTCAAACAGTAATATCAGTAATAATTCAGTCCAGTCTAGTATAGAATAGAAATCAATTCAGTGTCCATTCAGTTGGGAGTAGGATTCAACATAAAGTGAACCCAAGGATGTTGGCTCACCTACTGGTAGAGGGTTGGTCTTTAGAAGTAATCCTTATATTCCATAAATACGTAGCCAACGTAGGTTGAGATATCTCCCTGAAAGACTAGGGATGACATATCTTATTTAAGTTTTCCAACCAGCGAGGGTTGATGGAAGAGGTTTTTGTCAAAGAGGGCTAACTCACAGCTTGTCCCTACCTGGGGCACGATTTTGACACCTTTCAAAATGGGGTTATAGGTTAGACCCCAATTAGTTCAGATATGGGAATATTAGTTAGATGATTACCTCCCACAGTCTTAATTTCAGTCTCAGTCTCAGAATAGAACTTAGTTCAATTCTACAGACTTAGGACTATCAGATATAGTCACTCAGCTGAGTACGGAACTCACTATAGTTACATAGAATTAAGATTCTCAGATATAGTCATTCAGTTCTTAGTAATTTAGTATTAGCATACTTAGTCAATAGTTAATCAGTATTCAGATTCAGTATTCAGTACTATCCTAATCATAGTTCGAGGACATGATTGTTTTCAGCATTTCAGTTCATTTTTAGTAGTCATAGTTAGTTGGGGGATTGTCCCATCAACTCTACAGTTCAGACAGTTAGAGGCTTTTTTAGACTAGAGTATTTTTAGTCAGTTGTTTAGTTTTTCAGTTTTAATTTTTAGTTTTGGGTATTGTGATACCTTATTCATCATTATTTAGTATTAAACCTTATGGAAAGTTTCTGCCTATTTTTGCATATTTACAATATTATTATTCAGTTGTTATAGTAGGTACCAGTCATGGGTTAGCTTGTGGTGCTTTAGGATTATGAGCACCATGTATCATCTGGGATATAGACTCAGGGCATTATAGTTTCTTTTTCTTATGCTTTATTTTTGAGCTATAGAGTCTAAAGTCCTAAAATCTTCTCTACTACCCATTTATTCACTTTTTAGATCATTCCTCCTAGACTATCTAAAACTCATAAAAACTCTTCTTTCCCACTTAAGGATAATGTTGATGGGACACATCCTACTTATGGGGTCTAGACTAGACCTAGGGGTGTAATTTGTGATTGCCCTTCTAGAGTTCTATTAGTCCCCTCCTATCTTTCTCGAGATCTTCAGGCTAATATGATGAATGTTGAGTTTCATTAGTCTATTCATATGTCAACATAATTGGTAGCTTCTTAGACTGAGCCCGATGCTTCTGTTACTCCATATTCTAAGGCCATAATGATTGGAAATATTATGAGGTTGAACCCTTTGTCTTTTACTTGTTTTAAGGTTGAGGAGAATCCTCAAGGTTTTTTGATGAGCTGGAAAATATCTTTCAGGTTTGCATACTACTAAAATAGAGGGTGCGGGATTTGCTGCCTACCAAGTAAAGGATATAGCCTACCAATAGTATGAAGAATGGGAATAGTCTAGAGGCGATGCTGCTGAGTCAGCCCTATGGTATGATTTCTCTGGTATTTTTTTGGACTGCTTCTTTCCTCAGGAGTTGAAGGAGGCAAAGGAGGAACAGTTTATTAACTTGAAGCAAGGCAAGATATCAGTCAAGAAGTATGCCTTAAAGTTTCACCAGTTCTCTTGGTATGCTCTAGAGTTGGTTTCTAGCATGAGGGTGAGAATGAAGAAGTTTACTTTTAGGTTGTCTCATGACATAATTTTCTAGAGTAAGACTTTCTAATTGAACAAAGACATGGAAATCTCTAGGTTGGTGGTGTATATGCAACAGGTTGGGAAAGATCAAAAGAAGCAGAAGAATATAAGGGCAAGTTAGATCAAGAAGTTTTGATTTTGTAAGTAGGGTGGTGGCCAATAAAAATATGGCAGAGAGGATGGAAAGTGGTCCAAAAAGAAGTGGGGCAATTTTGGGTCTTACTCGATGACTAGTTCTCCTTACCTAAAGTCATAGGGTGATAGACATTTCATGGGGCAAAACTTATAGTTCACAAGGTGCCAAATATTAGCTAGTGGGGCTCAATCATCTCTATCCTATCCCCCTATAAATTTTATGGTGGATTACATCGGGGTTACTGTAATGAAGGAAAGGACAAGTGCTTTAATTATGGTCATCCAAGGTATATACTTAAAAGTTGTCCTATTGGTAAGGTTGCTTTTGGGTCAAATAAGGTTCCTTTTTCCTCTTCATCACCTCTGGCATCGAAGGGTGCATAATTTGGCTCCGACACCAGTTAAAATTACCTCTATGCTCTCACTGCCCATCAGTATTCTGAGGTATCACCTGATTTCATTAATAGTATGTTGAAACTCTTTTCCTACGATATGTACTATTTACTTTGCTCGGGGTCTGCTCTTTCTTATGTGACCTTATTTGTGTCTATGCATTTTGGTTTTGGTCCTATGTGTATTTCAAACCCTTTTTCTATTTCTACCCTGGTTGGTGACTTTGTGGTTACAAGGAGGTTCTATAGGGGTTGTGTGGTATATATGGGTGGTCAGGAGACTTAGGTGGATCTGATTAAGTTAGACATGGATTATTTTGATGTCATATTAGGGATGGATTGGTTGCACTTGTGCTACATGTCTTTAGACTGTCGAACCCATAAGGTCATCTTTAAATTCCCAAATGAGATAGTTAGTTAGTTGGAGATTCCCTAGCTCCCAGGGGAGGGTCATATCATATCTTAGAGACTAAAAATTAATTTTAAAGGGTTGTCTCTATCATATGGTCAAGCTTAAAGATTCTAACTCAGAGGGTCCTTTCTTACAGTCTATCTTGGTGGTGAATAAATTTCCTGAGGTCTTCTCTGATAACCTTCCTAGTATCCCTCATGATAGGGAGATTGATTATGGGATAGATCTTGTTCTAGACACTCATCCTATTTCTATTCCCTCATATAGAGTGGCTCCAGTTGAGTTGAAGGAGCTTAAGGAGAAACTAAAGAATCTTTTAGACAAGGATTTTATCCATCCTAGTGTGTCTCTATGTGGAGCACAGGTATTATTGATTCATAATAATGATGATTCCATTTAAATGTGTATTGATTACCGATAACTAAATAAAGTAATGGTAAAGAATAAATACCCTCTTCCAAGGATAAATGGTTTGTTTGATCAACTTCAGGGTGCTATGTTTTTCTCCAAGATTGATCTTTGATCCGGGTATCGTCAGTTCATGATTAGGGAAATGGATATCCCTAAGACTGCCTTTTATACCTGTTATACACATTTTGAGTTCCTGATTATGTCTTTTGGGTTGACTAATGCCCCGTCGGCATTCATAGACTAAAATAGAATCTTTCATCAGTATTTGAATTTGTTTATCATTATGTTCATAGATGATATTCTGGTGTACTCTAAGAGCAAGGTGGATCATGTTGATCATCTTCGCATTGTATTGCAGACCCTAAAATATAAGTAGTTGGATGCAAAAAATTTTAAAATATTAATTCTAGTTAAACACTGTCACTTTTTTGGGTCATGTCATCTATAATGAAGAGATCATGGTGGATCTGCAGAATGTTTCTATGGTTAATAGGTGTCCTATAACCATGATTCCAAATGATATTCAGTGTTTCTTGGGTTTAGCTGGTAATTATAGAAGGTTCGTGGAAATATTATGACTATAGCTACCTCATTGACTACGTTAACTCAGAAGAAGGTGAACCTTTTATGGTTTGATGCTTGTAAGGGTAGTTTTGAGAAGCTTACAAATAAGCTGACTTTGGCATTGATCATGAATTTTCCTGAAGGCAATAATGGTTTTGTAGTCTATAGTGGTGTATCCCTTATAGATTTTGGTTGCGCCTTGATGCAGCATGACAAGGTTATAACTTATGCCTCTTGAAAATTAAAGTTACATGAGAAGTATTGTTCGACTCATGACATAGAGCTATTGGTTATTGTGTTCGCATTGAATATTTGGTATCACTATTTGTATGTAGTGCATGTGGATATGTTTTTAGATCATAAGATCCTGCAATATGTGTTTACTCAGAAAGCAGTTAACCTCAGGCAAAGAAGATGGCTTGAGATACTTAAAGATTATGACATGATTCTTTATTACCATCTTGGTAAATCTAACATAGTTATTAATTCTCTTAGAATTTTATCCATAAGGAATCTATCTCATGCCGATGAGGGAAAGAGAGAATTAGTGAAAGCCATTTGGCAAATCTTAGAGTTTGCCTCTAGGATTCTAGGATGATGGTGTATTTATGCAGAAGTTGGCACGGTCGTCCCTATGTGCTAAGGTAATAAGGGAGATTGTATGTTCCAGATATGGATGGATTGTGAATAGGTTCTTGGCTGAGGTGCAAGAGTCAAGCTATGATATCTATCCAGGCTCGGTGAAAATATATCATGACCTTAAGGAGATGTATTGGTGAAATAATATAAAGTGGGATGCGACAAGTTTTATGGCTAAGTTCATGGTGTTCCAGCAAGTAAAAGTTGTGCACATGAGGCCCGAGGGATTATATAAAGAAATTGAGTTGCCTGTGTGGAAGTAGGAAGTGATCAACATGGATTTCATTACCGGTCTTCGCTGGTATCAAAATTAGTTTGATTTGATTTGGGTCATCGTGGATAGGATGACTAAGTATGCTTATTTTTTGCCAGTAAAGACTAATTTTTTTGGAGAGGATTAGTCAAGGTTGTACCTCCATGAGATTGTGAAGTTGCATGGGGTTCCTGTTTCTATCATCTCAGATCTTGGTACTACTTTAGACATTGGAAGATATGCTTATAGCTTGCGTGATTGACTATGGTAGTAGTTGGTTTAATCAATTGCCTTTTATAGAGTTTGCATATAATAATAGATACCACGCTAGTATTTGGATGGCTTCGTTTGAGGCCTTGTATCATAGAAAGTGTAGGTTTCTTATTAGGTGGTTTGAGGTTGGTGAGGCAGAGATATGTAGCCTAGATTTTGTTCACCAAGATATGGAGAAGGAGAAGGTGATTTGGGATAATCTTAAAGTTTCCAAAGTCTTCAAAAATCCTATGCAAATGTTATTTATAGAAAGTTGGAGTTTAAAGTTGGGGATAGGGTGTTCTTGAAAGTATCTTCAATAAAGAGAGTGATGTGGTCTCGGAAGAAGGGAAAGCTCAGTCCTCAATATGTTAGTCTATACTTGGTTTTGAAAAGGGTTGGTAAGGTTGGATATGAGTTAGAGTTGCCTTCTAGTTTGGACTCTATTTATCCGGTGTTCCATGTTTCTATCTTAAGGAAATGTTTGGGTGATTCATCGCAAATTGTGCTTATTAAGGATATTGGTATTTTGGATTCCCTATCTTATAAGGAGGTCCCTGTTGAAATCTTGGATTGGTAGGTTTGTTGGTTACACAGTAAGGACGTACTTTAGTAAAGGTTCTATGGAGGAACCACAAGGTGGAAGAGGCTACATGGGAAGCTGAAGAGGACATAAATTCTAAGTATCCATTCCTATTTCTCCTTCAGAAAAATAGTGCTTAAGGTATGTGCTATTCTTAACATCTTGTTTTTTGTATTTGTTAAAGAAAGATTATGAAATCCATTTTCTGTTTTAAAGGTAAAAAGTAGAGATGTTTGGGTGTTTAATCATGCTAGTCCCTACTTTGTTCTATCATTAGAGGATGAATAATCCAAGTAGGGGTGAATTAAAACACCCTGGGTTTTGGCCCTTGGAAATTTCTAGAGTTTGAACTCACTGTATTATTGACGACTTAACTATACGAGTCGTATGGCATGGGTATGGGTCAGGTGACCCTTGTCCTTAAGTGTCCCGTGGGAGTGGTTGGGTTTTTTATCTTGTTAATGACTTGGTGGTACGAGTTATTAGTGGTGGAGATAAGTTATTAGGATTATCCTTAATCAAATGAGTAACTTAGTGACTTGACTTGGCTTTGAGTACGAGTGGCTCATTAAAAACCGTGAGGAAAGTGTATGAGTGGTAAGGCTGAGTCGCATATTATCCACTGTCCAATCCCTTTGGGTTCATTCTTGGATGCTACTATACCATATGATTCGTATGTTTTAGTAATGAGTGATATCATGGATTCTTAGGGTGGATAGTCTAAAGGCGTCCAACTCATTATCTTGGTGATGACTGAATGGTAAGAGTCGTATGTTGTTGTCATGAGTCAAGGGGGTCGACTCGTAACCACTTGCAAACTTTTTACAGTTTTAAGTTGGGGGCATTCTGGATATTTCCCCTTTATATCTCTTTGACACCATGACTTAAAAAACCCTCTGGGACTTCATTGACACATTATTCCCAATAAAACACTCTCAAATTCTTAATCAAACTCTTTGTTCAAGCAAAAGCTAAGGTTCCATTAAGATAATAAATTAAGGGTTTCAAAGGTGGTTTTGCTCCCTACTTCTTGGTGTATAAGGCATGTTACTCCTTCCTCATTGTTCTTTTATGCAAGACTTATGTTTAATGTATGGTTTTTATAGTATTGTTAAGGTTTTGAAATAAAGTTTGGGTGTTTTAGGATGTTCAAGGTTGATTAATATTTCTCATGCTTTAATTATAATTATCCTTTTTTTAATTATGGTTTTGCACATTTGGGTGTATGGGAATGGTGATTTAATAGAGGGGTCATGGTTCAACCCCAATTTGGAGATTTTGTTACTGATAAAGGTATGCCCTCAACCTATTTGTGAAATTGTCAATGAGAATGATACTGTCACAAGTTTGAATTTTGTTTGAAATAAGGCTTGGCATAAGAATGTTAATGATTGATGAATGACTTTAAAGGGGACTTGGTGGGCATAAGTTTAATTTAATTGAAAACCATTTGGGTTACATGGGAATCCCCTAAGCGATTTTAATAATGGAATCTGCGCGGTATGTGGGAATCCCCTAAGGGTTGGATAATGACATTGCTTTCAAGATATAATCGATATGATGAGACCACTTTATAATGCCTTAACAATTGACTCCTAGAATTGGTTGTTTAGTTATGTGTTGAAGGTTTAATTAGGCAATAATGGCGGGTTGTGTTACCTAGTCGTGACGGTGTGATTGCGATGGATGGTCACTAAGGTTTTCTGAAGTGAGGTTTTTGTCAAGTTGACCATATGCATGATGTCACACATATTTTTGGGGATGTACTAGTCATCCCAGGTTTTTCACTGGCTCATACGGCTAAAACGTACCAGGGCCCTTTCAGTAGGGGGAGCTAAACCCATATAGCCCGTGGGCAGATTTTATTATGGATATGGTGTATAGCCCAGGTGAAGGATTTAAATGCATGCTAAACCTTATTCCTTATACTGACATGATATATCTGTATACATATGATTGCATATAGTTATTTAATTTGGTTTTGAATGATGGCATTATTTTATCTTTATCCCTAAGTACATGCTAGTGTTCACTCCGCTAACTGTCTTTCGTGTGTTGTATCCCCACGCGATGTAGAAATCAGTCATACTACCATTCCTTTTGTTCAGAGACTTAGATTTAGGGGAAACTTTGAGTCAGATTGAAGTGGTGAGCTTCCATACTCTGAAAGTCCCCATTTCATGTTAGAACTTCTTTATGCATTTTTACTTATTTGGATTTTGTTTTGGCTATGGTCAGGGGCATGTCCCAATTGATTAATCTTTGATTCTGGTTAGAGAGTTTGTCAGATTACTATGCGCATGAGCGGTGTTGGTATTAGTGTTAGCATTGGTATTGGTATTGACATTGGGATTGGTGTTGGTTAGATATTTGGTTGTGATAGTTTGGTTATGGTTATAGACTTTCTTTATTGTATTTGGATTATTATTTTTATCTTGTTATATATTTGGAGTTCATCCGACATAGGGTGTAGGGAGGTTAACAATTCATATTGATGTTGAATGAATTATCCATGAATATCTCTCTTATGGAAGTATTAGAGCTGATGCCTGGCTAGTCAAAGTTCATGAAGGATTTACTGACTAAGAAACGGATGGTGTGTTTTGTGCTTGCTGATAATATGTCCCATTGTTGTGCCATTCCTTCCCAATCTTTGGTTGAGAAGAAAGAGGATCTTAGAGATTTTACTACTCCCTACACTATTGGGTACTTGAATTTTGTGCAAGCATTATATTACATGGAATCTAGTGTTAATATCATGTTACTAGTTTTATGCAAGCAGTTGGGGTTGAGTTCACTTAGGACAACCTCTATAAGACTATTATTGGTCGATCATACTGTGAAAAAGTTTGTTGGTATACTATGTGATGTGTTGGTAAAGGTATCTTCTTTCATATTGCCAGCTGACTTTGAGATTTTTGATTATGAGTTAACTTTTGATGTCTTTATGATCTTAGGTAGGCCCTTCCTATCTACGGGTAGGGCATTGGTTGACATGGATATGAGATAGATAAAATTTAGGATCAATGATGAACAAGTTACTTCAATGTGTATCAATTGATGAGGAAGCCAAATGATATGTGGTTGGTGTCTATGATAAACACTATAGATTAATATATAGTTATTGCACCCATTGAGGAGAGACTTAGGGTTGAGGCATTTGACGGGTAGTGATAAGGACTTTTGATAGCGATGTTATCAATGTGTATGGTAAGATTGTGAGCTCACTTATTGACAGAGGTTCTTATTCTTATGCACCAAAGAAGTTGTATCTTGATTTCAAGAATAGAGCAACCCCACCAGCTCGTCCATCTATTGAGGAGCCATCGGTCTTGGAATTGAAGGCCCTCCCTTCTGATTTGTATTATGTATTCTTAGGGGGACAACAATACGTTATCTGTTATCATTACTGTAGATTTAGTGGATACATAAGTTAAGGCCTTGATATTACTATTGTAAAGGTTTAAACGAATGATTGGTTGGACTATTGCAGACTTTGTCGAGATTCCACCCAGAATTTACACTTGTAAGATTCATCTTGAACCAAAATATGTTCCTAGCATTGAGCATCAATGTTGTTGAAATCCATCTATGCAATAGGTAGTGAAGAAGTAGATCATCAAGTGGTTACATGTAGGTGTGGTTTACCTTATTGTTGATTGTAAATCAGTGAGCCTGATTTAGTATGTGCCAAACAAAGGTGGGATCATAGTGGTCCCTAATGAGAAGAACAAGTTAGTTCCCATGATAAGAGTCACTAGATAGAGAGTTTACATAGATAATCAGAAATTAAATACTTAGATGTAAAAGGATCACTTTCCTATGCCATTCATTGACTAAATGTTAGACCATCTTGCAAGCAGAGGATGGTATTGTTTTCTTAATGGTTATTTGGGTATAATTAGATTTTTAGTGATCCCAATGACCAAGAGAAAACAACTTTCATATGTCTATATGGCATGTTCACCTTTAACAGGATGCGTTTTGGTCTTTATAATGCTTCCGCCACCTTTTAGCATTGTATGATATCTATTTTTTCTGAAATGGTGAAGGATACTGTAGAGTTCTTTATGTATGATTTCTCTATTTTGGGTGACTCATTTCATAATTGTTTGGCTCACTTAGCTAATGCACTTCAGAGATATGAAGAGTGAAACTTGATTTTGAATTGAGAGAAATGTTACTTCATGGTTAAAGAGGGAATAGTTCTTGATCATATGATTTTGAAAAGGGGATAGAGGCCGATAGGGCTAAAATTGAGGCAATTGAAAATTGCCTCCACTAATTTCTATGAAAGGTATTTGGAATTTCTTAGGTAATGCAGGGTTTTATAGGAGCTTTATCAATGATTTGTCTAAGATTGTGAACCTATTCAGCAAGCTATTAGAGAATGAGGTGAAGTTTGTGATTGATGATGCTTGTCTCAAAGCTTTTGAGTTCCTTAAAGAAAGGTTGATTTTTTCTCCTATCATTGTGTCACGGGATTAGACCATTTTATTTGAGGTGATGTGTGATGCCAATGTTGTGGCCCTAGGAGCCATCCCATGCCAAAGACGCGAGAAGATACTTCATCTCATTTATTATGCCAGCAAAGAATTAAACCCGTATAGAAAAATTACCTAATTACCGAGTAGGAGTAGTAATCATTATGACTTTCATTGGTACTAACAATTAGGAAACAAGCATGTAAGGTGCTAATCAAATAACTCCCTCAAATTCACACACATTTGAAAAACACACTGGAATTTCAAGAATATCAAGTAACAAAAACCAATTCTCACGAAGCGACTCACAATTAATAGTCATTCAAGCATGTTCCACTGCCAAATTTTAGGAATGCAACAATTTCACCAATCTATTCTAGTTTACATACCTTCTCACAAAAGAAATTCCCAAAAACACACAATATTTACAACACTTACAAAGGGACAAATACTCAAACACTCACACTCACAAATAACTTCTAATGGAAACAAGTATCATACCATATGCTTGCCCTTATTTTTGGTCACTACTAGCTCAAAAATAGTTGATTGGAGATCTTGAAGGACTTTTCTAGATTGTAATGTGGTCTCGGGGAAAGATAGGATAAGCATTGAGGATACAAGTGAATACACCCTCCTTGAACTCCACAAAACACAATATAAATCAAACATGGATCATCAGACACTATATTTTTATACCCACAAATGCCTACCTTTTTCATTGCTCACCCATTTATTGGAAGCATTCTTCTCTTTTTCTTTTCTTTTTGCATTTTCTCTCTTTTCACTTTTTCTTTCCTGTCTTTTTCTTCTTAATTTTCACTCATTAAGATCACCTCTTACAAGTTATACCATACCCCCAATTTAGGCTTTTATCCTGAAGTTGACAATTTCAAGTTCAAAGAGGTATGGTTCAGGAGCGCAAAAATTTTCAAAAGGTTCCAAGGCTTGTAATGTGTTTTTAAAAGAAAGGTTAATAGGCTCAAATTGGATAACTAGGCTCAAATAGGATAACTAGAGATACCATTCATGCATGGGTAGGTTTTTAAGGCTAAAGTGGTTTCTAAAAAACACAAAGAAGGCGTAACATCATTTTATCAACCGCATATAATAAAGACTAGCATTAAAAGACCAATTAGGCAAGTTCTAGATAACACAAGTAAGCACAAGAATTATTCAGCAAATACTCACCGCACACGGCATGCAAACTATTCTAGAAGGATCGATTTCACTTCCTACTTAAGAACAAAAGGAGTCATTTTCCACATTACCACCAAATACAGAATTAGGAGTCACAAAAAGAGTAAAAGTGTTGTCATTGCATCATTCACTTCCATGCACTTCTTTATCACAAAAATTTTTAGACAGATGAGTATGCTCCTTTCACATTTCACAATGCAAGACTAATTATTATTAGTACCAAGAAAGTCACAATCTCTCATTCCGGCTGTAAGAAGAGCAATAATGCTATTACTACTCAGACTTCTCCATAGCAATTGGTTACTACAACTTCACCATAATTACAATATCAATCCCAATTCATAATATTATGGGTACTGAGACTTCCCTGCATAAACGATTCCAACACCCAAAAATAATGATTTTCCCTTAAGAATCTCGTCTCTCATTCTATCATAGGGAAAGGATCATCCAAAATGATTAACAAAAGAAAAACTTGTCTAAAAATTAAAAAAAAGCAACGAATCCAACAAAATCCCAATAAAGCATAATATCGACAAAAGAACACAATATCCATAATAATACATTAGAAACATTCAAATAAAACCATCACATAAATATGAAATACAAACACAAGGCACCCCCATACTAAAATATCGTAGTTTCCCTCGACATAACATCAAAACATAAGAGTAAAAGGGCTCCCTAAGTCTGTATTACTAGCTCCCACCATTGTTAGTCTCCTCATACTTAGCCTGAAGCTTGTCATTCTCGAACCAATATGCTAAAATATCATCATCATCCTCTTGCCTCATAGAGGAGAGTGGGTCTCTAGGCTTCAGTATTTCCACAAACCCTTCACACCCTTCCACATCTAAGTGAAGAATTTATTACTCTTCTTTTCTCTCTTCCTTATTTTCTAGTAAGAATTACTCAAATCTCGAGGCAACTTGCCAATTCCATATATGCCTTCTCCAACCTTGAAATATAAGCCCTCTATGACCTCTGGTCCTCTAAAAACCAAACATAATCTCTCTATGAGATATAAGAGGTGAGCTCTTTATAAATTACATGGGCCCTATAGGCAGTCTAGACACTAATTCTCAAATTATTCACAACTCATCAGTCAACACCTAGAACAATCCCGTAGACAATGGCCTACATGAGTTAATCTCTACTAGTGATGACTTCACAAAATCTACCTCTCTTTTCTTACTTTTGGTGATGGTCCATTCATTCTGCTTCAACAATGGAAAGATTTTCATTGATGGTTCAACCTAATTGTCTCCCTTAAACTCATCTACTTTAGCTCATCCACATAATTCAGTAATCAATAAAGGGAACTTAAGGAATGGATCATTATGTTTCTTAAATTCCTCCAGCTCCTAGATAATGATGTGATGAACATTCATTGGGATGTCATTTAAAAGTCAAGAGACCATCTACACTCATACCAGAGAAATAGTGAATGTGTTCAATATGGTGACACTCAGCTACGGATAATAGAAATCTAGTTCCTAGCCTCAGCTGTGAAGTCCTTAGCTATGATCCCTGCCTTTGTTACCCCCCACGTCACACTCTTTCCTAGAGAAAAGCTTTAATACCAACCAACTCTTCTAGGCACAATTCTTTACTATGAATTCAGAAGGGTTGAGGTTTGGCAACCCATATATTTCATTTATCACCTCAATCCCAAAGTGAATAGTTTTTCCTTGAATTTGAGTCATGAATCCCTTAAATTAACAACCTTGAGGTTGGCGTAAAACTCCCTTATCTAAATTTTATTTTCTATATAGGGATTAGGGTGAAAAAAATCCACCCGTTGGTTTCCAATCTTGGTAGATGTCGAAAAGGTTTTTCTAGAGACGGTCAATGAATAACTTCTATCTAGCCAATTGGGAATAGTATTCATCTTGACACTTGAGAGAGAGGAACCAATTTTGATCATACACTCCTCCAGCTTCATTAAGTCAGTGCTACATTCTTATCCTTTTGTTTGAAACTGAAGACAATACACATACATGAACTTGCAAGATTATTATGTAAGAAAAATTCAACGTGACTAAGAAAAGATAAATAAATGGTTTGAGGATCAATATTTGTCTTAAACATCAGTTTCTATAATTCTACTAAGATATGCAGATGGGCCTCAGGCGCGGCTAAAGATGTCCTTGGATGCTTTAGCAGGCCTTGCTTAAGTGGTCCTGGGATGCTTTAGTGGGCACCGCTTATCTCCTGGAGACTGCTTTAGTGGCTCTTCATCCCCAAAAATCCCAACTCAAATTTTAAAACTTTTTCACAAAAACACGAGCATGTTAATAAATGATTTACAACCCCAAAAACATGAACTATAACTCAGAATCAATTAGTAATTTGTGAGGAACCACAGAATAATTCTCAAAATTTCATTTAAGAGAATCATCAAACACCTAGTGTGCAATTAAATTCTCACTCATTTTGAATATATTTAGGTACTCAAGACTTCCCCAATAATTTAAATACCAAGATCTTTGACACCTAAATTCTCTTATACCATAAATTAATAGAATTAAAGGACAAAGATGAAAGAAATTACACCCAAATTTGACCCTAATCAAGAAACTAAGGTGAAATTCACCAATCAAAGAAGAGATAGAGATGCATACCTGAAGTTTGTGTGCAAATACAGATGTAGAACACTTTGAAAGAATTTTTAATATTATTAGAATTGATGGTTTTTGGATATTTAAGAGAAGAAAATGAAATGAACCATTTTAAACCTTTCACTTTGTTTGGCCTTTTAACCATCGGGTAACACTTTAATGGTTAGAAGAATGCTTTAGCACCTACTACTTTAGTAGTGAGGTAACCACTTTATCACCCTTGGCCCATGACATAGTAGTACGCTTTAGCAAAAAAATAGTCTAGTTTAAGGCTTTTTTATTTTGGTAGACTGTTCGCTTCTGTGGTACTGTTGACGCTTTAGCGCTTATCCATTTTGATGTCTCTTTCCCACTTTAGCGGTATTTAAGGCCAGTTAATTTCCTGAGTAGGTCCTATTTTTCAAGTACAGGCTCTCTTTTTTACTCTATTTTTGAAATACACTTCATTTTAATCACCATTATACATCCTAACCTATTCAGATCACTTCTAAAACTCCAAAATTTTATGGATTAGTTAAAATAGTAATAATAATAATAATAATAATAAAAATAATAATAAATATAAAATCCTAAAGCAATTCTAAAATTTAAAATAAAAGAGTTAAATATAAAAGATAATTTTGAAACGATGGGTCGCCTTCCACCTAACACTTGATTTAACATTGTGGCATGATGCAAGCAACCTTACCATTTCTGTCTCCAATTAGAGGGTTTGAATCTTTCTCCAAACTTTAGATCAACATTTCTTTGAGGTACTTGGGGCAATGGTAAGGAAGCAATGAGACTAACTCTGTCTCTCTATTTCAAAGACTTAAACCTTTTGCCCAGCATTACATCAATCTTTTATGTAGGCTCATTAGGTATTGGTGAGAACATCAATAGACCACTAGTTAAACAATGTATTTTTTACTTCTTGGCCTTTAAGTAATGGACGTCACTTTACCCTGTTAGAATGACAAACTCCAAAATATAGGGATTTTGTTCCTCATCTGTAAAATTCTTTATTTGGTCGAGTGGGTTGACTTTTATCACTTCCACCAAACATAATGTAGAAAAGTGGTTGGAATGAGGTCATCTTCTTATTTTCAAACTTGCATTCTTCTTGAAACTGAATTAAACTAGAGCCTTCACGAAGATTTGCTTTGATTTTTCTTGCAACTCTAGTATCATTTCCTCAATTTTAACATCCTTCATTATATTTTATTCAGTTGGCTGGAAAATCACCATAAATTCTACAACATCAAGATCACCCTCATCTCTATTGGAAATCATTTTCACACAATCATGCGTATACATTTGATTTTCAGCATCATATGCTTCAATTTTTGCATTCAATTCAGTTTTCAATTTTTGAGTGGCCATTTAAAATTTAATCCATACTTGACATTGCTCAACATGCAATTTGAGGGATTCATCCATCATTAATAACGTACTATCAATTTGACCCTCATGAACTTCAAGTTGCTGAGTTTGATTCATTAGCCATTTTTGGCTCACAATTTCTTCCATATCATGTTTTTCTTCATTTTGAGATTTGATTTTCTCATTCAATAGTACCTCTATGGAAAATTCAATATTTTCAAAAACATCATCACCACCATGTTGGAATAGGTCCTACTATTTTGCCAAGACTTTTTCACATTTTTCATTCTTCTCCATTGTACCCTTTAACATCTCCTCTATTTGCTTCCTTAGGGAGCCTAGGATGTTATCTTCTTCTACTTGAGCCATTTCTTCATTTTGGTAAATTTAATTTTAGTCATCACACATTTTTGGCTCAACCACATTGACTGAAATTATTTTCTTCATCAACTTTATTTTTAGGATTTGGCATATTTATACCACTTGAAAGATTGACATTTTTACCCAGTTCTTTTTCTTTTTCACTTTCCTTTCCAAATGACGCCATGGATTGATACAAGAGATGTATGTCCTCCACCTTTGTAGTCACCTAATCTAAGATAGTTAGAAGCATTGATTTAATGCCTTTGTGTTTGGCACATTATTCTTCTTTTGTCATATTATGAGACCTATCAAACTCATAAGAAGAACTAGAATTTTGTTAGTATAACTAAGGAAGGGGGCATTTGGACAATCACCCTAATTTCCATCTCAACCACCATATAAAGAACAATAATAATCCCAACAGGATCAGGTGGTTCACACACCTCTTTTCGAGAAGCATATTTATAATTTAGCCAAAAGTGGGGTCCACCATACTAAGTACATGGATCATCAAGATAAGATTTGGAACCACCAAACTCATTTTTATTCCATGATGCCATAGTGACAAATAGGAAAAAACAAAAATCTACCTTACACAAGAAACAAAAGGGAACCAAAAACACATATTCATAAGTTTGAATCAAAGCAAGTAAGCTAAAATTCTAAATTAACTCAATACGCCAAATTGTCCCCCGATAATGGAGCCATTTTTTATAAGCTTAAATTACACTCTTGCATATGTGTAGAGAATATTGCCAATATATTTACACAACAAAAAGTTGGGGTCAAATCCATAGGGAATAATAAGAGTGGTGATTAAGTAAGCTCGATTCAAGTAACTTGCTAAAACAAACCTAAGATACAAATATTTTGGGGGTTTGTGATAATAATAATAAAACACGGATAGAACCAACATAAGATATAGACAAATGATCCATGGCTATCACAATGATGGAAGATAAGGAATATGACACAGGGAATCAAACCTATTAACTGACTACTTTTAATTTAATCACATATCTAATAAATTAGCTTGGATTCAACATCACTCACTAACTTCTTTCAACCGTTGAGGGATTAGTCCTCAGTTGTTTAGTCAAACAAAACTTGGAAGCATGAAGTACAAAACCAGATGTTGGGCTACACTAAGGTTTGGCTATTTCTAGCATCAATTCCATAAGATAGGCTATATGACCTAAATTAGGTTGAATCAATATTTCCCAACCTTAATTAGCTCTTTCAAAGATCAATGGAGGTAGATAAGCAACACCCAATCCAATATCTTCTTCTGAGCTTAACTAGAATAGAAATAGCAGAAAATAAGATTAATTTAGATAAACAAACCCCAATCTAAAATCAAGAGTAATCAATCAATATAAAAGAATAAGATAGAAAGAAATCCCAAATTCAATATCTAAACATTTTATTATGTCTAACAACAACACACAAATATCAAAATCAAAATACACCCAAATGGTCTAAACAAAGCAAGGAAAGAAGAAAGGTTTAATAATTAACAATAGGAAACTCCAATCTTCAATTCAAAGGGTGTTGGGTCAAGAACTCTAGCCTCCAATGTTGTATATTATGCCAAAGATGCCTAAAAATACTTGTGATCGAGAATTTTATGCATTGGGGTCCAAAAACTTAAATTTCCATCCTTACCTCTGGAAAATTACCCGATAACCGCTAAAGCAAACCAATAGGCCACTAAAGTGGTCAAGTTGACTTTGATCGACCGCTAAAGGGGTCAAGTTGGCCACTTAACCATTACTCTAACTTTGACTATGATATTGCTAAAGCATATATTTAGGCTCTAAAACACCTATTGACTAGATTTGATCGATTTCTAAAGAAGTTAGACAAGTACCAAAGCGCCTTTTACTCATATTTTGGCCTTCCACTAAAGTGCACCTCAGGCCTCTTTAATGATACCTGAGGGTCATTTTCTACATATTTTTCCTAGCCTTTGCTTTTTAGCTTGACTCTATTCCCTTCCAGTAGAACTTCTGATAATCCCCCATAATATCTTAAATTAAGATCATTCAAAGGCTAGTTAGCCTCATATTTATCAATTAACTACCATAAAGCATATGTAACACGATATAAATATGTGGTAGACTTTCCACTCATCAAAGGGTCTACTAACACATGGTGGGAATATGCTAAGAGATTCAAAAATATGCTAAATGAAGGACAACCACCTCCATGGTATGCATTAAAGGGATTCATGATACAAAAGTATATGTTGGAAAGGTATACACATAAGTTACTTACCAAGCTATACAACTTGAGGCAAGGGAACAAGAGTGTATTGACCTACTATAACGAATTCCAACAATTATCTTGAAGCTCGAGTATGATGAGAACATTCAACATGCCATTATATGCTTTAAGTTTGGGTTAAACAAAGGGATCTCCTCATCCATGACTATCCACAAGTTTAAAATCATAGAAGAAATCTTCTAAGTGACTTTGGAAATTGAGAAGGATCTTAAGTAAAGGACATCTATTAAGCCCAAAGGGTACTCATCAATTAATCCTTAAAGTTAGAACAAAGAGGTTGTTCAAACTTCATTAAGATAGAATAAGAATAAGGACACCATCAAGTCATATGATAAGAAGCCCATAGAGAACCCCACTACAAAGTACCCACTATAGAATGAAGGTAATAAATATCTGACTCCAAATTACAAAGGCTTTCAATATTTTAAATTCCAAGGATGGGGACACGTGATAAGAGAGTGTCCTAATCGAAGAAATATGATTCTTAAAGAAGGAAAATTATATTACCTTTGAGAAGAAGTGAGACAAAAAAAAGAGATGAGAACAAATAGAAACTCCAAGATGAAGATAATATTAAAGAAAATCTACAAATAGAAGGAGGTGATGAAGATGCTTGGCTTCAAGCTGACGAGTTTAAAATTCCTAACTTTGTGGTAAGATGAGTGATAATTAGTAAGACATTATATGAACTAAGTCAAAGGGAAAATCAATTCCATATAAAAAATTTTACCAAAGAGAATGTGTGTTCATTAATTATTGATAGTGGTAGTTGTACTAATATAGCTAGTGCCTCCGTGGTTGATTTCTGAAAGCTACCCAAAACCAATCATGCTACACCATATAAACTCTAATGGTTGAATGAATGTGGAGAGTTAAAGGTAACTCAGTAAGTTATGATTCAATTCAAGAGTGGGCATTATCAAGATAAGGTCATATGTGATATGATCCCCATGCATACTTGTCATATTTTGTTGAGAAGGACATGGAAATATGATCAGTCAACTAATCATGATGGGAGAACCAATCAATATTCCCTTGAATTAAAAGGTTGGAAGTTTACACTACACCCTTTTTCACCTTCACATGTGAATGAAGCTCATCAAAGCATAATACCTCATTTCTTGGACTCTAAAATTTTTTAGTGTTGATAAAACTATCCAATCAATGAATCAAGTGACAAATTGTTTCACTCATCATGGGTCATTAGGTGAGACTCATCATCTCACCAGTGAAGTTGCCTAAGAATATTGTCATGGTTGCAACTAGACCCCCTCAAGTTGTAGAGTAAGGTTATGAGGGACTCGTGACCATAACAATATGGTTGGCTTGAGTTTATGCCTAGACCACGACTCCAGAAAATGACTTATTTCCAGTCACTATGAGTCCTTACCTGACCCATAATGACTGGCGATAGTTTTTCCACATATTTTTACTAAGGCTATTTTGGTCCTTTCCTCTCATCTAATTATTATCCCACAAATTAAAACACTCCAAGGGTCCCTTTTTCATCTTTTACCAAATCATAAACATTATTCTCTCCTTCCAAACTTCTAAAGTCAAGAAATAGCTAGGGTTTGAAAGGATTAATCATCTAGGCTTTAATTTGTGGTTTTCTCTCTAAATTTCTTGTTGTTTTAGGGATATTACTCTTCCCTAACTTGATTTTTACATAAAAGTATGTGTTTAATTACTATCCAAGTGAAGTTAATTAAAGGGTTTTGAAATTAGATTGAGGGGTTTGAATGGTTATTACTTTAATTATTTTCCCATGGTTTTGAACTTGTCATTTGTGTTTTATCTTATGGTTTCGAACTAAATAAGTACATGGGTATGGGAATTGGATATAGAAACATGGGCTTCCCTAAATTTATAGATTTTGGTATGTAACTTACGTGAACCTGAACCCACTATGTGAAATTGGTTTTGAAACATGGATATATGCACAATTTAACTCACTCTTAGAACCTTGCAATGTATAAAAGGATAATGGAACATAAAAATTATTTTTCAAGGGCCTTATTGGCAATGGTTTGATTTTATATTAGAACTTGGGAGTTAATTGATTTAGTTAGATTGGAATAATATAATTGGACTTAGCTTGCAAGCATAATTGGCATGATGATACCAATGGTAAATACCTTAATAAATGACTCCTATATTAATAGATAGGATTATGTGCAAATATTTTAATTCGGGATTAAAAAGGGTTGTATAGCTCATCATGGAGGTAGAGGTCTTGGGGGCCAATAATGGAAACCACATTTATCGGTGTAGGGGTCCTTATGACTGTGTGTATATTTCACACAATATATATATTTTTGAATGGCTAGAGCCTTGGATCTCTAGTCCTTCTTCAAATTTTCTTGATTGGTATAGCTAACACACATTCAGACCCTTTCATCAAAAAAAGTTGAACCCATATAGCCTATGGGTGCCCTTAGGATGGATAGAGATACATAGTCCAGATAATGGTTTTCAAATATCATATTTATAACCTTTTACCCTACCATATCATTATACATATATACATATGA
Organism: Capsicum annuum; assembly: GCF_002878395.1. Lineage (NCBI taxonomy): Eukaryota > Viridiplantae > Streptophyta > Magnoliopsida > Solanales > Solanaceae > Capsicum > Capsicum annuum. The sequence goes on from NC_061114.1 coordinate 110,922,665, forward strand.
ATGTATGCATGTGGTTTTAATTTTTTTGGAAAAGAAATTATTTTATCCTTTCCTTGAGTTACATACTAGCGCTCATCTTACTGACCGTCCCTAGACGCTATATCATTTCATGACATAGGGTCCTAGGGTTCTTTGTATACTAGTGTGTTAGGTGGAGTAGACATTAATTAAGTTTTTGTGAAGTGGTGAGCCTCTACCAAAAAGATTTACCATTTTATTAGGTTTCTTTTCAGATTTTGGGAATTGAAAAGTTCCATTATCATGGTCGGGGGCATGTCTCAACCTAATTCAGTATTGTTATTTTAGAGGTTTTGCAGACAAGGTGTGGGTTTGTTTATTTGTTTTGGATTCATAAAACCTTCTTATTGGTTTTAATATCATTCTTATTATTTGGTTTGCTTCTGATAATATTTTATTATGCTTTGATGGTTAGGCTAGAGAGTGATCTCCAGCCCATAGTGGGCTTGAGATACTCGTCATAACCAGGCCCTAGTTTGGGTCATGACAAGTTTGGTATCAGAGCATGGTTCAGGGTATTTGGGTGTCCACAAACTCATGTCAAGTAGAGTCTCTTTTATGGGTGTGTAGTGTGCCATACTTATAAGGGGATGCTTTAAGGCATTTAGGAATATTTCTTTTTCTTGTGATCTATTTTGGTTTATAGATTTTGGTGTCATGACCTTTCCCTAACTCCTGGTTTGCTTATATTTCAAATCATGCCTCCCTAAAGATATGATGTTTGTAGAAACTCTACTAGAACCTCTGTTCCACCTGAGGTAAATATGGTTGGGACTCACCCTCTTTATTAAGTGTAGACCTGATCTAGGGTCTCTGCTTTGAATTGCACTACCCCATGTATTCCACCTATCCCCACTAGTCCTCCTTGGGATTTTTGGGGTGGTGCTACTTATGATCATCCACCTCAAGAGGACATCTTTAATATAGAATTTTGTCGGTCTATTCATTTCCTTACTCAGCTGGTGACATCTCAGTTGCATTAGTTGGATTATTTTTTTGTTGCTCCTTAATCTGAGATCACTCGAGTTGTCCAGTTCATGAGGTTGAATCCCCCAATATTTATAGGATTGAAGGTTGAGGAGGATCATCAAAGGTTTATGGATGAGATAGAGAAGACTTTTATAGTGATATATGATACTGATTATGAAAGGGTAGAGTTTGTTACATATTATCTGAAAGATGTAGCTTATTAGTGGTATTAAAAGTGGGAGCCATTGAGAGGTGATGATACTAAGCAGGTGTTATGGGATGAGTTTTTGGGTGCCTTTATTCATCTTTTCTTTCCTCAAGAGCTGAGGAGTTTGTGGATTTAAAGTAGGGTATAATGAGTGTGAAAGAGTATGCCCTAAAATTTTGGGGTAGTTGTCTCGTTATGCTCTAGAGTTGGTGTCTATCTAGAGATCTAACTAAGGAAGTTTACTTTTGGATTATCCCACAAGTTGGTATTGGAATGTACGGCTTCAATATTAAACAATAACATAGATATCTCCAGGCTTGTGGTTCATATATAGAAGGTAGAGGATGAGAAGAAGAGATAGCAAAATATAGAAGAAAGGCAAAATAAGAAGTTCAGGTATTCAGAGCAAGACACAAATCCATAGAATAGTGAAAGGGATAGTAGACAATAGACGAAGAAGAAGACTTGGGGCAATACTAATTCTTACTATTAGGATAGTACTCCTTATCCTAAGCTATCAGATGATCATTATTTTTAGACTAGAAATGGTCCTAAGGCATAGGGTTCCTAGTCTCAGGCTAGTGGAGCTTAGTCATCCCTACCTTATCCTCCCTATAGATTTTATGGTCGAATTCACTATGGATATTGTGATGAGGGAAGGAACTTGTGTTTCAAATATAGCCAGCCTAGGCATATACAGTGGAATTATCCTACATCTAAGGTAGATATTGGGTATAATAAGGTTCTTATTATGATTTCTTTAGCTCATATATCAAAGGGTGACACTTTGGGAACCGGTATAGGACAAAATTATCTCTACACTCTTACTACCTACCAGGAATCTGAGACATACCCTGATGTTGTCTCTGGTATATTACAACTCTTCTCTCATAATGTGTATTGTTTGCTTGATTCGAGTTCTACTCTTTCTTATGTGACCCCTTATGTGGCTGTATATTTTGGTTTTGGTCCCAAAAACATGTTCAACCCCTTTCTATTCAGTGGGTGATTCTATAGTTGCTAGAAAAATTATAGGGGTTTCGTGGTGTCCATCTTTCATAGAGAGACATTGGTGGATCTGATAGAGCTTGACATGGTAGACTTTGATGTGATCTTAGGGATGGATTGGCTTCTTTCGTGCTATGCATCTTTGGATTATAGGACTCAAAAGGTCAGTTTCCAATTCCCTAATGATTGGTAATGGAATGGGAGGGAAGTTCCTTAGTTCCTAAAGAGAGGTTTATTGCTAATATTAGAGCTCAGAGGTTTATTTCCAAAGGCTATTTTTATTATCTATTTTGGGTTAAGGATTCTAGTTCAAAGGTTCCCTTCATTATAGGGGTTTCGTGGTGCCCATCTTTCATAGAGAGACATTGGTGGATCTGATAGAGCTTGACATGGTAGACTTTGATGTGATCTTAGGGATGGATCGGCTTCATTTGTGCTATGCGTCTTTGATTATAGGACTTAAAAGATCAGTTTCCAATTCCCTAATGAATCGGTAATTGAATGGGAGGGAAGTTCCTTAGTGCCTAAAAAGAGGTTTATTTCTAATCTTAGAGCTCAGAAGTTTATTTCCAAAGGCTATTTTTATTATCTATTTTGGGTTAAGGATTCTAGTTCAAAGGTTCCCTTCTTGTAATTTTTTCTTATGGTTAATGAGTTTCCTAAAGTGTTTCTTGATGTTCTTCTTGGAATTCCTCCCAAGAGTGAAATCAATTTTGGGATTGATATTCTATCGGATACCTGTCCTATTTTCATTCCTCCTTATAGAATGGCTTTGGCTGAACTAAAGGAGCTAAAGAAGTAGTTAAAAGATCTTTTTAATAAGGGTTTTATTGTCCTAGTATTTATTTGTGGGGTGCTCCTGTGTTTTCTGTGCAAAAGAAAGATGGGTCCCTTTGGATGTGCATAGATTATCATCAGCTGAATAAGGTGATAGTGAAGAATAAGTACCCTCTTCCTAGGATTGATGATCTCTTCAATCAGATTTAGGGTTCTAGATGCTTCTCTAATATTAATCTTCATTTAGGGCATAATTAGTTAAAAATTAGGGAGAATGATATTCCCAAGACTACTTTCTATACCCGGTATACTCATTATAGGTTATGTTATTTGGGTTAACTAATGCTTCAGCTGCTATTATGTATCTTATAAGCCAAGAATTTAGGAAGTTTCTAGACTTGGTCATGATGGTCTTCATTGATGATTTCTTGGTGTACTCAAAAAGTGAGGAGGATCATACCAATCATCTCTGAATTATGTTGCAGACTCTTAAGGATCAGAGGTAGTATGCTAAATTTTTTAAGCGTAAGTTTCGGCTGAATATTATGACTTTTCTTGGGTATGTGGTGTCTAGTAAGGAGATTAAGGTAGATCTACAAATTGTTAAGGCAGTTAAGAAATGTCCTAGACCCATGACTCCAATAGATATTTGGAGCTTCTTGGGTTTGGTTAGGTATTATAGGAGGTTTATGGAGATTTTCTTATCTATTGCTGCTCCGTTGACAAAGTTGACTCAGAAGGTCAAGTTCTTATGGTTCGATGCTTGTGAGGGTAGTTTTGAGAATTTGAAGGATAAGTTGACTTCAGCGCCAGTTTTGACCCTGCCTGAAGGTACTGATAGGTTTGTGGTGTATTTTGATATATCTCGTATGGTACTTGGTTGAGAATTAATGCAACATAGAAGGGTTATGGATTATGCTACTAGGCAGCTCAGGGTTCATAAGAGGAAATTAGTGATCACAATTTAGAGTTGGCCACTGTGGTCTTTTGCATTGAAAATCTAGTGCCATTATCTGTATAAGGTGAATGTTGACATTTATTCAGATCATAAAAGCTTCTAATATGTTTTCACTCAGAAAGAGTTGAATCTCAGGCAGAGGGGATGGCTCAAATTTCTTAACGATTATGACATGAGCCTTCACTATCATCAAGGTAAAGCTAACATTATTATTAATGCTCTTAGTAGGTTATCTATAAGGAGCTTATCCTATGTTGATGAGGAGAAGAGAGGGTCGGTAAAGGATATTCACCGATTGACTAACTTGGGAGTCCATCTCTTAAACTCCAAGGATGGGGAAGTTATTGTACAAGAGGTGGTCAAATCATCTCTTGGTGCTAAGGTGAAAAAGAAGCAGGTTTTGGATCTTATACTTCTGCAGATTAAGGATGCTATGGGTCAGCAGTAGGTTATGGCATTCAAGATTACCTGAGATGGATTCGTAGGTATCAAGGTAGGTTGTGCATACCTAATATTAATAGTCTACGAGAAAGGATCCTTATTGAGGCTCATGAGTCTAGATATATGATTTATCCGAGTTCAACTAAGATGTACCATGACTTGAAAGAGGTGTATTAGTGCAATAATATGAAGAGAGACATGGAAAATTTTATGGCTAAGTGTATTATATATCAGCAAGTTAAGGTAGAACACTTAAAACCTGATGGCATATCTCAAAAGATAAGTTACCCATGTAGAAGTAGGAGATGATCAATAAATATTTCATTATAGGTCTTCCACAGTTTTGGAATCAGTATGATTCTATTTAGGTCATTATGGATAGGATGACTAATCCTACTCACTTCTTTCTTGTGGGGACTAACTACTTTGAAGAGAACTATGCGAAGTTGTTTATTCAGGAGATTGTAAGGTTTCATGGAGCATACGTGTCCATTATTTTAGACTGAGGTACATAGTTTACTTCTTACTTTTGGCATTCATTTTATAAAGGTTTGGGGACTAAGGTGAACCTTAGCACTGCTTTCCACCCTCAAATGGATAGACTATTAGAATGGACTATTCATACATTAGAGGTTATGCTAAGGGCATCTGTGATTGATTTTAAGGAGAGTTGGGTTGATCACTTGCCTATCATAGAATTTACGTACCATAATAGTTATCATTCAAGTATTGAGATGGCTCATTTTGAGTCTTTTTATGGTAGGAGGTGTAGGTCTCCTATTAGATGGTTTATGGTTTGTACGACTGGGTTGTTTGGTCCTGACTTTGTTCACCTAGCCATGGAGAAGGTTAAGGTGATTAGAGAAAGCTTAAGAGTGCTCAGTGTCACCAAAAGTTTTATGCAGAGTTAGGCGAAGAGAGTTGGAGTTTGAGGTTAGTGATTGGGTGTTCTTGAAGGACTCTCCCATAAAGAGAGTTATGAGGTTTGGGAAGAAGGGGAAGATCTATCCCTATTATATTAGTCCATATCAGGTTGTGAGAAAAGTTGGTAGTGTTGCTTATGAGTTAGAGTTTCCCGCAAGTTTGGCTTCTATTCATCCCGTTTTCAATGTATCTATGCTAAAAATGTGTGGGTGATCCTTATTTGGTTATTCTTGCGGAGGATGTTGGTATTTTAGATTCCTTGTACTATGAGAAAGTTCCAGTGGAGATATTGGACAGGCAAGTCCATCGATTGAGAACTAAGGATGTGGCTTCAGTGAAGGTTCTTTGGAGGAACCAAAAGATAAAAGTAGATACATGGGAAGCTAATGAAGATATGAAGGTTAAGTATTTGTTCTTTTTACCCACGTTGGATGGAAATGCTTGAGTATAATTTCTATTCTCCTTCTTGTGTCATTTCAAATTTTGTCATTTTCTTGTGCGTGAAGTCATTCTTGTTTTCGTGCAAAATGGTGTCCTAACTCCTAATTCGGGGACGAATGATCATAGGAGGGTAATGTAATACCCAGGTCTTGGAATCTAAACTTTTTGAGTTTTGACAACACTGCCCAAGCAATAACTTAAGTAATGAGTCATTTCACTTGTCACGAGTCATTAGGTGAGACTCGTTGTCTCACCAGTAAAGTTACCCAAGGATGTTGTCGTGGTCACAACTAGAACCTTTTGAGTCATAGGGTGAGTTCACTAGTCGTAGTAAGGGACTCATGACCATAACAGTGTGTTTGCCTTGAGTTTTTGCCTTGACCACAAGTCCAGGCAATGAACAATGACCAGTCACCATAAGTTGTTACCTGACCTGTAATGACTGGCGACAGTTTTCCTACATATTTTCATTAAGGAAATTTTGGTCTCTTCCTCCCATCCAATTATTATCCCACAACTCAAAAGACTCCAAGGGTCCCTTTTTCATTCTTTACAAAAACATAAACATTATTCTCTCCTACCAAACTTCTATAGTCAAGAGACAGTTAGGGTTATAAAGGAATAATCATCTAGGCTTTAATTAGTGGTTTTCTCTTTGAAATTCTTGGTGTTTTAGGCATGTCTAACTTAATTTTACATTAAAGCATGTGTTTAATTATTATCCAAGTAAAGTTAATCATTGGGTTTTGGAATTAGGTTGACGGATTCGAATGGTTATTACTTCGATTGTTTTCCCATGGTTTTGAACTTATCATTCATGCTTTATCTTATGGTTTTGAAGTAAATAAGTGCATGGGTATGGGAATTGGGCTGAGGAATAGGGGTTTTCCCTAATTTATAAATTATTGTATGGAACTTAATTGAACATCAACCCATTTTGTGAAATAGGTTTTGAAACATGGATTTAAGAACAATTTAACTCACTCTTGGAACCTTGCATTGCATAAAAGGTTAATGGAACATAAAAATGGTTTTTGAGGGGCCTTGTGGCCATAGTTTAGCTTTAAATTGAAACTAGGAGTTAATTGATTTAATTGGATTGGGATGGCATAATTGGACTTAGCTTGCAAGCAAAATTAGTATTATGATACCAGCGGTAACTGCCATAATAAATGACTCATGTGTTAATGGATGGGAATATGTTCAAATGTTTTAATTTGGGATTAAAGAGGTTTGTGTAGCTTGTTGTGAAGGTAAAGGTGCTAGAGGGACCAATAATGTAAACCATATATGCCAGTGTGGGGGTCTTTATGACCGTGTTCATAGTTTATACATTATATATATTTTGGAATGGCTATAGCCTTGGTATCTCTAGCCCTTCCTCGGATTTTTCTGGTTCGTGTAGCTATAACATGCTAGGAATCTTTCAATAGAAGAAGCTTAACCCATATAACCCGTGGGTGCCCTTAGGATGGATAGAGCTATACAGTCTAGGTTAATGGTTTTAAAATCTCATGTTTATAACCTTATCCCTACCCATCATTATATATATACACACATATGAATGTGTGCATATGGTTTTAATTGGTTTTGGACATAGAATTATCGTATCCCTTCCCTTAGTTAAATACTAGTGCTCATCCTACTGACCGTCCCTAGACGCTACATCATTGTAGGGTCCTAAGGTTCTTTGTTTACTCGTGTGCAGTCTTAGGTGGGGAAGATATTGGTTGAGTTTATGTAAAGTGGTAAGCCTTCATTATCTTAAAAACTTTACCATTTAATTAGGTTTCTTTTTAGATTTTGAGAATTGAAAGTTCCATTGTGATGGTTAGGGGTACGTCCCGTCCTAATTTGGTATTCTGGTTTTAGAGGTTTTGTGGACAAAGTGTGAGTTTGGTCATTTGTTATGGATTCTTAGAACCTTCATATTGGTTTCTATATTATTCTTAATATTTGGTTTTGCATCTGCTATCATTTTTTTGTGCTCAGGTGGATAGGCTAGGGGTGGTCTCCGGTCAACTATGGGTTTGAGATACCCATCACGGCCAACCCTTGGTTTGGGTTGTGACATAAAGATTTAGGGGGTTGAAAGAGAAGAGAAGAAGGTAAGAGTGAAGAAAGCCAATGAAAAAAGTAATAATGAAGGGAACGAATGAAGAAAGTTAAAAGGATTGAATCCAATAGTGATGTTGGTTAGGAATAAAGATCTCTTCAAAGAGCATGATGTGAAAATACCCATGCTCCTCCTAGCCCATGATTTTCATGCTAACCACTCTACTTCTCCTATTCCCCATTCTATTTCTTTTGTTTTGCAATATTATGAAGATGTGTTCCCAAAGGAACTTCCAAAAATATTACCTTCACTTTGGAGGACTGAACATTAAATAAACTTTGTGTCAGGTTCCCAATTGCAAAACAAACCAGCCTATCAAAGCTACCCTACGGATACCAAGGAGCTTCAAAGGTAAGTTGAGGAACTCCTCAACAAGGGGTACATCAAAGAAAGTATGAGCCTATATGTTGTACCGATGTTGTTAGTTCCAAAGAAATATAAGACTTAGAGCATATGTGTAATTGTCGAGCAATCAATAAAATAATGGTAAAGTATCGGCACCCAATTCCCCATTTGAATTATGATAGATAAGTTGAATGATTCATATATGTTTTATCAAATAAACCTTAGGAGTGGGTACCACCGAATCCAGATACAACTAGGTGATGAGTGGAAAACCACACTCAAGACTAAATTTGGTTTATATGAATGGATGGCCATGCCTTTTGGCCTCACCAACTCTCCTAGCACCTTTATGCGATTAATAAACCATGTGATGACATGATTCATTGGGAAATTCATTGTGGTATACTTTGATGATGTTCTAGTCTATAGCAAATCCCTTAAAGAGCATGTTCTACATTTGTAAAATGTGTTTAAAGTTCTTAGAAGTGAAAAATTAATTGTTTATCTTTAAAAATGCTTTTTTGGTATGAGTGAAGTGGTGTTCTTGGGATTTGGTGTAAACTCAAGAGGAGTCAAGGTGGATGATCTTAGATAGACTCCATCAAGAATTGGCTAACTCTAAAATCCATTAGTGAAGTACGAAGCTTCCATGGGTTTGCTAGTTTTTATTAGGTAGTCTGTTAAAGGATTTAGTACCATCACTGCCTCCTTGACTGAGGTAATCAGTAAGGACAAACTTTTCAAATAGGGTGTTGAGTAAGCAAATGCACTTGAAGTTTTTAAAACTATACTTAAATTCATCCCTTGTTGTAATTACCTAATTTTAATGAAATGTTCGAGATTGAATGCAATGCTAGCAAGGTAGGCATAGGTGCCATCATAATGGAGGACCATAAACCTATTTCCTATTTTAGCAAAAATCTCAATGGCGCAACTTTGAATTATTCCACTTATGACCTCAATTTGTATGCCTTGATTATAGCATCGCGCAATTAGCAACACTTATGGGCTAAGGAGTTCGTGATCCGAATTGATCATGAATCATTGAAGCACCTATGGGCCCAAGATAAATTGAATAAACGGCATGCTGAATGGATTGAGTTTCTATAGACCTACCCTTATGTAATTCAATATAAAAATAAAAAGTAAAATGTAGTAGATGATGCATTGTCTAGGACACATGTGTTAATCCGTACATTGTGTTCTAAGTTGATGGATTTTGACTGTTTAAGGCAATGTACTGAGTACCCCATGTTTGCTCAAATCTTTCAAGATTGTGAAGAATTAGGTAGGGAAAGATGTATGTGGTATAGGACTTCTATACCCTTTTCAAAGTTTTATAGTTTTATGGTTTCTTATTTAAGGGAAAAACTTATGAGTGCCCTCTAGCTCATGTAGAGATTTATTTGTAAGAGAGGCATATGATGGTGGTATGGTGGGTCACTTTTAGATTGAAAAGACCCTTGGAATCCTAGAGTAACAATTCTATTGGCCTAATATGCGTAATTATGTTGCTAGAATTTGTAGTCAATGTATTAATTGAAGGAGTGCCAACTGTGCCTTCTCCCTCAAGTATTATATACCCCACTACCTACTCATAGTTCGATATCTCTATGGATTTTGTTTTGGGACTTCCTAGGACGAGGAGGGGTAGAGATAGTATCTTTGTGGTTGTTGATCACTTTCAAAAAATGATCCATTTCATTCCACGCCATAAAAATGAGGATGCCATCAATGTGGCTTGTTTGTTTGTTGAGCATGTTGTCAAATTACATGGAATCCCTCGGACCATTGTTAGTGATAAGGACTCAAAGTTCCTTAGTCACTTTTGGAAGTCGTTGTGTACTCAAAAGTTCCTTAGTAACTTTTGGAAGTCGTTGTGTAGTAGGCTTTGTTCCAAATTACTTTTCTCTATATGTTGCCACCCGCAAACCTATGGCCAAAAAAAAAGTGGTCAATAAGACCTTGGGTTCTATGCTACGCACAGTAGTTAAAGGTAAAATTGCTTCTTGGGAGGATCACCTACTGTTAGTCGGGTTTGCTTATAATAATGTTATCTATTTGACAATTGGCATACTCACTTTGAATGTGTTTATGGTTTTAGCGGGACTTCTTTGGGAAATAGAATTTAAATACGTTTGTTTTTTTGAAGGAGTCATCATTTTCTATCAGGAATGCTATATCCTTTTCAATCCCTGCATATTTCGGAAGCTTGAAGGACCTGCTAACACAAAGCGATTTAGAAAGATTCTTCTTTGTAGATAGTGATAGGTCATGGTATCCATAGCCTTGCTTCTTTTTTGGACAAATCCTGATTTTGTTTTGTTTCTCCCGATCGTCGAGCCTAATCGACTTGACTCTTTTCCTTGCCCCCCGACCTCTTACTTCATTTCATTCTTCTTTTGTACCATCGCTTGAATAAAGACACCTAAACCCCTTACCCGTTTAGATCACACTCATTTGTCTAATGTTGTTGTGATAATGTTAGATGGAAACCAAAGGGGAGAAGAAATGAAGAGGCTACCTAAGAAGGTGAGACTTCACTTTGAAAAGAAGAACTAAGAAGTGGCAAGGAAGGTGAACAAAGGGTGACGAAGGCTTGTGCTTGAACTGGGTGATAGGGTATGGGTACATCTTCTGAAGGATCAATTTCAAACCCAAAGGAAGGCTAAGTTAATGCCTAGAGGAGATGGCCCATTCTAAGTGCTTGAGAGAATAAATGACAATGCCTATAAGATTTATTCCAAGTGCACAACACCTTCAACATATGTGATCGCTCACCCCTTGATGTGCTAGAAAATGGTGAATCCGTGGATGTAAGGCCAAATTATTCTCAAGATAAAGAGAATAATATGATTCCAAGCCCCTCAAAACCTCGTCCAAGTCCTTTAAGACCTCTTACTAGAATTTAAGCCCGTGAGTGATAGAGTTTACTAGTTATGTTCACCAAGAGAAAGATATTAGAGCTTATGTTGATTCCATCCAAGGCTACTACATGTTAAAGGTTGAGAATGGAGCTTAAAATGAAGAGATGATCCTGGAGTGATGGTTAGGGGGACGGTTAGTCAACCCCTAGACAAATTGTCCCTTGAGCCGCCAAAAGGAGCATAAGGGTGGAGCACACTGGTTAGGTATGAAGGATGGCGGAATGTTTAGTTACCCCCTTAACAGACCATTGGGCCAGGTGTCACTACCAAAAAGATTCCTATTTTTGGGGGGGCTTCATTCAATTACTATCAAGGTCACTTTTTGTCACGACCCGAACCAGGGCCTAGTCATGATAGGTATCTCAAGCCTACCATGGTCCGGAGACCACCCCTTTAGAGTAACCTCCAAATCACAATAAATGAATACAATAAAAGACAACCAAAATGATAATAAAGATAAATAAATTGAATGAAATCCATGAGTCAAAAATATGACCAATCATCCCAACATTAGTCCACAAAAGCCTCTACAAACAGAATACCACACTTAGTCGGGATATTCCCCCAACTATGACCTAAAAAAATCCAAGAACAAATACTAAAAAATAAAGAAAATAAGTGAAATGATCGGGCCTTCAACAAGATGGAGGCTCACCACTTTATAGCAGATCCAGAGGATCACCAAATCACCTAATGCTACACAGAAGGAACAAAAAGCCTTGGACCCTACATTATGAAATAATGTAGTGTCCATGGACTGTTAATGGGGCAAACACTGGCATGTAACTCAGGGGAAACTGGTAAATTATATCTTTGCAAAAAAACAGTCAAAACCACATGCACTACATTTATATATACATATATACGATGAGGGCTGGGTACAAGGGTCATGAATATGAAAATTTAAACCATTAGCCTTAACTATGTAGCTCGCTCTATCCTAAAGGCAACTACGAGCTATATAGATTCAACTTCCCTATTGAAAAGGCCCCGTGCGTGTTTTCCATACAATTAAGGAAACCGAGGAAAGGCTGAAGACACCCAGGTGATAAGCATCCAAAATATAGGGTGTGCAGAAAGCACACAGTCACATAGACTCTCTCTCCGGAAAACATAGTTTCCAGTGTTAGTCCCCCGAGGACTACACCTTCACGGTGAGCTACACAATTCCCTTTAAGCCCAAATTAAAATAGTTTGCACATAAACTCACCCATTAACCCAAGAGTCATTCATTAATGCATTTACAACCTTGGTATAGTCATACCAATAGCTTTCAAGCTTATATAATTATGACAAACCAATTCATGTAACCATTAGACTCCCAAGTTCAATTTAAAATCCAAAACATTGTCACCAAAGGCATTCCAAAACCATTTTCAGTACCCATTATTCTTTAATGCACTGGAATATTCCAAAAGTAAGTTAAATTATGCAAATTCCAAATTCAAAACCAAGGTTGTAAAGGTGGGTTTAGTTAATGCCATTATCAAGCAAAATTTTCATCAATTTGGGGAAACCCATGTTCCCCATTCCAATCCTCATAACAATGCACCCATTATGCCCTAAAAAACTATCAATTAAAGTATAAATAACACATTTAAATCATGGGAAATACAATTCAAGTAATAAACATTAAAAGCCCTCAACACAATTTCAAACCCAACAATTAAAATCACATGAATAATGATTAAATATATGCCAAAATGTAAAATTCAAGTTAGGGAAAGAGAAACATGCCTGAAATACCCAAGAAATTAAAGACTATTCAAAGTTTGGAGCTCGAAATAGTGATTTCTTGAAAAACCCTTGACTTTCTTAGGTTGGGAGTTAAAGGCGAGAATAGTAGTATTTGATCTTTGAAAACTGAAGTGAAAGGGTTTATTTTATGTTTAAAAGCCGTACAAGGGCTAAACAGATCAAAAGCCTATCATGAGTGAAAAAAAACAAAATTGGATTATTTTTACATAACAGCGTAGCATTATGCTATTATGGAGCTTAGCCTCCTGCCACCCCCTTATCGCAGAGGCTAAGTGGCATGGCACGCCACTATCGTGGAGGCTTACTGCCTAGGAGTCCCAAAATGGTCCCAAAGCCTTTTCAAAAATTTTGAAACTTTCAAGAACACTCTTTTAACATCCCTAATCACAATTCGAGTCAAAAATTGATATTACGCATACTGGAGAGGCAAAAACAATTATCAAAATTTTACAGGGTCTTAAATTAAACCCCCCTCCCCCGTATCATTCATCCTCTAATAAGGATTTAGGATATTTTTGCCATGATAACAACAAGAACACATCAGAACCAAATAACAAATTCAAAATACGACAAGTGGAAAATGAATCTCATACCTTAAGCACTTTTATCGAATGTTGGGAATAACAATGGGTACTTAGCTTTCATATCTTCCTTGGCTTCCCATATAGACTCTTTCACTTTCTCATTTCTCCAAAGGACCTTCACCAAAGCTACATCCTTTGTCCTCAATCTACGAACTTGTCTATCCAATATCTCAACAGAAACTTCCTCATAAGACAAAAAAACTGAAATACTAACATCCTCAATAGGCACTATCAATGAAGGATCACCCACACTCTTTTTCAATATAGACACAGAGAAAACAGAATGAATAGAGGCTAAACTTGCTGGCAAATCTAACTCTTATTCGACATTCCAAATTCTCTTCATAATTTTATATGGACCAACATAATGGGGACTGGTCTTCCCCTTCTTCCTAAATCTCATGACTCCTTTCATAGGATAAACCTTCAAGAACACCCAATCACTCACTTCAAACTCCAACTCCCTTTGCCTTACATCCATATAAGACTTTTGGAAACTCTGAGCAGTCTTAAGTCTTTCTCTAATCACTTTCACCTTCTTCATGGCTTGGTAAACCAAGTCATGGCCAAACAATCTAGTCACACCTACCTCAAACCATCAAATAGGAGACCTACATCTTATACCATAGAGAGCCTTAAAAGAAGCCATTTGAATGCTAGAATGATAACTATTATTGTAAGCAAACTTAATAAGAGGCAAATGGTCAACACAACTATCCTTAAAATCAATCACACAGCCCTTAGCATAGAGTATGAATAGTATTCTCTGCTTGTCCATCCATTTGAGGGTGGAAAGCGGTACTAAGGTTCACCTAAGTACCCAAACTTTTTAGAAATGAACACCAAAAGTGAGAAGAAAATTGTGTATCTCAATCTAAAATAATGGACACGGGCGCTCCATTCAACTTAACTATCTCCTGAATGAACAACCTAGCATTATGCTTTCCTGAGCAGTTAGTCCTCACAGTCAAGAGGTGAGCAGACTTAGTCATTCTATCCACAATGACCCAAATAGAATCATACTAATTGCAAGACCATAAAAGACCCATAACAAAGTTCATATTGATCATCTCTTATTTCCAAACGGGCAATTCTATCTCTTGAGACATGCCACTAGGCCTAATAAAATAGAAGGGTTTTCTGAAAGATAGAGGCTCACCACTTCAGAATAACTCAACCGATGTACCACACCATGTAACACTACATAGGATTAACTGAAAATCCCTTAGATCCTACATCATGAAATAATAAAGCATCCAAGAATAGTCAGTGGGGAAAGCACTAGCATGTAACTTGAGGGAAAATGATAAATTATTCCATGTCCAAAAACTAGTCAAAACCATATGCACTATATTTATATATACCTATATAGGATGTCGGGATAGGGACAAGGGCCATGAACATTAGAGTTTAAACCATTGGCGTAAAATGTATATTTCACTCCATCCTAAAGGCATACCATGGGCTATATAGGTTCAGCTTTTATATTAAAAGGGCTCTAGGATGTGTTAGCCGCACGAATCGATGAAACTGAGGCAAGGCTAAAGAAACCAAGGAAATATCCATCAAAAATAAAGCGTGTTCACTAAGCATACAATCCCGTAGACCCCCATGTCGTAAAACGTGGTTTCTAGTGCTAGTCCTCCCAGACTGCACCTTTACGGTGAGCTGCACAATTCCCATTAAGCCCAAATTAAAATAGTTTGAACATAAATCCAACCATTGACCCAGGAGTCATTCATTAAGTCACTTATTAACATGATATCATCATACCAATGTGCTTCCAGGCTTATATAATTATTCCAAACCAGTTTTTTTAACCAATTGACTTCCAAGTTCCATTTAAAATCCAAATAATTGTCACCAAGAGCATTCCAAAACCATTTTTTGTCATTTATTAATTCTTTAATGCAGTGTAATATCCAAAAGAAATTTAAATTATGCAAGGTCCATATTAAAAATCCAAGGTTATAAAGGTGGGTTGAGGTTAATGCCAATTTCAATCCAAAATCTATCAATTTTGGGAAACTTATATCCCCTATTTCAATCCCCATAATGATGCACCCATTCATCCCCAAAACCATTAATCAAAGCATGCGTAACAAATTTAAATCATGGGGAAAGAATTCTAGTAGAAATCAATTAAAAGCCCTTAACCCAATTTTAACCTAACGGTTAAATCACATGAATATTGAATCAATTGATGCCATAATATAAAATACTAGTTAAGAAATGAGAGACATGCCTGAAATATATAAGAAATTGAAAGCAGTTTGAAGGTTAGAGCTCGAATATTGATTCCCTTATGAAACCCTAGTATTCTCTTGCCTAGAGAGTTGAAGAGGAAAAATTGGTGTTTTAATTTTGATAACTAATGTTAAAGGGTTCATTAGAGTGTTTTTAGGTCATGGGAAAGAGTGTCAAAGGTAGAAAAGACCAAAAATCACCAATTAAAACATTCAAGAAAAATAGAAACAAGCGCCACAACTTGGGTAATGACTCGTAAGGCTTGACCATGAGTTGTGGCCTGGAGTCATTTCCTGAGGATCAAAATTTTGTTCCTTCACTGTTATGACAATAAATCACTCATCACGACTCATTTTCTGGCATCACAAGTCAGAATGAAGACTCGTGGTCAGGGACTGAACACTTGGGTAACTTTTTATTGATATTACTAGTCCCTTCTGATGACTCGGTGTGTCTCAAAATGGGTCATACCCTAGAATCAATTCAAAGGACCAAAACTCACTGCTGAGATAACAAGTCGTTATAATGACTTATTACATCTCCTAATGGGTTGTACCCCAGATCGTTATAGCTTGAAGTTTTGACATTATTTCAGCAAGTTGGCAAATTTAATTACTCAACTCTTGAAGGGTCTAAATCTCAAGAACTTGGGTTATCACATTATTCCATCCCCCTTAGGATCATTCGTTCCTAAATAAGTGTCAGGGTACCCTTAGCATGATAAAAGAAAGAATATAACCAGAATCTAAGGTAAATTTGTAAATGTAATAAGAGGGAAATGAAACTCATACCTTAAGAACCTTGATCCATTCCTAGAAAAAATAATAGGTACTTGGCTCTAATATCTTCCTTAGCTTCCCATGTAGGTTTTCTACCTTTTGATTTTTCCAAAGCACCTTTACTGAAGCTACATCCTTCGTCCTCAACCTATGAACTTTAGTCCTCAACCTATGAACTTTCTTGTCCAATATCTCCATCGAGACCTCCTCATAAGACATCAAATCCATAACAACAACATTATCGATAGGAACTATCAAAGAAGGATCACCCACACACTTTTTCAGCATAGACACATGGAAACAGGATGAATCGGACCCAAAATTGTTGGCAAATCTAATTCATATGCGACATTCGCAAATCTCCTCACAATCTGATATAGACCAATATAATGAGGACTAAGCTTTCCCTTTATCCCAAATCTCATGACTCCTTTTATAGGAGAAACCTTCAATAATATCCAATGCCTAACTTCAAACTCCAACTCCTACTGTCTCACATCTGCATAAGACTTCTGGAGACTTTGAGCAATATTAAGCCTTTCTCTAATCGTTTTCACCTTCTCCATGGCTTGGTGAACCAAGTCAGGACCAAATAATCTAGTCTTGCTAACCTCAAACCATCTAATTAGAGACTTGTACCTCATACGATAATGAGACTTAAAAAAGGTCATCTGAATGTTGGAGTGATAATTGTTGTTGTAAGCAAATTCAATAAGAGGGAAATAACCAACCCAACTACCTTTAAAATCAATCACATAAGTCCTTAGCATTTCCTCTAAGGTATGAATAGTATGCATTGGCAGTCCCATCCATTTGAGGGTGGAAAATGGTGCTAAGGTTCACCGATTATCCAGATCTTTCTAAAATGAATGCCTAAAGTGAGAAGAAAACTACATACCACAGTCTAAAATGATGGATACCGATGCCCTATGCAACTTAATAATTTCCTGAATGAACACTTGGAATAATATTTGCCTGAGTAATTAGTCCTTATAGGCAAGAAGTGAGCAAAATTAGTCATTCTATCCCTAATGACTTAAATAGAATTATACTAATTCCAACACCGTGGAAGACCCGCAACAAAGTCCATATTGATCTCCCACTTCCACATGGGAAACTATATCTCTTGAGACATGCCACAGGCCTTAAATTCTCTACCTTAAACTTGCTGAAAGACTATATACTTAGCAATAAAATTTGCCATATCTCTCTTTATAGCATTCCACCAATAAATTTCCTTCAAGTCATGGTACATTTTAGTCGAACTCGGATGAACTTTATATCTAGACTCATTAGCCTCAGTCAAAATCCTTTTCTGCAACCATCAACATAGGGAACACATAACCTTCCTTGATACCTTAAGATTTCATGTTTCTCTATATTGAATGCCATAACCTTTTGTTGGCCCACATCATTCTTAATCTGCATAAGTATGGGATCCAAAGCCTGTTTCTCCTTTACCTCAGCACCAAAAGATGATTTAACCACTTCTTGAACAATTACTTTTCCATCCTTAAAGTCCAGGTGACGAACTCCCAAGTTACCCAACCTGTGAATATCCTTCACTAACTCACTTTTCTCCTTATGTATATGATATAATCTCCATATAGACAACCTTCTAAGAGAATCATCAAAAACATTAGGTTTACTGAGGTGGTAGTAAATTTTATATCATAATATTTAAGCAATTTGAGCTATCACCTATGCCTGAGATTTAATTTCTTCCTTGTAAACAAATACCGCAAGCTCTAATGGACTGAATAAATATCCACATGCACCCTATATAGATAATAGCATTAAATCTTCAAGGAAAAGTCCACAGCCACAAACTTTAGTGTGTGAGTCAGGTAATTCCTCTCATAAACATTAAGCTGCCTTGAAGCATAGGCCAAAACCTTGCCATGTGCGTCAAGACACAACTCAATCACACACGGGATGCATCACAATACACAACAAACCTATTAGTACCCTCGGGTACGGTTAGAAATGGCGCAATAGTCAACTTATCCTTCAACTTCTAAAAACAACCCTCACAAGCCTCAGGCCATAAAAACTTAACCTTCTCTAAGTTAACTTCGTCAGTTGGGTAGCAATATATGAAAACTCTCTACAAACCTCTTATAGTAGTCTTCTAATCCAAAGAAGCTCCTAATGCCGGTTGGAGTCGTAGGTCTAGTCCATTTCTTAACTGCCTCAACTTTCTGTGGATCTACCTTGATCCTCTTACTAGAAACAACATTCCTAAGAAAGGTCACAGCACCTAGCCAAAATTCACACTGAGAAAACTTTGCATATAACTTCTAGTCTTTAAGAGTTTGCAACACAATTTGGAGGTGATTGGCATAATACTCCTCATTTTTAGAGTACACCAAGATGTCATCAATGAAGACTAAAACAAAAAAATCTGTAAACTACCTATATGCTTGATTCATAAGATCTATAAAAGCAATTGGAGCATCAACCCAAATTACATAACCAGAAACGTATAATAGTCGTACTGGGTATAGAAAGTAGTCTTGGGAATATCAACCTCCCTAATTTTTAAATGGTGATAGACCGAACAAAGATCAATCTTAGAGAAGCACCTACACCCTGAAGCTGATCAAAAAGATCATTAATCCTAGAAAGAGGGTAATTATTCTTCACTATAACCTTATTTAACTAACGATAGTCTATATATATATCTTAAGAGGCCCATCTTTCTTTCACACAAAAAGCACAGGAGCACCCCATAAAGAAACACTAGGACGGATGAAACCCTTATCGAGAAAATCCTTTAGCTACTCCTTCTACTCTTATTGTTCATTGAAGCCATCCTGTAAGGAGAAATGAAAACGGGATGGGTATCCAGTAAAAGATCAATCCCAAAATCTATTTTCCTATCGGGAGGATTTCCAGAAAGATCATTGAGAAATACTTCAAAAAATTCATTAACCATAGGGACAGATTGCAAAGAGGGACTTTTAGAGCTAAAATCCTTAACCCAAACTAGATGATATAGACACCCTTTTGAAATCAACTTTTGAGCTCTAGGATAGGAAATAAACCTCTCTTTGGGAACTATAGATCTCCCCTCCCATTCAATCATATTTTCATTAGGAAAATAAAAGTTGACCTTTTGGTTCCTACAATCTAGGGAATCATAGCATGAATGAAGCCAATCTATCCCTAGGATTATATCAAAATCCACCATATCAAGTTTCTTTAAATTTTCCAATGTCTCTCTATGAAAGATGGACACCACACAACACCTATAGATTTTTTAAGCAACAATGGAATCATTCACTAGAGTAGACACAAAAAAGGGGTCAAAATATTTTCAAGACCAAAACCAAAGTGTACAGCCACATATGAGGTCACATAGGATAGGGTAGAACTCTGATAAAGAAAATAATAAACATCATAAAAGAAGAGTTGTAACATACCTGTTATAACATCAGGAGATGCCTTGTATTCCTAAATAGTAGCAAGTGCATAATGAAGATTCTAGCTAGTACTGATACCACAAGTGGCACCCTTAGGTGCAAGAACCAAAGAAGTGGTGACTGAGACCTTATTAGCTCTCCAGTGGCAACTTTAGCTATAGGACAATTCTACTACAGATGACTAGGCTAACCAAGATTAAAACACAAGTTCCTCCCCTCCTCATAATAACCATGGTGAAGTATCCCACAAAAAGGGCAAGGATGGTAGGGTGGGGCTAACTAAGCTCCATAGGTCTGAGACTACGCACCCTAAGTCTTAGGACCACTGCTAATCTAAAATGAAGATCACCTAAAGTCTTAGGATAAGGAGCACTAGCCTTGAATAAGAACTTCCCTAATTCTTTTTCTTAGACCACGGCACACCATCTCTCCCACTGTTCTATAGACTTACACCCTACTCTGAATATCTAGACTTTTGGCTCTACCTATCTCTTACTTTGCCTACTTTTTTATCTCATCCTCCTCATTTTGCATATAGACTACTAGACTGGAAATATCCATATCATTGTTAAACATAGCAGCCTTACATTCCAATACTAAGTCACGAGATAAACCAAAAGCAAAATTTCTCATTCAGGACCTCATATTAGATACCGACTCCAGGGAATAACGGGATAGCTTCTGAAATTTAAAGGCATACTTTTTCACACTCATCTTACCATATTTCAAGTTCACAAACTCTTCAGCCTTAGCTTTCATCAACTCCTGGGGAAAGAAGTGATCAAGTAAGGCACCTAAAAACTCATCCCACACTGATGACTCAGCATCATCACCCCTCATTATTTCCTACCCCTTATACCACTGGTAAGACACAACCTTTAATTGATAGGTAGAAAACTCCATACCCTCTAAATCAATAGCATGCATAACCCAAAAAATCTTCTCCATTTCATTAATAAACCCTTGAGGATCTGTCTCAACCTTAGAGCTTGTAAAGGTTAGGGGATTTAATCTCATAAATAAGCCAACTCAAGTGACATCATATGAACTAGTAGCAGAAACAACATGATCAGATCGATGAGACTATTTATGATACCACGAAAGTACATAAATAGAATTATGGAACTCCGCATTAGAAATATCTCCTTGAGATGACTGAGCATAGGTATCACCAGCCCTAGAAGTGTGAAAAGAACTAGTAGAGATCAATGGAACCCCATGTGGAGAGGTACAATCAAGAGTAGGGACCCTAGACCAAGTCAACACTCAATAAATAGGGTGGGTTCCCACCATATTTTCCTCAGGTGGGGCAGAGGTTCCAGTAAATCTTCAATGACCGTCATATCTTCGAGGAGGCATGATCTGAAATGTGAATTACCCAGGAGTTAGAAAAGTTTTATGACAACTAGACACTATAGCCCAAAATAGGACGCAAGAAAGGAAAACAATCCTAAATGCCTTGTAGCCTTGCCATTATAAGTGTGGCGTGCTATATATCCATAAAAGAGACTCTACTCAAATGACTTTGTGGACACCTATAGACCCTAAACCGTGCTCAGATACCAATCTTATCATGACCCAAAACATGGCCTAGTCATAAAGAGTTTCTCAAGCTCACCGTAGGCTAGAGACCACCCTCATAGCCTAACCTCTAGAGCATAGTAAAAGTAAATAGCAGAAGCTAACCAAAATATATAATAAATACAGATAAGTCTAATCAAGTTTTAAAAGTCAAAACTCAATGACCAAAGACACCCCAACATTATCCATAAAAGCCTCTAAACTAAAAATACCAAACTAGGTCAAGATATTTCTCCAGCCATGAAAAAAGAGAATTCATGATTCCCAAAATCTAAAATAAAACCTAATGAAATGGAAAGACTTTTCAAAATATGAAGGATCATGATTTCCCAGCAACTCAACCTACGTACCACACCACCTAATGTTTCACAAGAGTAATAGAAAATTCTATAGACCCTACATCATGAAATAATGCAGCGTCCAGTGATGGTAAGTGGGGCAAGCACTGGCATGTAACTCAGGGGAAAGTGATAAAATTATGCCACTACCAAAAATTAGTCAAAACCATATGCACAAATTTATGTATACATATATAGGATGTTAGGATAAGGACAAGGGTCATTAACATGAAAGTTTAAACCAGTAGCCTAAACTGTGTAGCTGGCTCAATCCTAAAGCTACCTACGAGTTATATGGGTTTAGCTCCCATACTAAAAGGGCCCCATTGTGTGTTAGCTATATAAACTGAGGAAACTGAGGAAAGGCTAAAGACACCAAGGTGATATCCATGCAAACTATAGTGTGTGCACCTAGCACGCAGTCATATAGACCCCCACACTGGCAAATATGGTTTATCGTGTTAGTCACTCCTGGATTACACCTTCACGGTGAGCTACACAATTACCTTTAAGCCCAAATTAAAATAGTTTGCACATAAACCCACCCATTAAACTAAGGTTATTTATTGATTCATTTACCAACTTGGTTTCGTCATACCAATATGCTTACAAGTTTATATAATTATGCCAAACCAATCCATGTAACCATTAGACTCCCAAGCTCCATTTAAAATCCAAATTATTGCCACCAAGGGCATTCCAAAACAATTTTCACTATCCATTATCCTTTAATACAATGCACTATTCCAAAAGTAAGTTAAATTATGCAAATTCCATATTCTAAACCAAAGTTATAAAGGTGGGTTGAGGTTAATGCCATTATCAAGCTAAATTTTCCTTAATTTTGGGAAACTCGTGTTCCTCATTCCAATCCTCATAAAAATGCACCCATTCAGCTCTTTAAACCATCAATTAAAGTATAAACAACACATTTAAATCATGGGGAAATAATTCAAGTAGAAATCCATCAAAATCCATCATCCCAGTATCAACCCAATAATTAAATCACATAAATGTTGAATCAACTTATGCCATAATGTCAAATACTATTTTAGGGATAAGAGACATACCTAAATATACAAGAAAATGAAAGGAATTCGAAGGTTGAATATTGAATATTGAATCCCTTATGAAACCCTAGTATTTTCTTACCTTGAGAGTTAAAAAGGAAAAAATAGTTTTTCAATTTTGATAACTGATGTTAAAGGGGTCATTAGAGTGTTTTTAAGTTGTGCAAAAGAGTGAAGGGTGGAAAATACCAAAACACCTTAATTAAAATGTGCAAGAAAAATTGAAACAGTTGACATGACTTGGGTATCGAACCGTGAGGCCTGACTACGAGTCATGGCTTGTAGTCATTTCCTGAGCATCAAAATTTTACTTCCTCACTATTATGATGATGAGTCATTCATTAGGAATCATTGTGTGACATCACGAGTAATAACCAAAACTCATGGTTGGGTACTGAACACCAAGGTAACTTTCTGTTGAGACAATGAATCCCTCCTAACAACTCATTGTGTCTCACAAAGGGTTATACCCTAGACTCATTGTCAAGGAACTAAAACTCACAGTTGAGATAATGAGTCCTTATCATGACTCATTATGTCTCCTAATGAGTCGTACCATAGACCATTATCACTGGTAATTTCGATATAACTTCAGCAACTTGGCTAATTTGATTACTCAACTCTTGGGGGTTCTAAAACTCAAGAACTTGGGGTGTCATAACTGCTAGCCTAAAAACAATATTCACCCAAAGTCTTAGGATAGGGAGCATAAGTTTACGAATAAGAACTTCCCCAATTCTTCTTCTTAGAACAATTCCTACTATCTCTACCATTGTTCTGTTGATTTGTACCCTGCTCTAAATATCTAAACTTCTTATTCTACCTCTCTCCTATCTCTACCTACTTTTTTATCTCATTCTCCACCTGCTGCATATAAACCACTAGCCTAGAGATGTTCATATTATTATTCAACATTCCATCCTTGTATTCTAATACCAAGTCACAAAACAAACCAAAAGCAAACTTTCTTATTCGGGACCTTATATTACAAACTAACTCAGAAGTATAGCAGGAAAGTTGCTAGAATTTCATATCTTACTCCTTCACACTCATCTTACCCTTCTTCAAGTTCACAAACTCTTTGGCCTTAGCTTCTCTCTACTTCTAATGAAAGAAATGATCAATAAAAGCACCTAAAATCTCATCCCACACCACCAATTCAACATCATCACACCTCATCATTTCTCATTCCTCATACCATTGGTAATCCAGATCCTTTAATTGATATATAGTAAACTCTACATCCTCATAATTGGTAGCATACATAACCCTGAAAATATTCTTTAGCTTATCAATAAACCCCTGAGTATCCTCCTTAACCTTAGATCCTGTAAAGGTTGGGAGATTTAATCTCAAAATTGGCCAACCTGAGTGACCTTGAATGAACTAACAGTAAAACCAATATTATCAGTTCAACGAGACTGAGATGTTACCAATTGAGCAAGTATATGAATAGACTGATGGAACATTGTAGTAGATATATCTCCCTAAGATGACTGATCATGAGTATCGCCAGTATAAGAAGCCCAAGGAGGACTAGTAAGGACTATTAGAACCCCATGTAGAGTAGTATAGTCAGATGCAAGGACCCTAGAATAGGTCTAAACTTCTTAAACAAGGTGAGTTCTCTCCATATTTTCCTTAGGTAGGATAGAGGTTCCAGCAGAGTTTCTATGACCATTAGATCTCTGGGGAAGCATAATCTAAAATGTGAGCAAGCTAGGAGTTAGATGAGTTTCTTGATAACTAGACTCTATAGCCCAAAATAGTTCACAATAAAAGAAAACATTCCTAAATGCCTTATAGCCTCCCCCTTATAAGTGTGGTACACTACACATCCGTAAAAGGGACTCAACTATACATGGCTTTGTGAATACCCAACGAACCTAAATCGTGCTCTGATACTAAGCTTATCATGACTCGAACTAGGGCCTAATCATGATAGGTATCGCAGGACCACCATGGATCAGAGACCAACACCCTTAGCCTAAACTCTAAATCAGAATAAATGAATATAGAAAAATCTAACCAAACTAATAATAAAGATAAATAAATCGAATGAAACCCATGAGTCAAATAAACTGACCAATCATCCAAACACCTGTTGACAAAAGCCTCTAAAACTAAAATACAAAACTAAGTCGGGACATACCCCCAACTATAACTAAATAGTCCAAAAAGAAATACTAAGAAATAAAGGAAACAAGTGAAATAATCGGCTCTTTTGAAGGATGGAGGCTCACCACTTCATAGCAGATCCATAAGAGCACCAAATTACCTAACGCTACATAGAGGTAATAAAAAATACCTTGGATCTTATATCATGAAATGATAAAGAATCCAAGACAATCAGTAGGACAAGAACTGGCATATAACTCAAGAAAAAGTGATAAAATAATGCCATTGCCAAAAATTAGTCAAAACCACATACACAATATTTATATATACATATATAGAATGTCGGGAAAGGGACAGGGGTCATGAACATAAAAGTTTAAACCATTATCCTAAATTATGTATCTCGTTATGTCCTAAAGTCACCCAAGGAATAAATGGTTCAGCTCCTCTACTAAAAGGGCCGCAGTACGTATTAGCCGCACAAATCAAGGAAACCGAGAAAAGGCTAAAGAGTCTAAGGTGACAGCTATCCAAAATATAGTGTATATACCAAGCACATGATCATATAGATCCCCATGCTAGCAAACATGGTTTCTAGTGTTAGTCCTCCTCGGACTACACTTTAATGATGAGCTACACAATTCTCTTTAAGCCAAAGTTAAAATAGTTTGCACATAAACCAACCCATTAACCCAAGAGTTATTCATTAAGGCATTTACCAACTTGGTGTTTTCATACCAATATGATTTAAAGCTTATAAGATTATTCCAAACCTATCATGACCAAAGATACCCCTTAGTCGTAACAACGGTGCTTACGGTCACAAGTGATCACAAGCTAACCCATGAGTTGGTACCCGATGTGAGCACTAAGTAAAATAATGATAAAACATGTATGTAGAAGATAAACTACTGAAGTAATACCAATCTAAATACTGTGATGTGATTATATCACAAATCTAAAACATCTGATAAAATACTAAAAACCAACTGTCTGTCTGAATAACAAAAAAATACTAAAAGAACTAGTAATTGTCTAACTTCCTGACTAACTGTCTGACTGACTAAAATCCTTTAAACTGACTGGGGAGTTGATAAGATAGATCCCCAACTAACTCCAACTAACTGAACATAAAGAAGTACTAAAATAATTGAAAAAAAAATTATGTCCTCGATAGATGAGGACTTACCACTACTTCTGTTGAGTATGATGAGCTTTCTGAGAGCGATCGAGAAACTGAGCATCCAAACCTATGTTATAAGACAACATAGTGCAAAGAAAAGTATGTGATCAGCACTTTGAATAGACTGGTATGTGAGATAAAGACTGACTGAAATACATGAGATAAGTAAGAATAAATACATAAACATGTACAACCTGAGAATATAAGACCAAGCATAAACATGTTTCTGAGATAATCTGTAAATAACTGAATAACTGAAAATCCTTATGCTTTGGTTAAGTAAACCTGAGCTGAGACATATTGATTACTAATTATCTGGTTTCTGTATACTGTATACTGATTAATTGATATTTGTATACTGATTAACAAATAACTAAATACTGGTCATATAATACTAAACTATACTTAGTCTAAATAAATGGACTAAAACTGTGAGAGGTATTATGTAACCGACATACCCCAATCTGAGCTATTCGAGGTCCAACCTGTAACTCTAGTTGGAAGAGTATTAGTACTGTGCCACGGGTACAAGCACTGGCTATGTGGATCTACTAAACTTGTGTCCCAAAGGACTAAGGAATCACCCTCTACTGGTAGGTTCCCTCATGAGATATGTGTCAACCCTCTACTGGCAAGTAGACAACTTAAACCTACACTGTCTATGTAGTTCTATAACTTAGGGATTACTACTAAAGGTCACACCTTCTACTGGCAGGTGAACTCTTATTCCTGGGTTCGCTCAGTACTAAATCATACACCTAACTAAACTGACACTAGTACTGAACTAAACTAAGGTTAACTGAACATTATTTCCTATAGTGCTCATCTTGATCACATCAACTGAACAAATAGAAATATTCATGGTTTAACTTAATCACTACTTGAAAGATCTGAAGCCATGTAAAACACATAGGTATCGAGTGTTCATCACCCACCAGCACTGAATGACCATAATTTACAATAATAAGCTTTTAAAATAATAATATGGGATCATGGTTTAAAACCAAAAAGCATAGACATTTCATCAAACATGTGAAAATCATGAACTTGAACATGGGAATATCTTAAAATATGGGAAACTAGCTTGTTTACATGACTAAGGTCATAGCTTGATAATATAACATGAAGTTCACTTGAATATAACATAGGAGATTGAATATCAAAGCATGAGAAAATCTAACTTGTCATGGAATCATTCTTAGGCATAAATTAAGTCAAACTACTAAGGAAAAACATGCAGTAAAACTCATCTTGAACATATAAAACTCTATTATAAGAGAAAAATCCATACTTTAATTGAAAAGAAGGTTCTTTGGCTCCATGGGTGAAAGGGACCCATGGATGAACATCCCACATACCTCATTAGATGAATTCTTAAAGATTTCTTGAGGATTTCTTGAGCTTGAAGCTTGAATTCCTTGATTTCCTATGAAAGAGTTTGGACTTGTTCTTAGGGAAAGAAAGGATTTCTTAAGAGTAATTTGTGAATAAAAGAGCAAGTAATTATCTTTGAAATCCCTAAATTAGTGTTATGGACAAATTAGGTGAAGGAAAATAACTCAAATACTCTTAATATGTCAAGAACAAAATCTGGACGGAATAGAAAGGGGGTCGCGCAGACTTTGGAGAGGGGGACTAGGCTAGGCGGTGCCTGCCTTAGAGCAGTGGACTAGACCAGGCGGTGCCCAGCATACCCCAATTGACTGGAGGGGTCGACGCCCGCTTATCCTGGTGGTGCTACAGGTTTGGATTTCCAAACATTCCCCTATGCTCATCCAAAAATTCTAAAACTCACTCGAGACATACTTTGAACAACCCCAATCATGAATCAACTCAAAAACTGATGTCTCAAGGTCAGAAAGGTTAAAAATAAGATCATCGAATTTTAGGGGTCTTAAAAATGACTAAGTCTCCAACACTTAGTGAAAATTTCTAGCCTTAAGCCCCTTAGGCATGCAACTAAAAGATGCATCGAGCTAAGATTAGTATGGAGCATTACAAAACGAATCCATGTGACCATTAAACTCCTAAATTCCATTTTAAATCAAAACTATTGCCAAAAAGGGCATTCCAAAACTATTTTCATTAACCATTATACTTTAATGCAATGCAATGTTCCAAAAGTAAGATAAAATATACAAATTCCATATTCAAAACCAAATTTACAATGGTGGGTTGAGGCTAATACCATTATTAAGAAAAAATTTCATCAATTTGGGGAGACCCATATTGCCGTTCCAATCCTCACAACAATGCACCCATTCAGCCCCAAAAATTATTAATTAAAGTATAAATAACTCATTTAAATCATGGGAAATACAATTCAAGTAATAACCATCAAAATCCCTTAACCCAATTTCAAACCCAATAATTAAATATATGTCATAGTGTAAATTCAGGTTAGGAAAAGAGAAATATGCCTGAAATACACAAAAATTGGAAGACAATTCAAAGTTTGGAGTCCGGAGTAGTGATTTCTTTAAAACCCCTTGAGCTTTCTTGGGTTAGGAGTTAAAGAAGAGAATAGTACTATTTGATCTTTGAAAACTGAAGAAAAAGGATTGATTTTATGTTTAAAAGTCATATAAAGGGTAAAAAGATCAAAATCCCCTCACCCCAAGTGAAAAAAACAAAATTGGATGATTTTTAAATAGCGACATGGCATGTTGCTATAGTGGAGCTTAGCCTTTGTGACACATCTTTATTGCGGAGTGGCATGGCACACCACTATCACGGAGGCTTACTGTGTTGGAGTCCCAAAATATTCCCAAACTCCTTTCAAAATTTCAAAGCTTTTCGAAACAGCCTTTTTATATCCCTAATCACAATTTGAGTCAAAAATTGATATTACACATGCTTGAGGGGAAAAATAAAAATTGTTGAAATTTTGCAGGGTCTTACACTTTTGGGCCTTTTTATAGACTATAAATAGTAAGCTTTTAGGTTTATTTCCATTAGTTTATCTTTAATATTGAATAAACTTATCTCTTAAGAGTGTGATTGGTGAACTTATATTGAATTTTTGTTTAGAAATGGGGGCTTTGAGGGCGTTGAATCCCTCTTGATCCACATAAGAGATTGGGTGCTTTTAGATGATTGAAGTAGGGGTTTTGAGGTTAATATACTCTTTAGTTCCTGCTTTTTCCATCTTATTGTGTCAATATATCTATCTTTTATCTTCACTTTATTATTTTTAGTTTCCATAGATAGATTCTTGTTCTCGTAGCTTAAATCATATCAACTAATGCATATTTGAGTTCCATTGATTCCCCTTTTCCAATACTAATTTGGAGAAATGTTAGCTTGATATCATCCAAGGATGATCGTCCTCCAACTGTCTATGTTTTGTCTTTTGTACTCGAGACTGCTCTGTACATATTATGTATATTTTTAACTTTTTTTTAGTACTCTGGGTATCTTTTAGTAGTAGCTTTAGTACGACTTATCAAGTCTTAGGAGGGAATCATTTGTCTGTTTTGGTCCTTTTCCTTCTTACGTTTTGATATATTTTATATTTTTTCTTTTTGTTTTTGCTTATTATTACTACTATTATCGTTTCTCTTTGGTTTTTTCTAGGTTCTGCCTGTTAGCCCATTAATTATCATTTTAGGCGATAGCTTGTCTTGCCTACTAGTAGGATAAGGTAGGTGTCATCATGACTTGAGAAATTGGGTCGTGACAATTACTAGGCAATGAAAGAAATGAATTAGATTATCCAAATAGAGTAAATTGCCCTAACCTAGTAGAAAATTGCCTTTCTAAAATGAAATAAAACTCAAACAAAAATTGACTTAAGTGAATAAATTACTCATCTTCCATTACAGGAACCTTGGTTCTGCTATGGCAGCCTGTGGCCCAACGATTTACCTTTGTCATAATACCACCACAACTATGGAGGCAATAACCACCATGGTGCTTTTTCTATAGCTACTATCCTACCAATGCAACACTCCTTAAAGAGTAACTCCGGTAAAACCTAAAGCTACCTCAATTTCACAACATAAACATCAATTTAGGAAGCCACAAAATTATCCTAATGCCTCAACCTTTATAATTGGAACTCTACCAATCCATTTATCATCCTAAAATTCCTATGAGAAACTATGTCACTTTACCAACCTATAACAAATACAATCCCACCAAACACTACACCAGGAGACACAAATCACCACTAAAGAACACAACACCAAATTTTTATCAAAAATACCCTACCTTGAGATTTTATCGACTCTCTTTCTAGGGGAAATTCTATCAAGGTTCTTATACCCTAAAAAATTTGATAGCAATGAAATAGATCGTTACAACACAGAACTTTTCTCTTTGTGTTAACATAGTGGGTCTAGTGATTGCATAGGTCAAACTGGGTTAACAATACAATCATGTGAGACCCACTATGATTACAATAAAAAAACTTTCCTAGAAAAATCATGAAAAGGATCAAAGGGTATCAAATAGGACCCTGTAAAAGATGGTTAAAACACTAGGAAAAATACAATTGTAGTTCTATCTACGACCAATAAAATAAGAAGAAGAATATGTTAGTGGAATAATGGATTATGAATCAATTCATGCCCATAAAGAGAAATCATAGTGCAAGTATAAAGAAACTCTAAAAGACAATCAACATAGGAAGATAGGTATTTCACAGGTCGTATGTCAATCCACTAATGTAGAGGGTTTTCTAGATCACGTCGACTAAATAATTGATATATTTAGGATTTCTAATTTATGGATATTATAAATAGAAATGTTAGGCTTTTTCCCTAGAGTCGACAATTTAGTTTAATTTAAGTTTATGTTATCCAATTTTGGACAAGTTCAAAGATTTTCTTTATTTAGTTTCTTGAACAAAGTATGTTCTTATTCTTCCAAGTTTAATTTAAAAAGTAAGTTTATGCATTCTCTTTTTTAGTTTCTTGAACAAAGAATGTTATTATTCTTGTTATAAGGATCAAGGTAATAACTGTATAGTCATGGTAATCATTGGTCGAGAATTAAAACAAGGTAATCAAAATCAAGAAACAAAAGCAACAACAATAATTTTGGGATTACGAGTGTAAAACAATATGTATCACCCAGGCCTAGACATATAACTAACAGTAATGTCAAGAAGGTCCTTATCATGAGGAAAAAACTCTAAAGCTTGAGCAAGTTTTGAAGGATTAGGATAGGACCAACGATAATTTAGCACCATGTCAGAAACATTAAGCTCCCCCACAACCTATATCATATAACTTTAAAAGTAAGTAAGAGACTTATCTCGTGATCAAAACTTGCCTTAAAAGAGTAAACTTCCTAGAAACAGTATCTAAAAGCAATGGAAGTGGGTCATTATCTCATTGCATGTCAATCACAACCAAAAAGGTTGCTCCTAAAAGAGGTAAAAGAGTCTGAAGATACTAAACAATCTATACCCACTAAAGAGAGAATTATTATTATAGTGGATGTGCAAGAAGATGATAATCCCATAGAGGTAGATAAAGTTATGCAAGTACAAAAACCTCTACCACTGTTTCCAAAGTTTTCTTCCTTAAAGTTTATCAAAAGGGAAAAAAAGCAATTAGGCATTGTTGAATGTTCCATTCTTGGATGCTACATAGAAAATGCCTAGAATCCCTAAGTAATTGAAAAGTATGCAAAAAAAGAGAATTCAATAGAAAAAGGAAAAGGTTACTCACCCTATTAATTATGTTGTTTGTTCAGATAATATCCACATAAAAAAAATCATGGAGATTTCACCATTATCCATCAAGGGTTTGTGAACTCCCTATGTGATAATATGAAATTTATGTCTTTATTTATATTCAGACAAAGAAAGCCTAGGCCAATAACCATGAGGTTGGTTACAAATGGCTTATAAAATGATTGATAAACCCGTTAGAATAGTTGATGATGTGATACAAATAGATAAATTCATGATGACAGATAAATTTGTCATACCAAATTGCACAATGAAGAAAGATATTTATATCGTCATTAGGAGTCTCTTTTGGAAATCAGAAGAACTCTCATACACTTAAAAACTATGAAATAAAATTTGAGTCAGGGGATATGAGGTTGTCATTAGAGATGATAGAGATCTAAAAAATCGAAGGGCATATGCAACAATAATTGTAATTAATATAGTAAAAGATATGGAACAATCACTTAATCTAGAACCGAGCTAGTAGAGGTAAGGAAGATTATCTAAACAATATTGAATAATTTGAAATAAAAAAATTGATGGAATTGCTATAAAAGTAAAATAATGTGACAAACACAAAAAAATACAAACATCACTTGTCAGGATACCTTGAGGGAAGATGATCAGATATTAACCTACGTCATGCCACAATGTTAAATCAAGTGCTACCTAGAAGGCCATTCAATCTGCTTTAAAGTTTTTCTTCATTTTTGTTAAACTTTTTTAGGATATAATTTTTTAATAAGCATTATGGTGTAGGTATTCAAAAAATGGAAATAGTGTACATAATAGTTAATAGGAGATCATGAAAACTCTTGTAGAGAAATACTTTTTTGGAGTTTTTATGATGAACAAAATGATATAGGTTTTGATCAGTGAACCAAGGGACAATCATAAGTTAGGAAAATAAATGTAAGGTTCATGAAAGGAACACATGAGTTGTGAATGAGATCGCAATCCAATTCATGACTGTGTATTTAACTTAACTAATGCAAAGGTGTAGGACTATCTGCAAGCCATATTTGGAGTCTTAATTCTATTTATGATTATGGATGAGTTTGTAGAGTAGGGAAGGGTATTAAAACACTTTGAACCCACTTTTTAGTTCCACTTTTTAATATTTTCACCTTTCCCTCTCTATTTTATAATAGTAAAAGTGACTCTATATGTTTCTTATTCTTCTATATCTAAATACGCACACACATACATACTCTTTGACATTATCTTTCTCTCTCTCCTGTCTCTCTGATATATCTCTCCTTTTTCTTTTTCATTATTACATAAGAGCATCGCCTCACCTCTAGATCTTATAAAGACATCCAGGATGAGGTAAACTCTAAGTCCTAAACTCTACACTCTCGGGAAAATTGAGGTATATTATCTTAAGATGGCCCAATGTTATCCATAATAAGGAAACCCTTTATTTTTAAACATATATTATCTTATCTAGACTAGTTCGAGTATGGGTATAGTACTAAGTGTTAAAATATGGCAATATCATTTATGGATATAAGTGTTTATCAAATAAAACAACTTTTATAGATCATAAATCTTATCTATAGTCGTGAAGGATAGCCTCTTCGACAAAACAAGTTCTTAAAATAAGGAAATATGTTAACTATGTAATAAATCATGAAGTTGTGAAGGAATTCATGACTATGGAACAAGGAATAAACCATCAATTCCAACATAACCAACTAAAAATACTAATAATTAAGATTTTTTTGTTTTACTAGGTAAGTCATGGACATGAAGTCATTAATGGTCTATAAACCACCTTACGAAAAGAATTAGAGACTAATTTTTGAAGAGTTTTAATTTTTAAAGGAACTTGCAATTGTAAATAATTTCATGATTCATAAGTTACTCTATAGAGTACTTCATAGGCATAACTCATAGAATTTATCTCTAGTTGAATACATTTATACATTCAATTCATTTGATGCATTATTTTACCATCGAACTCTGAGAAATTATGAGGATATCTCAACTCTATTGTGTACCTTTTGGTATACTTCCTTGAACCTATATCAATAATTGAAGCACTAAAAACACATGGTTGTTGTTGATGTTTCTAAAATATGTTATTGACAAAAACAACAAAGCAATGTCTTGACAAGGAAAAAAAATTCATCCCACAAAATAAATCAAGGATTCAAGATGAGTTTGAAAGAGCTGATGTTGAATGGAAATCTAACAAAACTAAGGACAATAGAAATAATATCTCATTACCCAACTGGGAATGGAAGAATCTATTGGTACACTCTTTGTCCATATATGAAGTAGAGTGCATGAAACTTATGATGTAGAGGAAGCTAGCAAAGGCTTTGCCGGTGATGGGACAAAGAGATTATTCACTATTGATGCACTCCTTTAAACTTTGCCATTATTAATGATATTCTCTAGGGTATTTCATTAAACAGAAATAATGGCAATGTTAGTCGTAGAACACATGGAAGTCCTAATGAAATTTAGAGCAATCCATAGCAGGTGATGTAACAATACTACCAAAGACCAATGAATGATAAAAATGTCAAAGTATAATAGAAAGATTTTGGTTCATGGGTAGAACAAAGAAAGACATATTTCTAAAGAACCTTAATAAGTCTCACCCCTCTTGTTGCTTATTTTGATTCTTGCATTAGGAGATAATGAAATTTTTTTAAATGGGAAAGATGGTAGTAGTAGTAGTAGTAGTAGTAGTAGTAGTAGTGGAAGCAGTAGTAGTAGTAGAGTTAACTACAAGATTTTTGGTCAATAGTAAGGCTCATCACTCTATCCATATAAGACTTAAGAGTCAGTCATGATCAAGTCATTTTTTTTAGTCATGGCTCTTTTCTAGGAATTTACTTAAACGGTGAACCAAGGAAAATACCTTTTTACTTTTGAGTCTTTAAGTATAGAGTCAAACTTCTCTAAAAGATGGATTGGTAGGAGAATTTCTTTAGAGAATAAATTCTATTTTTTATTTATGTAAAATAGAGTGGATTTGACTTATATGTTTATAGTTGCTGCTTAAGGATGAAACTTATTTTCGTTAAAAAAAAGTGGACTACTATAAGAAATAATTGCATAAACTTCAGTTACATGTATTAACATGTATATCTCTTTTTGTGACATTAGAATAAAATGTAAATACTTAGAGTACAAATTTGGAGTTAAATTAAAATAGCTAAATATAGTCTAATGTCATTATGTTGTGAGTATTTTTGTTATTCTTGTGTTTAGGCATGTAATCTTGAACATGTTTGGTTAGTCAGGCTAAATTTCTAAGGATAACTTGATTGAGATATGAACTTAGTCCTGTATTGTTGAACAAAAATCATTATTACCGTACATGAATCTTCCAAATAATTATAATATATTATTATTCTTTCATTTTGAGTTTTAAAACCATTCTATTGGCTACTATAACTAAAAAAATATATCCCTTGTTTAAAATTATCCCGCTCCTGAAACATATTACTCCTTAACTCTAAAAGTGAAAGATGAGGTACAAAAGCTAAGTTGGGGTTAGGGGTAAAGGTATAGTGTTCAAGTAAGATCTAGTTGTCATTTTCTAAAATATGTACACTACTTATCCTAAAGTGTCACACTCTGTTCCTACATCTTAGATGTGGATAGCACTCAATGTCATTTTTGGCCCGAGCATACCCGTAACATGGCATGAAAAATAATTATACGACTAAAAATAAGTTGAAACAAGATTTAAAAGCATTTGAAGAGGTAAGTCTCATAAAAAATACTTTCCCCATACATATTTATATAGTGTTTAAGTCCATGAATATGACATGAAGTTCAAAACTAAAATATATGACTAAATATCTATTTATAAACCCTCTAACATGACAAGGTAATGGGTACAAAGACATGGGCCTCTGGAATACCTTAAGCAAGCGAACATAAAATGACAGAATTATAGACTAAGCCCTCTAAAATTGAGGTGGTCTCACGAATAGTTGAGAGAGAAAACTATAGCATAGTATTTGATCATGAGTATTGGTACCTGAGTCTACATCATCAAAAGATACATTGACAAAAGGAGTAAGCATACGGAATGTACCGTATGGGATAAAGCTTAATGAAATATGACATGAAGATCTGAATGCATTCTTATATATTTGTATAGTTGAGGCATAAAGTTGAATGGATAACAAGATAATGAGATAGACTAAGTAACTAAAACATATGAGAATCTAAATCATGAGAAAACTGCACAATATAATCACAGAGGAATCTGAATCATAAGATAACTGTATAACTGAGGATCATTATTAAAATATAAGTTCAAATTCTTTAAAACCATGAGGCTTTCCTTAGACTAAATTATAATTCATAAGAATAGTTTTCTTATGTTAGTGGGACTTGCACTTAAAATCAAAAGAAAATCATTAAGTTTTGGTTTTCAAGACAAAATTTATGTTTATCATAAACACTAAAAATTTCCAAAAGTAAACTTGTAAAATTTCATTAAATATGACATATTTTAGAAATCAAACACTTACATGGAAAATTTTTAATAAAACATAGTGTTTATCATAAAGATAATCCTCATAGACATTAGTAAAAATCATCTATTTAACCCATAAGAATCATATAGGCATAGGCATATCCTAAGAATAAAGTACTTGTATAGAGTCTTATTAGAATTTCATAATGATTCATGAAGGATTCAAGACATGGGGTTTTCATATAACCATGGTTCGTTCACAGAAAAAAAACATGAGAATATGGGAATTAAAATTCATGAAAAGAATAGGATGAATGATATCCTTACATACCATACTCTCCCCTAATTAATTTAGAATGGTAGAATTTAAAAAACAACCTTAAAAAATTGCTCATCTTAAGTCTTTAGCATAGTTTTCTTGAAACCCTTGTAGTTTAGCTTGGGGAGAGGACAGGAATAAAAGAACATTTTTCCTAGTGTTTATATATGTCAAAAATGGGCTTAAAATATGTATAATTAATACTCAAACATTGGATAACAAAAACACCCTTAATCAAATAAAGTGTACATCCTTACTATCCAAGGCACCCTTTTGCCTAAGAAAGTTGCAACCCGTCTAAGGTTTGATGGCTTGGGAGACACCAAGGCCTCTGTTATGATACCTTGACTTTTTTATCCTCTCGTATTTTCCTAGTAGATTTCTCATGATCTTCAACTAGTTTGCAAATGAATTTGGGTCAAATAACCCGACTCCAAAGCTTCAACACACTAAATGGATAATTTAAAGCATAACCAAGATATAAGGTCTTACGATATCTCCTATTTGGGGTCATTCATCCTAGAACAAGATTCATGATAGAATAAATACATAAGAATTATATTATAGTTTCTCTTGGACTATCATTCACTTAAAAAGTATTATAATGAGTCATAAAAAGAAATATTTATGCATGAGTTATACGATGCATGAGACTTAGTATGGATATAACATATCAAGGGTACATGTAAATATGAAGGGCATGACTTACGGCATGAGTACATAGACATTAACTAATATATAAGAAACATGGGAATTTCAACCATTGTCATGTTAAAGCATAGGAAAGGAAATTCTTCTAAAATTAAATTTTTCCTTCATTCATCATCACAAACTTTGTTCTCCCAAGGAACTTCTAAATTTTCTTCAAAAAGTCATGTGAGATATATAGATAAGGAATGTTAACATGGCCTATATACTTTTATTGTTAGACCTAGATTTGTAGAGAATGAATGACATAATAATGGACATAAGTTTCATTAAGTTTGAAGTACATAAAATAAATTATAAGTGTGTTTGACATAGAGTAAGAATGGGACTGTTCACATTGACGTTCATTTTGTACACCAAAGATTAGATGTGGATAGTTTGCTTTCATAAAACCTTTTGAAATTATGTTGGTCATTGGTTACACATACATCTCAAATTACCTTTAAAGCACATTCCACACCTAATTTTCATCTTATGAGATACTTATAATAGTATGGGTCATTCTTGATATGCAAATCAATATCCTTTGCATATGATATGATAAGTAGTCTTTAAGCATCGAAAAACCTTTCAAACTACCCTTTTGTATGCTAGGATGTAATGACCCTCTAGGTTATTTTCTTAATTTCCATGAGTTTTTGGAATTTTGACCCTTTCTATAGTACCACAGGTCATTATGACTTACCGTAATTGCCAGTTCTATTTTTGATTTGATTTTAGGATCAATTCTTTGTTTTGGGGATTTTTTTATGAAAGAATTAGTCTTATATTAAAACTCCTAAATGGCCTTAGATAAGAAATTTTCTAGAATTTCTATCTCTAGAACATTGATGTTAGGCTAGAGGCAGTCTTGGTTCGTGACCTAAGGCTTTCAAACTTGTTTTGGGCTAATGGATAGATTTGATAAAAAAAATAAAACTAGGTATGGGACCTACATATAATCAAAATGATCATAGATGAAAGTTTTGATGGTTTTGTTGAGTATAGAATGTCAAATTTAGTATAATGTCATAGTTTATTTGTTTACACACAGTTCCAAATAAATCCCAAAACTCTGATTGAAGTTCATGAGGACTTTATAAAATTGGTGATTTGAAGCATCTGGTGGAGCCCAGATTTTTCCTTTGTGTTTGTGAAGTTCAAGGATGTTATCCTCTACATTCGCGATCCATCCATTGCATTCATAAAGAGTAAGTTAGCTCGATCCTCTCAACTTTACTCTTCATGTGCATAGTTAACCAGCAGCTTTACTCTTCACAGTAGAATAGAATACTTTATCATTATTCCTCTATTAGTACTATTATGTTTAGTTTCTAGGATAGTTACATGTAGTTTATATTTCTACTTTACCTATTATTTATGCTAACATTATTTCTAGAGCTTAGTTGGTTGATTCCTACTGATTACATATGTTTGGTACTCATACTACACTTCTAAAACCTGTAGATCAAGTATGAGTTCTCTCCATTGATGTGTGAATCATGCGGAGTATCCTTGGATTAGAGAATAGTGGTGAGCTCAATGACATCCAGAGTGTTTCTTCTCTCCCTCTTATTATTAGACTAATCTCTATCTTGTGTTTTACAAACTATGTTGTATATAGTAATTATGTACTTTACTTTATACTGTCATTGTATTAGAAGTTCATGTACTGCCTTCACCAGGTTTTAGGGTTATATATCTATGACAGACTTTTGGTTAGATTCTTTTCTGCTGCTTTCCTTTCTTTCTTTTACTAATGTATTACTTATCATCCTAAAATATAGGTTGAAGTACCTACTTGTGGTTATAATAGGTTCCATCATGACCTAAGAAACTAGGTTGTGACAAATTGGTATCAGAGCCAAAGTTTACCATTGTTGTTGGCACAATACCTCAGTACCTAGTAGAGTCTTCCAGATTGGTATGAAGAGGTTTATATTTTATCTTTAGGAGGCTATACAAAATTCATAGGAAATTCTATCCTTTATTTCGTATTGTATGTATATACTTCAATAAACCCCTAAGTACCTTTTTATTATTATTCTTCTTACATAGATAGTATGAGGTTGTTGATAGATATGGATGGAATTTTGTGCATGTTACTAGTATTTTATCTCAGTGTTAGACTAGGGAGTTAGAGATTAATATTGAGGATCATAGGGCCCGCACAGGCTTTAACATAATTTATAATAGCCTCAGTTTTTTACGATTTAGTATAGGAGATTCTAAGCCTTTTTGCGCATTCTTCATAAGAAGAGGCGATATCAAATACATCAAATGGTTCTTGGGCTAGAGTTGGGTTTGTTGGTGTTCAGCAGGATCCTTATCAATTTTTGAGTATGAGATTGAGTTTCTTGAGTGGGATAAACATATCTATGTTACATTCTATACAACATGAGATAGTATAGGGATTTATTAGAGCATTATCTTTTCCACTCCATTTAGCATCAGAGCACTTGATATTAGTTGGGTCTTCTTTCATTAGGTTATTTACCATGTCAGGACTATGGAGAGGGTGTGAATTGAAATATATAAGGGCAATGTAAGAGGCCATATCATCAGTATGGTGTTTATGGTATTCCATTTGGATGTAGGGATCCTTCTAGCATAGGTAAAACATTATGGGTTGTTCAATCTAGGTCTTTAAGCCATGGAATCCATTTTAGGTTAGTAGGTAAAGTGTATCAGAGAGTCCCAAGGGGGTATGTTTTGATTGTTGTGAGATTGATCACTGGTCTAGGGAGTTCCCTAGGCGTAAGTCAGTCGACCAGTTGGGATTAGCTCATATTTTTTATCATGTTAGAGCTTTTGGGGTAGTTACGACTATAAAGACACTGAATATTAGTCTAGAGAGTTTCCCTGACATAGAATTATTAAGCAATCAGTGCAGCTAAATCAACCTCTTAGGGATGTGAGATATTCAGGCGAAGGTAGTGCACTTGATATTTCAGTCAATTAATTAAATACTCATTCTGAGGCCAAACATATTGAAATTTGTACTTCTTCATGTAGTTAGGGACCATGGCTTAGGATTCCATCAATATAGATATTTGGATTGGATTAGGGTTCTCATATATGCATTAATATCACTATGTTTATTGTTGTATACCTTTGTGTAGATTTATGCATATATGATTACAACCATAGATGACTTTTTTAGTAGTAGATTAAGTGGATCAGTATTGTGATTTCCTTGAGGTGTAGAATTAGGGTTAAAGTCCCTTTTCTTTAGAATTATGGCCTTCTTATGATCTTAAGGTGGTACTGGTTGATATTTTCTCATATTGTTCTACCTGCATCTAATTTTATTGTCATTTCTTTAACGATGATTGATTCTTATTGGATAGACAACTAGACTAGTATTACCTAGTTAGTATACCCTTTCTTATGATTCTTATTTATTGGCTTAGGTAGCTAACTCAGTTGAATGGTTTCTCTCTTTTAGTAAGGTGGGGTTGGGTTTTTTTAATTCTTTTTTAGCTGAGGTATATTGGTTTTTGAGAGGGGGTGAATCATTCTATGGATTCTTGAAATTCTATCATTGGCTATCCTTTTCTTTAGTCATTCCTGAGGTTGACAAATTGGAGGTTTGTTTTTTCAATTTAAATAGTTATCTCTCTGTGTAGTATTGATCTTAATGTCTATACTGAGGTGGGTACTCCATTGTTTTCAAGATGTGGTTCCTGGTTCAGCCCAATTGAATTTTGTGTCAATAGGTAAATTAAGAAATTTCTTATCTCGGCACTTGTTCGATCTAATATGACCTCATGGGATACTTTTACCCAGTAGTATGTGGTGGTGATCAGTTGTAGGTAATTAAGGCGAGTGTCTTTTGTGAGTGAGTATTTGGTGCTATCAATGACTATTGGTTTGACTAAGTTCATGTTTTTAAGTTGCTTAAGATTTTGCTATTCTTGGTAGTTTTCCGCCTTAGTAATATTTTTGGTTATGCCTTGATAGCTTATGACCTCAGCAGATGTCGATCTAATTACTCATTTTAGTATATGGTTTGCCTCAGTTGTGATTATTTTCTTTTGCAATATTTCAATTTCATCCCTCATAGGAATCATTGGATATTCTAATGGTAAGATTTACTTAGATGTTTAATCTTTGTGAAGACTTGTTGGCTCCAGATATGGTTTTGACTCATGTGAATGACTTCATGGAAGTTGTGATAGGTTTTGGAGCATAGATGATTACTCATAAACAAGATAAATTTGGATAGTTAAGATTGAGTAGTTTAGCTTCGGTGTTAGGATTACAACTATGGAATGCATAACTTGGTTGCAGCCTTCATTTTGAGATTTGACTCAAGTAAGCATTCATTTATAGGCTGACTAGGCATACTCATTACCTACCAACTCTGCATTCTTTAAGTTGGGTGGATTGTACTTGTTGGGTGTTTGGAGGATGGTTCATTGAAGTATGGTATTATTATTTTTTTACCTTGGTTCTCTTTGTTTGCCAAAATTTTGATTGCCTACTCAGTGGAAGTGGTATACTTGACTTGTTCTTAGCATGGTTTTATCCATAATTGTTGGGATGTTCTGAAGTTGGGCATTCAATTTTGAGAGTTTGTGCATTGGATTTCATGACTCCCAATTTCAAAAGTTATTCAAACTAGTTGTAGATTTGGCTAGAGATCGCAGGCTTGATCATCTCCTTTTGTGTGTCCAAGTACGCCTTAAGGGCTTATTCTTATGCTTACTAGTATGAATTTCTTATAGATCACCTTCATCTTTAATGTTTAGTGCGGTGTAAATGCATGGACAGGACTCAGGTGATGTTAAAAGGATTTTTTGTGGTTTAGAGTACGCAGTAGGTTTGGAAAGGCAAAAGGATGCTAAATTTGAAATTGAAGTTGCCTTTATAATTCATAATTTGATTGTCTCTATCTTGGTTGAGTTATTGTTTGGTTGTACTAGTTTAGTGGGATGTTATCCTGTTGTAGTTTAAGTTTAAATACATCAGTCATTCTTAGTTCAGTTAAAGGCCACCAGGTCTTTGGTGCTCAACCTTAACCCACTGGCAATTTGGACACTTAG
Source organism: Capsicum annuum (assembly GCF_002878395.1). Classification (NCBI taxonomy): domain Eukaryota; kingdom Viridiplantae; phylum Streptophyta; class Magnoliopsida; order Solanales; family Solanaceae; genus Capsicum; species Capsicum annuum. The sequence goes on from NC_061114.1 coordinate 110,965,067, forward strand.
CTAGAAATTATGTGATATCCTTTTTCATACCATTCCACTAATAGATTTCCCGTAGATCATGGTACATCTTAGTGGGACCCGGGTGAATAGAATATCGAGAATAAAAGAGCCTCTTCTAGCATCCACTATCTCAATTCATCTACTTTTGAAACACAAAGTCTGTCTTGTAGAAAGAACACCATCTCCTCCATGGAAGAAAACCTCAACCTTCTAACTTTGTACTTTCTTTTAATCTAAGAAAAATAGGATCACTATTTTCTATTTTTTCACCTCGGCTCCTAGGAAGGCTTCTGAACTATTTTGGACTAAAATACTAACTTCAGTTGAGTAAACCAGCCGAACTCCCAGTGTGCCCAATCTTTGTACCTCGTGAGCTAGTTCTTTCTTCCCATTCTTTACATGAGTATACTTCTCATGTAATCTCCTAAGAGTGTCGTCCACCATATTGGACTTACCCAGATGGTACAAAACACTTATGTGATAATCCATTAGCAATTCTAGCCATCTTCTTTGACAAATATTTAAATCTTTTTGACTTAACACCTATTGAAGACTTTTGTGACTGGTGAACACATCAATATGAACCCTATAGAGGTAATGCTTCCAAATCATTAAGGTAAAAGCCCACTTCTTTTAGCTCTAAATCATTAGTCAGGTAGTTTTTCTCTTGAGGCTTGAGTTGTCTAGAGGCATATGTTATAGCTTTGCCCCATTACATCAACACACAACAAATTCCAACCTTGGAGGCATTCAACAAACCATAAAACCATCTGACCTCTCAAGCAAAGTTAAAATCAGGGTGGTAGTGAGTCGAGTCTTCAACACCTAAAAACTTTTCTCACAAAAATTGGACCACTAAAATTTGCTTTTCTTTTGAGTTAACCTAGACATTGAATAAGCAATAGAGAAAAATGCCTCAACAAATCATATGTAGTCATAGTCTAAGCCTGAGAAACTCCTGATATATGCTTGAGAAATGGGTCTAGCCTAGTTTTATACTGCTTTGGTCAATTGAGGATCAACCCAAATTCCATCTCTAGAAATAATATGACCAAGAAATGTTACTGAGTTTAGCTCTTGCTTAATTTGGTGAATAGTTTGCAATACTTAAGATTCTACAAGACAATCCTTAGACAATATGTCATCACTCTAAAAATAAATGATGATGTCATCTATAAAGACTATAATGAACATGTCCTAAGTACTTCTTGAACACCTTGTTTATTATGTCCATGAAATTTGTAGGAGCATTCGTTAGTCCAAATAACGTAACAACAAATTCAAAGTGACCATACAAAGTTTTAAAGGTCATATTTGTAATGTCATGTTCTCTGACTCTGAGCTGATGATAGCCTAATTTCTGGTCTATCTAAGAGAAGCAACTTGCACCCTAAAGTTGGTCAAACAAGTTATCAATCCTAGGGATGGGATACGTATTTTTTATAATGACCTTTTTTAATCAAGGATAGAATACTTATTTTTTATTGTGAACTTGTTCAACTAATGATAATCAATGCATATTTTAAGAGAATAATCTTTCTTACACAAGAAAATAGCCAGAGCATCCCATGGGGAGACATTGGTCCTGATTAATCCCTTATCTAGGAGGTCATTCAATTATTCTTTCAACTCTTTAAGGTTTATTGGAGCCATTTTATAGGGCTGGATCAAAATAGGCTAGGTATTTAGAAAGAGATCTATTCAGAAGTCAATTTCTCATTCTAGAGGAACTCTGAATAAGTCTTTTGGAAAAAATTCTAGGAATTCATTTACCATTGGAACTAACCCAAGAGTTGAGGTTTTGGCGTTTGAATTCTTAACACGGACAAGATGATAGATACACCCATTAGAGATCAACTTTCTAGCCTTGAGGTAATAAATTCATCGACCCATAGGCACTAATGTACTACCCCTCGTTCTAGAGCGGGTACATTTGAAAATAGGAATTAGACTACTCTCTTCCTACAATCAATAGAGGCATAGAAATAATATAGCTAATCGACACCAAGAATGACTTCAAAATCTACCATGTTTAATTCTACATGGTCAACTAAGGTGACTCTATAGAAGATTGTAATTGGGAAATTCTTGTATACTCATTTAGCTATGACTCAGTCACCAACTAGAGTAGAGACTGTGAAAGGTTCTGAAAAGGTTTCGGGACTGACATGGATGTCTACTATTATATAAAGAATTACAAAAGTATAGCTCCAAGATTTAATAATGGATAATGTACCCGAGACTACATCAAGAGAACCCTCCTCATCCTTTTGAGTCTAAAGTGCATAGAAATTGTTCTTGCATTGTCCACCAACTGCACTAGATGAGTCATCCTGCTAAATTGGATGACCTACAGGAGCTGCTAATAAATTGGACTAGCTTGGCTTATAGGCATCTCTAACTTCTTGAGAAGCCACTGGACATTCCCCAAGCTTATGGCCTAGTTTACCACACCCAAATGAACTATCACTACCGATCATACACATACTCTTGTGGTTCCTACCACATATCCTGAAATTCAAAGTAGTAATTTGGCTATGCATAATATGCTATGATGATATAATTTTTAGATTAATAATATCGGGTGTGAGATTGAAAGTAGCAATTTGGGTAAGTCTGAAAAATAAGGAAATGGCTATAATGTGGCATGACATAGATAGGCTCTAGTGGTAAAATGAATAGTTGACAAATGATGGTTAGTTGATAAATAATGACTAATGGATATATGATGACTAGCTGATAATTGAATTAATGATAACAGATGGATAGTTGATTAATGGATTAGTGTGTAAATGATTATAATGTTCCCATATATTAGTAAAATTATGGAATGTGGAACTTTGTCAAATATTGGTAAATTATGGAATGATAGTTAAATAACAAGTTGGTTATTTGTAAGCGATGAATGGTTGTTTTATTCTATCTTTGAGTGTACTCTCTAATCATATGGGAGTCTGTGAAAAGTTATTTACTGTCTGCACTACTGGTGTATGGAAGAAAATTTGGTAGTTATAACTATATGTGTTGACGTTTTGTGTTATGTCATTATTTTAATTTATTTGCTTATCTATGCATAGCGATATTGGAGCTACTTTAGGTTTGTCAATACCTTGACTTACTTATGTTATCTTATATTTTATCATACTTATATCATGATTTAGCTTATTCGGTCGATGATACCTACTGAGTACCTATTGTTTTGGTATGCATACTACACTTTTGTACCTACTTTGTGCAGATCCGAGTACTAGTTATTATCGTTGGGCGTTGATCATGTTGTGTTGATATTTCTAGAGATAGCGTGAGCTCTTGGAGTTAAAGTCACATATTTTCTCCTATCTTTCGATATTCAGTCTTTAGTTATTGAGATAGGTATTGTTAATTATTCTATAATATTTGAAGTTGTATTATTATAATTAGATGCTCTTGTACTAGCTCTACCAGGTCGAGGGATGGTATCTTATATTGACTATTATTATCTATATTAGAACACTTTATTTATTTATAAGTGTGTTGTTTATTTTTTCCTATGGTTGGGCATTTTTCACCAAATTATAGGTTACGGTTTGGATTATCTATGGTAGGAAAGAGTAGGTGTCATCTAACTCATAAATTGGGTCATGAAAAATTGGCATCAAACCTTGGGATACACCAGTATTGTGGGTACATCAAGTGTCTAGTGGAGTCTTGTGGATCAAAATGATGACGTTCGTCTCTTATCTTTAGGAGGCTATGGTACATTATTAGGAGATTTTCACTACTTTAATTCATATCTTGCTAAGAGTCTGAGTCAGTTTATAGAATATTTTTTTTATTTCACTCTTTCACAGCTGGCCAAGACATGTGTTACCACTATACTAGATAAGGGTCTTAAGCAAAATCCTAGGGATCTTTCTCCTATTCGTGGATGACCCAGAGGTTGTGGACAGCTGTGAGATGCATCCCCTGTTAGGGGCTAGGTTGGTCGCCTTTCCTAAGTCCTATTCCTGCTCCTAGCTAGATATTCTTCTGACCCAGCCAGAGGTGGGCCGGGGATTAGCCCAGGCTCTACCAGGGTTTATTTCTTCTTTAGTGCTCAGAGATGCGTTGGTTTAAATTTTGGGTTTAGTTTTTGGTGTGCCTTCTGATGATGCACAATCTTCAAATTAGAGTGCTACTGAGACGGGGGCGCAGCCTATAGCTGCGGCTCCCATAGTTGAGGTTTCTCCTGTACTGATAGTTGCTCAGCCAATAGTTTCTCAGATAATGGTTTCTCAACCTTCTATGTCTTCTGAGGAGTAGGAGATGTTGGTGTATTCTTGAGATTGGCTCTACCTAGGTTTTTTGGTGCTCTAGTTGAGGATACATATGAGCTTTTGATTGCTTACAAGGATAGGCTTCGTAAGTTAGGCCTAATTGAGACTCCCCATTTGTATGTCTACTCAAAGTTTGGTTTTTATAGGTAGGTCTTTTGCTATGATTTCTAATCATGCTCAAGCAGTGGAGGAGATGCATCATGAGGCCTATGGGGGCAATGATAAGAGGCGTAGATATTAGGGCAGTTTTAGTAGGAGCTATAGTAGTTCCTAAAATAGGGGTAGTATTTTTCATGGTAGGTATTCTCCTCATCTATCCATCATCCTTAGAGTCAGCCTAGTCAATCAGTTTAGGCAGCTTTTTAGATTACTAATGGAGGTCATTCTAATAATAGTGATTGCCTTGGTTAGGTTGACGGCCAATCTTTAAAGGGTTCATCAGTCGCCTATTTTATTCATGGTGGTTACTTAGGGTCGGTTAGATCTGTTGGTCCTGGTTCAACTCAGGTATTCTGTTATCATTTTGGATCTCTTGGTCATTATTCTTAAAAGTGCCCTAGTCGCGGTATGATTATTGTTTCAGCTCAGGGTGTTTCCCTTATTAGAGCAGTTTATCTCTCAGCAAAAGTTATTTTTATGGTTGCAAGGGCAGTTCCCAGGGTACTTGAGGAGGTTCTCAGGTAGGCAGGACAAGAGGTCGATCAGGTGCCAAGCCATGTGGCAGGCATGTTTAGCTATTTGCAATACCGACTAGGCTCGAGGCTGAGAATTTGGATGCTATTGTTATAGGTATGATTATGGTATGCCAATAGTCAGCCCTTGATTTATTTGATCTAGCATCCACTTATTCATATATTTATACTTATTATGCACCACGATTAGATTTGCCTTATGATTTATAATTTGTACCATTGCATGTATCTACTCTTATGGGTGATTCTTTAGTAATGGATTGAGTTTTTAGATTATGTGTTATGATAGTTAGTGATGTTAATACATATATTGATCTTATTATTCTGGATATGGTGGATTTTGATGTTATTCTAGGTATGGAATGGTTGTCCCTCTATTATGCGGTCATGGATGATTTTGCCAAGACCGTTACCTTTGCTATGCCTGATGTACCCCCAATTATATGGCAAGGAGTGGTCATTCACAAGCCTCCAGGGATTATTTCTTATACGTGTGCTAAGAGGCTTATTTTAAGGGGTTGTGAGTCTTATCTTGCTTATATTTGTTATACTAGTATGGAGAGTCTTTCGCTTGACTCTGTTTTTATTTTTATGAGTTTCCTAATGTGTTCGCTATTGACTTTCCTAGTATTCCCCCAGTTCATAAGATTGAGTTTTCTATTGATATCAAACCTAGCACCCAGCTTATTTCTACGGCACCTTATCGTATGGCTCCTACCAAACTTAAGGAGATGAAATCTCAACTTTAAGATCTCCTTGGGAAGGGTTTTATTAGATCGAGTATGTCTTTTTAGGGAGCTCGGCTATTGTTTGTGAAGAATAAAGTTGGCTCTATGCGTATATGTATTATAGGCAACTTAATAAGGTGACGATGAAGAACCATTATCCTTTGCTTCTCATTGATGATTTGTTTTACCAGCTTTAGGGAGCAACAGTGTTTTCTAAGATTTATTTGAGATTTGGTTACCATCAATTGAGGATTCAGGCTGAGGATATCTTGAAGACAGCCTTTAGAACCCTTTATGGTCATTATGAGTTCTTGGTGGTGTCATTTGGGTTGACTAATTCCCTAGTTGTGTTCATGGATTTGATAAATTGAGTATTTAGGAATTATTTAGATTCCATTGTGATTGTGTTCATCAATGACATCCTTGTGAATTTGAGGAGTTGAGAGGAGCATACGCAGTATTTGATGATCATGCTCCAGGCTTTGAAAGATCATGTGTTTTTTGCCAAATTCTCTAAGTGTGAATTTTGTCTTGATTCAATGGCATTTCTTGTACATGTGGTGTCTAAGGATGGTATTATAGTAGGCGCAGCTAAGATTGAGATTATTTATGATTGGGCTAAATCTACATCTCTGAATGAGGTACGTAGCTTCATTATTTTGGTCAGTTATTACATACGCTTCATCAAGGGTTTTGCTTCTATTTCAACTCATATGACCAGACTGACTCAAAAAGAGGTTTCTTTTTAATGGTCTGAGGAGTGTAAGTCGAGCTTTGCAAAGCTCAAGGATTTTCTTACTTCAACTCCTATTCTAGATCATTCTGTTGTTAAGGGTGAGGGATTCACCATATATTTTGATAATTCTAGTGTCGGTTTAGGTAGTGTATTGATACAATAAGGTCATGTCATTTCTTATGCTTTTTGACAACTTAAGGTGCATGAGTGCAACTACCCCACTTATGATTTAGAGTAGGTGGCGAAAGTTTTTGTGCTTAAGACTTAGAGGCATTATCTTTATGGTGTGCATTATGAGATTTCACTGATCATCGCAGTCTTTAGCATCTTATAGCCCAGAGGGAGCTTAATGCTAGATAGCATAGATAGATGGAGCTTCTTAAGGATCATGATATTTCCATCTTGTATCATCCGAGTAAGGCAAATGTGGTGGCAGATGCCTTGAGTCAAAAGGTAGTAAGTATGGGTAGCTTGGCTTGTATTTTAGTTTCTCAGAGGTTGTTGGAACGTGACATTCAGTCCTTAGCCAACTTGATAGTTTGCCTTGATATTTTAGGCCCTAGGAGATTCTTGCTAGTGTGAAAGTGAGGTCCTCGCAATTTAAGAAGACTCAAGAACTTCAGTTTAAGGATGTAAACTTTGCTTTCTTCATGACCGAGTGGTGAGTGGTGAGTCTGAGAGGAACACCATAGATTCTGAGGGTGTTTTGAGATTTGATGGTCATATTTGTGTTTCAAGGATCGATGACTTAATTTGGTTCAATTTTCATGAGGATCACAACTCTAGATATTTATTTATCCCGACATAGCCAAGATGTATTTATATTTGAGAAAGCATTATTAGTGGAGTGGTATGAATAGAGATCTGGTAGACTTTGTAGCTTGTTGTCTTTACTGTCAATAGGTGAAGGTCGAGCATCAAGGTCCAAGTGATTTGATTCAGGGGTTTCCTATTTCCAATGGAAATAGGAGTGGATTACCATGGATTTTTGTAGTGGGTTGCCTCACACTTCCTACGGTTATGATGGTATTTGGGTTATTATAGATCATTCGACCAAGTCAGCATATTTCATTCCTATTCAGAGATGTCCTTCAATATTGAGAGATTAGCCCATATCTATGTTCGAGGGACAGTCTGTTTGCATGGGGTGCCTATTTCTATCATTTCAGATTGTGTTTCAGTGTTCACTTTGAGATTTTGGATAGCATTTCAGGATGAGTTGGTCACTGGGCACTCAGGTGGATCTTAGTATAGTCTTTCATTCGTAGATAGATGGTTAGTCAGAGCAGACTATTCAGGTCATTGAGGATATGCTTCAAGCCTGTGTTATGGATTTTGGAGGCCAGTGGGAGCAGCACTTAGCCTTGGAAGAGTTCACATATAATCACAACTATCATTTGAGTATAGAGATGGTGTCTTTTGAGACTTTGTATGGTAGGAGATATCGTTCATCAGTTAGATGGTTTAAGACTTCCGAGGCTAGGCCTCATGGTACTGATTTACTTTAGGATTCATTAGATAGAGTCAAGATGTTTTAGGACAGGTAGAGAGCATCTTAGAGTAGGAAGAAGGCCTATATAGACCATAGGCTTCGTGCCTTGAAATTTGGAGTTGTGAATCATATATTCCTCTATGTGTATCCTATGAAGGGTATGATGAGGTTCGAAAAGAAGGGCAAGCTTGGTCCTAGATATAGTGGACCTTTTGAGATTCTCCACACAGTTGGTGAAGTGGCTTATAAGTTAGCTCTACCTCTAGATTTTGTTGTTATTCATCCAGTTTTCCATATTTCTCTACTGCGGTGATACATTCCTGATCCATATTATGTTCTTAGATAGGACTCAGTCCAGTTGGATGAGAGTTTGACCTTTGTAGAGGAGTTTGTGCTCATTTTGGCTAGTGATATTAGGCGGTTGCATACTAGGGAGATTCCTGAAGTTAAGGTTCAATGGAGGCACCACCCAGTGGAGGAGGTCACTTGGGAGATCGAGATCAAGATGCTACCCAGTATCCTCGCATGTTTGATACTTCAGGTACATCTTAATCCTTCACTTTTGCAGATGAAAATTTCATTTGTAGTGGATATTGTAATGACCTTCAGGTCAATTTCAATATTTCCGCTTATTTCTGCTATTAGAGCTTTTCCATAGCTTCCCCATGTTATTTGTGACTGTTTGGGACTGACAGTTTAGTTATCAGGTTGTTCATTTGGTGTTTAGAGCCAACTCTCTATTTTGAAGTCTTTGCTGGTTCCAATAGCTCTGAAATGTCGATTTTAGGTTAGGTGTACCTTTGGTTTAGATCCCGAGCTCCTTTCGACCTATTATTCGGAAAGTTAAGAAAATGAAATATGGGTATGGGATCCACATTTTGTGGAAACAACCTTGGATGAATATTCTGAGTGCACCATCACATTTGGAACGTCAAATTTAGTGTGGTTACATAGTTCATTTGCATGTACGGTATCCCAAACAAATCTCGACCACCCGGTTGAGGTCCAATCCAGACTTGGAAAAAATCTGGTGCACCAAGTTTCTAGTGCACCGTGATAGCAACAATATTGGCTGCAATAATGACTCATTTGGGTAGTCCTAGATGCCACATCACATACTGATGGTTACAATTATGACTCGTTAGTAGAAGAGAGATACTGTGATCGCGGAGCCTATGGTTGCGATAGCGACTCCCGAGTACCTGGACTAGGTATTAAAGGACCTTTTCTCCATATTTTTGGCCATTCTTCATCATTCCTTAAGATACAAAAACCCTAAATAGTGTGGTAGCTTAAAATTAAGACGTGTGGGTGACCTGGGAGCTTGATTAACATCTATTTCGCGATTATCTTTCAATTTGAGGTAAGAATTCACACTTTTTAATGGATTTTAGTGATTTGTTGCTCAAAACCCCAAAACCTTTAGGGCTTGATTTTAATCCCAATTTATCTTGGTTTTACCCAATTTTTCAGGGTAATGATTCCTTTAGCTTGTAAGAATGTTGGGTTAGTTTTAGAAACGCGATTTTCATAAGTGGGACCTATATAGGTTTTTGAGGAAATTTTTGGACCCAAAGCACAATGGTGCAATATGGGTATTATTATTCTCGTACTGAAGAGTAAAATGTTTTTTGATAGCTTGGAATTTTGAGAAGGCTTCTCAAAAGGGAAAATGGTGGTTTAGCAGATCGTTGAGCATTCTTTGGCGTCAAGGTAGGTTAGGTTTACCCCTTGTAAGATAGATTTATCTCATATTATTCTTGTGATATTGTGTTGGATTTGGGATGAGTTTTAAGTGTTGGATTTATGAAATGCAAGACTTGGGATAGTTGGACCATTTAGTCTAATTTGAAACCGTTGAATTGAAAAACTTGACTTGTTTCCTTATTCCTTAGGTGAATTGGACCTCATTACTTATGTTTAGCATGAGAATGCCTTATATTACTCAAATTAGGTAAAAATTCTTTAGTCATTCATGCTTAGGGTGAGGTTGGCCTTAGTTGCTTACACAAATTAAGGTTGTCTTAGTTTCCATTGGACTTAGTTAATGTGTTTGGGAAGGATATCTACTTTAGGACTAATTGTGGCTTGTTTAACATCTAAAAGTGGATTTAGATATCTTAATCCTAGTTTAGGTAGAATTTTCCTAAAATGGAACTCGAGGATTAGAAAAGACTCTTAACCCACTTTAGGCTATGACACGCGTGAGCTTTTGTAAACCGTTTATGTTTATTAGACTCTTGGAAATATGTATTGTGGTAATATTGAGAAATCCTTATACTGAATGGTTATTTTGGTTAATGTGATGGTTGACGCCTATTGATTATGCTAATATTTATGCTATTGATAATACTATTCATGATGTTGATTATATATATATATATATATGGTTCAAGTCCAGAAGATGATTATGTTGTTGATTATATATATCCGGTTTGAGTTTGGAGGATGATTATGGCACTATTGATCATTTACCGATTCAAGTTTGGACACTTATTATAGTTACCGGTTCGAGACCAGCTATTGATTTTTTACCGATTCAACTTTGGTTATTGTTTATATTTATCGATACGAGCTCGGATATGCATATTATTTTATGATGATATACTTTTTATGACTAACGATATTGGGGTGTGAGATTGCAATTAGCAATTTGGCTAAGTCGAAAAATGAATAAATGGCTATAATGTGGCATGACATAAATGGACTCTAGTGGTAAAATGACTAGTTGACAAATGATGGTTAATTGATAAATGATGACTAGTGGATATATGATGACTAGTCGATAATTGAATTAGTGATGAGAGATGGATTGTTGATTAATGGATTAGTGTGTAAATGATGACAAGGTTGCCATATACTGCTAAAATTATGGAATGTGGGTACTTTGTCAACTATTGGCAAATTGTGAAGCGATAGTTAAATAAGGAGTTGGTTATTTGTAAGTGATGAATGGTTGCTTTATTCTATCTTTGAGTGTACTCTCCAGACGTATGGGAGTCAATGATGGGTTATTTACTTTCCACACTAATTGGCGTATGGAAGCCAATTTTGTAGTTATGACTGTATATGTTGACGCTTTATGATATGTCATTATTTTGATTTATTTACTTATCCATGCACAACGATGCTTGAGCTACTTTAGGTTTGTCTATACCTTGACTTAGTAATGTTGGCTTACATTTTATCATAATTATATCATGATTTAGCTCAGTCGGTCGATGATGCCTACTAAGTATCCATTTTTCGGTAATCACACTACACTTATGTACCTTTTTGGTGTATATCTGACTACTAATTGTCACCATTAAGCGTTGATCATTCTTTGTTGATATTTCCAGAGATAAGGTAAACTTTTGGAGCCGAAGTCACATATTTTCTTCTATCTTTTGATATTCAATCTTTAGTTATCAAGACAGATGTTGTTGATTATTCTATGCATTTAAACTTGTATTATTGTTATTAGATGCTCTTGTACCAGCTCTACCAAGTCCTGAGATGGTATCTTGTATTGTCTATTTTTATCTATATTAGAACACTTTGCTTATTTATAAGTGTGTTGTTTATTTTTTCTTATGATTGGACATTTTCCACCAAGTAAACCCATTACATTTAGCTTTGGGTTACGGTTTTCCTTACCTACTAGAGGAACAGAGTAGATGCCATCATGACTCATAAATCGGATCGTGATAACCCGGATACTTAGAGCCAGGTGCCATATCTCGATGATCCTGCCTAAACATAGGCACTAGGCACTAGCATAAGATGGGGTTGGAGCTAAAATTTTCTAGCGAAACTGAGAACGGTTTCCACCATCTGACCTTTGCAGAGAGAAATTAAAGTTGCCTATTCTGGCCCTCTTACTCTCTCTTTCCTTCTCCTTAACTCTCTCTTCCTCTATCTATTGAGCATCAACCATCAACTTGGAGATGTCTATCTTATTCACCAACATAGCAGTCCTACACTCTTTGACCACACCCTCAAAAATTCTAGACACAAACTTGCTCATGTGGGCCCCGGAATCAGCGATCATAGCTAAAGCATATCTCACCAACTAAGTGAACTTTAGGGCAAGATCCTTCACACTCATGATACCCTATATCAAGTTTATGAACTCATGTACCTTTTTATCCGTTAACTCAAGCGGGAAGAACCTTATCCGAAATGCAACTACTCTTCCCATTAAAATGGTTCTGCGTTTACACCTATGACTAAGACTCTATTAGACGCAGCTTTCAAACACCCTAGGACATTTTAAACCTATAGCTCAAAAACTAAGAGTGTTACGACCTGAAATTACCCCCTAGTCATAACACGATGTTAAAATCACAAGTGATTCCAAGCTAACCCATGGCCAAGAAAAACACTAAGAATATAGATAATAACTAATAATACAACACTCAAGTGGAAACTGAACTAAAGAGTATAATGAATATTCAAAGGAAACGAATCATAAATGACCAAGTCTGAGATCACAAGCTGAAGATCTATCTATAAGTCTAAAAAGCCTATACTAAGACAAGTTGTTGGGATGAGACTGCAACTAACTCCAACTATAACAATAAAAACAACAACAATAACAGTAATAATAATATTAAAAATCCAAAAAGAAAAAATAGATAACCAAGAATTGACAACAACAACAACAAAAACAATAATAAGAATAATAATAATATTATTAAAAATCCAAAAAGAAAAAAAGAGATAACCAAAAATTGACAACAACAGGAATAACAATAATAATATTAAAAATCCAAAAATAAAAATTGAAAACAACAACAATAATAATAATATTAAAAATCCAAAAAGGACAACAACAACAACAACATTAAAAATCCAAAAAGAAAAAAGAGATAATCAAAAATTGAAGAACAGGAAGAGAAATTGAATTATTTCAAAAGAGGGAAAAAACAACCACAAATTGAACAACAACAACAATAATAATAATAATAAAAATCCAAAATGAAAAAAAGAGATAATAAAAAGTTAAAGAATAGGAAGAGAAATTGAATTATTTCAAAAGAGGGGAAAAAACCGCAAATTGAAGAAGTTCAACAACAACAACAATAATAATAATATTAAAAATCCAAAAAGAAAAAAGATAACCAAAAATTGAAGAATAGAAAGAGAAATTGAATTATCTCGAAAGAGGAAAAAAAACAACCGCAAATTGATGAAGCTAACATGATTAACCATGTCCCATAAAATATCTTCAAAATTCTAACATCAAGAAAATCGACACAAAAAAGGTTGTTGCTTTTAAAGGTTGTTATTCTTTAAATAAAGGATTATTACCTGGGTCTAGTTGCTTTGATGATTTCTTGTAGCAAGCTTTTTCTAGGTATGTAACAAAACTATTTGAAATTTAGCAGACAGGGAGAGATTGAATAATGGTTTGAAAAAAATAAAAAAGATATGTGACTTTTAAATTATAAATTTGAATGACACGTTACACAAAAATTTTGTAAAAAGTCAAATATACCCTCACTTATATGTTTTATTGACAACTAAGGAATTATGTCGAAACCAGTTTTTCTATAATATAGAAAATTAATTAAAAAGAGAAAGATAAAAGGAAAAGGCTTAAATATGACATCGAACTATTAGAAATGTCTCATCTATGCTATCTATTATAAGTTTGGCACATCTATGTCACTACCAATGAAAATTTGACTCATCTATACCACTATTGTTAGAGAAAGTTTCACATTATTTTATAGGGTGATTTTTAAAAAGCAATTTTTGTCACGTGACCTCTTATTAAAGGTCCACATCACCAAATTCAAATCAACCAGTTTTGCTTAGAATAAAAAATTAATTAGATCCTTTAAAATAAAATTTGATTTACACAGTTAAAATAAAAATTGGACTCATTAAAAATAAAAATTGAACTAATTAAAATTAAAAATCATACCCATTAATTATGACAAATTTTATTTTAATGGATATGACTTTTGATTTTGATTTAAAAAATATTGGTTGATTTAGATTTGATGATGTGCACTTCTAACAAGAGGTCATGTCCCAAAAATAATTTCTCAAAATCACCATAGTAAAATAATGGCACAAATAAACTTTTTTGTAATGGCAGTGGCATAGATGAGCCAAACTTTTAAAGGTGATGGAATAGATGAACTAAACTTATAATGGATGACTTAGATGAACCATTTTTAATAGTTTAATGTTATTTTTGAGCTTTTCCAATAATAAATAAGAATATGTGAAACTTGCAATAATAGAAACTCGAGAAAATTGAAAAAAAAAAGTCTTTTAAGTCTTCATTTAAATATTAATCACATTGACCAAAGGCAAGGGTCAAAAGCCCTTTAAATAAATTAATGAAGTTAATTAGGACCAAATTAATATTTTTAAAATATTTTAATCTTTTTTAAAAATATAAACAAACCCACAACTCTAATTAATATGTAATAAAAATAAAGGTAATCATTTCTAATATGAGTCAGGGGGCATAATAGCTTTTGACGACATCATTGGAGGCTAGCACATAAAGACTTAAGCTTGGGGCTTGCCTTTGATACCTAAACCAATAGCACAAGTGTTGAAGTGTGGATAAAGGCTTCATTACACTCCAAGGTCGCCCCTCATTAAGGGTCTTTTGGTAATTTCCTTGGAGCCAAGAAGCGCCTATAGAGTGTAGCCTCTTATTAAGGGACTTTTGGTCATTTACTATGTAATAAGTATTGCCTAAGACTTTAAATAGCTTTCATTAGGTCATTTTTCAGCAACTTTGATGAATATTGATAGAATACTCTTTTAGAGTGTCTTAGAAGTGTGGAATCACTTGTGCAAGTGTGGACAATAGAAAATTATTATATTGGTTACCCATTTAGAAAAGAGGGTTGCTTAGGGATTCTGGTTTCCTTGAGGTCTTCATAAGAGTGTGGTATTGTTTATATGATTTATAAGGGTCTTTGTGTTTCATACACACTTAGGTTCTTGTTTAATGTATAATCTTAAGTCTCACTATCTATCTCTCTTTATGTTTTGTTATGTTTGTATCCTATTCTCAGCCTTGTGTTGAATCCATAATATTGTTTTTCATTTCGCTATCATCTTATTTCCTGTGTTTGTGGCGGGTTTTGTATCATTTGGTATCATAGAAAGGATTGATTTTATTCCAACAAAATCACTCTTGGTATTGTTTCCTAGAAAATCAACAAAAAGTAGTGTCCAAATTCGAAAATCTCACAAAAAAACTAGTTGTTCTTATTTTGTATCTTGGCTGAAATTGTTGTTCTTGTTTTGGTGCCTTAGCCAAAAGTTTGAACCTAGGTCTAGGAGTTTTTTATGTTTTTTGGTTTTTCCTAGTGTTAGGACTTTCCTCACTAACACTATTTGAGTCTAGATCTAAATCTTGAGCTTTAAAAAATGTGTTGTTGATGTTTGTTGTTGAGGATTGGTGTCTTGAAAAAAGTATTGTTGATGTTTATTGTTGAGGATATTGAGCTTGAACATGTGTTTTTGATGTTTGGGGGTCAAACATGCAGCTATAATTTCAAATTTCAAAGGTGATGTTCTTGGTGTTCTTCACCATCCTCATATTTTGTTGAAGAGAAAGTGGGTGTTTGATCTAAAAACAAAATGGGAAGAGAGTGTAGTCTTATTAGTCTTGAAACACATTCCAAGACTATTAACAATGAAGAAAGGGGACCAAAAGACTTTCAAAAAGTCTTATTACCAAAAGAGAGAAAGGGGTCTTCCTAAGATTACCAAAGAGGAAAAGGGGACAAAGGCTTTCTAAAGGTGTTTTGCCAAAAAGGTAAAAGGAAAGTCAAGGTATTTTTGAACTTGAAAATCCTCCAAGACTTGTTGTTGTTCCCTCCAAAACTGATTACACTCTTCCAATTTGAATATTGACAAAGTCCAAAATTTAAAACAAGAAACTTTTCAAAAAAATTCAGATTTTAATAATGTAACACCCTGATTTTCTGAACTGGATGCTACACGGTGCTCATGACCTCGAAGGACCACAAGCTAACCCATGAATGATATCTATATCTGTATACTGCATAATATATCATAAAATGCAGAAACATGAACATGAAAGGAATAAGGTTCAAACTGAATAAACGTCTGATAATAAAATATCTGAAAAAGGTATAACAATACCAAAACAAGTCATAAATACTGAAAATAATGAGATCTGAATATCTAATCTGACATCTATTCTGAAAGCCTCTAACTGAACTGAATAAGGAGTTGAAGAAACATGTCTCCAACTAACTCTATCTAGCAACTGAATAGTAAATATAGCAATAATCATATCATCCTCGAATGAGAAGGACTCACTGCAAACTCTGAACACTGGAATGCTACTGTTGATTTGGAGCTCATGCCTCTGAACCTATGGTGTAACATAAGAGAAAGCACCATTGCGCAAATGCGTCAGTACGTCTGAATGTACTGAGTATACGAGTGAGGTAGGCTAAATGCAAAGGGTTATATGCATGAACAATGTTGACTAATATGAACGTGAGAATACATACATGCATACATAACTATAACTGAACTCATGGAGATACTGACTACTGATTCTGAATACTGACAACATGAGTGTACTGATACTAAGATACTGAATAGATGAATGACTATTTCTGACAATTTGAATTATGAATAACTGGTCTGGTTGATTGTGTCTAATAGTCCTGAAGCTGAATACTGATATCATGAATTCTGATAACTGATATGACTGATACATGAGTTTAGAAAACTGATATAACGATATAACTATGATGATCGACCTAACCGATGTAACTGATACTGAGCGGCTGTATCTGACATTCTAAGTTCTGATGGAACTATCTGAGTTTTGTTTTATATGGAGTAACTGAATTTGAGATCAGTCCTGTCTAATGGGTGATCTTGAAGTCTATTTATAATTATAAGGATTGATTGTCTCTAACAGTACTGAATCTATACTACTGAACTGAGTTGACTGTATCTGACAGTCTTGAATCTATAACTGAAACTGTGGGATGTATTCATCTAACCGACATGCCCCAAGTTAAGTTGACTGGGGTCCAATCTCTCCCTGACTGGAAAGATGTCAGTACTACGCCACCAGTAAAGACATCTCTTGTGGAGTCAGTCCTAATCTAGCGGGTGACTCTTGGGATCAATCCTATACATATAAATGTGCTAACGGGTGACCCCTGAGTATGTCAGTCCTATCTAATGGGTGACATCTCATACCTATGCTGGATACGTAGTTCTGGAACTTAGGGATTGCTTCTAAAGATCTCAGTCCTATTCTAGGGGGTGAGTCCCCATCCCTAGGCTCACTCGGTACTGAATCCTACTCCTATCTGAAAGACACTAAACTAAATAACTGGGTTGAACTGAATAACTAAACTAAATTGATTATTTGAATTAATACTAATTAACTAGACTGATACTAGTGGTATTGTTTAGCAGAGCTAAACTAAGTTTATTGAATTTCGAGACTGACAAAATGTACTGAGTTTTGAGGACTGGTTGAGAGTACTAAAGTAACTGAGATTGACTTTGAATACTGAGGTTAGAGATATTACTGAGTACTGAGATTACTGAACTACTGAGATTACTTAGGTTACTAGATTTTCCTGAGTCACATAACTGATTGAATTCTATAGATCATGTCTTGACTGAGAGTATCGTGATAACATGACATGGCTCTAGGCACACAGCTATATTTTTAGTTACGAATACCCCCAAGACTCAGTGGAAAAAAATTGACACAACATGACTGACATGATCATAAGATTAGAGTCCACAATTCACATTGTCATAAGTAGGGGATATTATACTTTATGTAGTTCTTCAACATCTTAAGCATAGTAGGGAGTGCATGGATATACTTCATGTACATATAGTATATCTCTATTATCATACATGCTTCATACCACAACAATAGCAACACATCAATAGCATGGAATTTATATTAAAGTATATAGCTAACATGGACTTATCATTTAGATATCATGGAACCATGTAAACATGAATTTCTAGCATCTTAAGTATTTTATCAAACACCTTGCATGCATAATATTGAGCATAGGTGTACTTAACAAATTTAGAAATCTTGAACCACCCAAATTCATGGGTTTCCAACTAACCTATTCACATGATTCATGAAAAACACATCAAGATACAACCTTGAATCCAAACAACAATCATCAATATGAATATAGTTATAAAACAAGAAGGAAATCACAATTTATAATTTAAAACATGATTTTTTAGCTCCATGGATAAAAGGGACCCATGGATGAACACTACGTATACCTTAGATTAAGAATTCATAAAGATTGATGGTGAAATTTCCTTAAAATAGACTCTTCTATGAAAACTCTAGGGCTTGTTCTTGAGATTTTTTATCTTGAGAGAAAACCCTAATTTTGTGGTTAAGAGTGTATGAGAGAGCTTTTTGAGATGTTTAACTAAAGAGAATGGAATATAATATGCTCCTTGAGGGTTATAAGTTGTGGGAAGTAAAGAAAAAAGATCAAAATACCCTTACTAAAATGTCCCTCAATTGCTGGGAAAAATAGCTGACGGCATTCGTGACAAGCCGTCAAGCTGGTGATAGGCCATCACGAATTGTCATCACAAAAGGGTGAAATTTTGAGTTTCAGGTTAAGGTTGACGACATTGGTGATAGTCCGTCACGGGCGTGATGGCTTGTCACAAAATGTCGTCACCAGTTTCCCAACCAGACATGCTGGAGTAAAATGGGTATAACTCTTGGCTCCGATATCAGATTTAGGTGAAATTGATATCGTCGGAAAGATACTTCAAAGATATTTCATTTTATATATAAAAAGCCACCTATTTCATCATATACAATGAGTTATGGTCAGTTGAATTTGACCCAAGTTTTGACGCTCACTAAAACTGGAATGATAGGAAAGCTTTCAACTTGTACTTGAGTTAGGGGATATATATGATCTATATTCATGCTCAAATAGATTCCCACACTACATAATTGATTAACACACTAAATTTACATAGTTTTTGAGGCTTTTGAAACATCCACGCATAGGAATGATGGATTTTCATCCTAGTCCAAAATGTGGGGTATTACAAACAACATTTCACATCCAATAAGGAGTCGCCACATTATCACCCTACCCAATACTTCTTATGCTTTAAATTGTAAACTCTATGTTTGTTTCTTTTCTTTGTTTCTTTGGTTGCATTGCTTGATTCTAATACTAATTAGCAACTAGTAATCATCTACTAGCTTGTGAAATAGTTTTTTGAGTTCATTTCTTTCGTGTTACCTTTCTTTGTGTGCTTTTATCTTTTGTAATTCATTGTAGTTTCTTGGTTCAAGCCCGTTCATATTTTATTTGAGTTGTTTATACAAGAATTTATTCTGGCCTCAAGCTGCAATTGGTACCAAGCAATCTCTTTCGAGTATAAATGGGATACCAATACTTACAACGTCATTTGAGTGACATTTCAAAGGTGTAAGATTGAGAATTTATGAGGCTGATTTTTCTAACCTTAACTTCTTGTTGTTTTTGTTTTGTATTGCTTATTAGGTACCATGGCATTGAGTGAATACAGCCCAAGAGCTTTAGGAGAGGTAAACATGGATACTTTAATAGGCCATAATGGGTGTGAGATATGATCTTAGTAGTATAATTAAAATGATGGGAGAAAGAATGGATGGAAAATACTATTTCAAAGAGGTTGGATAACTTGATAGAGCATCTAAGTTTTCCTAATCAAGTTGAGGCCATAAGGAAAGAGAAAGCTAAGATTGGGGAGACGAACTTGGCTCAAGAAGGAGGGTTATGTGAGATTATTGAGCCAAGGGTTGAATTAAATGATGGTGACAAGAAACACCTAGTTGTGGAACTTATCAAACCTAAGCCTTTATTACATACTAACCATGGAACTAGCATTTTTCCTAGTACCAATACATCTTTCATGCAGGTTTATAAGCTAATGCTTCCAAAGGAGGGCCTAAATAATACCTCTCATGAGCATAAATTTGAAGGCCTAAATGAGTTCTTATCAAAGACTCCAAGGTTGATGAAGTCTTGATTCAAAGGAGGATCCTAACCAAACTCCTATGGGCCAATGGGTACTTTGTGCCAAGGAGTGAAGCATATAACCCCATGGATCAATGGAAGAAGTTCCCTATGAAAGGAATTCCTACAATGAGGTAAAAGGATCAAACCTAATTATCCAAGTTAATGCATGAAAGGAAAGGTCCTTGTAAAGAACCTACGGAGGACAAGAGAACAAACTTAAGGCATTTCTTCTAAGGTATGTACCTACCCCCTCCTATTCTTAGTGATTCGTGGAGACATGATGATATTTTCCTTATATTGAATAGATCCTTGAGGTTGATTGAAATCAAACTGCACCATGTTAGTATTAGTGTCTTCATGAATCCTTTATGGTGTTTTTCTTTGGGTCTTGAATTCTTTGGGCCTTACAGTCTTAATGCCTAACCTATTTGTTGCTTAGGGAAAAGTCCTTGGTGGGTGCTTGACGTACAAATTTTTTTTCCTGATCCTTTTCACACTTGTGTGGTTGGACAAGTTGAAATAATAGGTAGGACTCTTAGGAGCATGCAAAGTACCTTGAAAAGAAGTCACCAAACTTTTTGGGTATAAACTTTGGCTTGGAGTGGTTCGGGTTCTCATAGATTATCTAATTTCTCTAATAGCATGATTTCTTTGGTGAATGCACTTCTTAAGGGAAGTTTCTTGAAGACAAAAGATGTAATATACTTTAAATATCTTCTCTCATCTTATTGTGAACTCATGTTTGAGGGTAATTTTGATGAGAATGGTGCCCTTAACTCTTTTATTTTCTATTTTGCTTATGATGATGACCATATTTGTGCTAAAAATGCATTTTGTGTAAACATGGTTTCTTGTTATTGGAAGGGTATTCTACTCCCTAAGACCCCTCGGCATGTAAAGTGTGTGCAGCCTTGGTTTGATGTAATGATTGATTTTTCTAACCTTAACCCTCATTCCATGAGGAAAGTGTATTTACTTGTGTCTCCTTCTATTTTTGCAAGGTTTGAATTCGAGGTTGAATCCTTTTTCAAGAAGGGAATGATGATATGAGTGAAGGGGGCATCATAGCTTTCGACGACATCATTGGAGGCCAACACATAAATTCTCAAGCTTGGGGCTTGCCTTTGATGCCTAACCCGAGAGCACAAGTGTTGTAGAATGGAGAAGGGATTCATTACACTCCAAAGCCACCCCTCATTAAGGGTCTTTTGGTCATTTCCTTATAGCAAAGGGGCGCCAATGTAGTGTAGCCTCTCATTAAGGGCCTTTTGGTCATTTCCTTAGAGCAAAGGGGTGCCAATGTAGTGTAGCCTCTCATTAAGGGACTTTTGGTCATTTACTATGTAATAAGTGTAGCCTAAAACTTTAAATAGCTTTTATAAGTCATTTTCAGCAACTTTGATGAATATTGATAGAATACTCTTTTAGAGTATCTTACAAGTATGAATCACTTATGCAAGTGTGGATTCACTTGTGGCATTATGGAATCATTGTATAGGTTACCCGTAGAGAAATAAGGATTGCTTGGGAATTTCTGTTCCTTTGAGGTCTTCGTAAGAGTGTGGTGTTGTTTATACAGTTTATAGGGGTCTTTATGTTTGATACACACTTAGGTTCTTGTTTAATGTATAATCTTATGTCTCACTATCTATCTCTCTTTATGTTTTGTTGGGTTTGTATCCTATTCTTGGCTTTATATTGAATCCATAGTGTTGTTATTCATTTTGTCATCATCTTGTTCCGTGTGTTTGTGACTGGTTTTGTATCAATTTCCCATCAGACATAGACACAATCAGTTTTCAAAAAATATCTCAATTGTTTTCTATTCTCTTGTCTCAATAATTCAACTTTTTTTCAACAGATTGCCTTAAATCTTAACAATAGATCAATTTTTATCTCATTTCAGACCACATTAGCTATTTGACAGAACCCACATTCGATTTTCTTCTTTCTTATAGCCATTACTTTATCTCTCTTTACAGGTAAGACTTCTATATTTTTTTTTTCAAAAAATTAGGGCTTTTTAGTTAATGAAGAAAAAAAAGAACTTTATTTGTCTTATCTTCAAGTATGGGTTAATAATTTTGAGTTTTGACACTCAAAAGAAAAAAGAACTCGAGAAAATCTTAATTTATGATAGTTGTTCTCTTAATATGATGGTTGATGTAAATGAAATATTTTTTCTTAGTGAAATGTGAATTTTTATTGTTGTTCTCGAACATTGCAGTAAAAATAGCACAAACTTGAACTTTGAACTTTTTTGGAGATATCTATTGTGATAATTTTGTCTTGTTCTATTGAATTGCTTCACTTGATATTTTTTGGTATTATTGGTGAATATTAGTGTTGCTGGTGGATTTTGTTGATGTTGCTTGTTTGTTTTTTTGGTGTTATTTGTATTTTAGGTATGTTTATTTTATAGGTATTATTGGTGCTGATGTTTGTATTATTCGTGTTATTGGTGGTGGTGGTGGTGTATTGGCAAAAATAAAGAATTGGTTTTGTTCAAATATGTGGTGATGTAGCAACTTGGTGGTGGTGGTGGTGGTGGTGATGGTGGTGGTGGTGTTCTTGTTAATATATAATATTTTCTAACAGATGTGTAATATATTGGAAATAACTATATATATGTTGGATGATTGATTTTGATTTATGCTAACAGATCATCTATTGAAATAATGGGTCATTTGTTACAAGAAATCAAAACAGGTCTGGTTTGATTTCTTATAATATATGTTGTTTAGTCAGTGTTGATTTTGTTCTAGGAATGTTCTTGGTGTTCTTAGTTTTGTTGGTGTTGTTAGTGATATTGTTGTTATGTTGGTGTTGCTGGTGTTGTTGGCGTTTGTATAGTTAGTGTTGTTGGTGTTCTTCATTTTCTTAGTATTGCTGGTATTGTTGGTATTCTTAATTTATTGGTTTATTATTTTTATTGGTATTCTTGATTTTGTTGGTGTTGGTGTTGCTATCTTCTTGTTGATACATAATGTTGTCCAACGGATGTGCAATATGTTGCAAAGACTAAGCAACTGTTGGAAACAACTATGTATCTATTGGTTTACTATTTTGATTTCTTCCATCTGTTGGAAGAAATCAAAATAAGTCTTCCAACAGATGACCCACCTATTGCAATAGATAAGTAATCTGCTAAAAATATTTTTGTATTGTGTTGTATTTACTAAAAAAAATTTACCTTTTTTTAATGATGCATAAATTAATTGTAATCTTTTTTTCCTTTTATTTGTAGGTAAAAAATGACTCCCAAAAGAAAATAAGTGGATCAACTTCTGATTAAGCAACTAAAAAGGCTAAATTACGAACACTAGTAGAAGAGCTTGTTGAACAAGATCTTTCACAAATAAATGAAGTGTTACCATCTTAGAGAATGATGATTGGAAAGAGATAGAGATATTAAAAAATATACTAAAGGAGATTCAATTGTAAGATATAGTGATGATGTAGAAAAGAAAGTTGAGAAAGATGAAAAAAGGTTGTGGAGGAGGAAGATGGAAATAAAATTAAGGAAGAAGATAGAGATGATGAAGAAACTCATAACGCAGATGAAGAGGGTGATAAGGATGATGGTGACGATGAAGAGGAAAAAAAAGTGAGAAAGGAGATAAGGAGGAAGAAGATGGTTCTGAAGAGGAAATTGAAAGAGATGATAATGATCTTGTTATATTATTGATCGAGCTCGAACTTAGATCAAAAATCCAGCATGATCTTGTCAAAACTTTAAGTATTGAAAAAGCTCCAAGTTGAGATTCCTATAGATAACCCTACAAATTTGACTGGTGATTTTGTAGTTAAATTTGTCATGGGTAAAAAATTTGATAGTTTTAGAAAAATTGGTGGATTACTTTCAGTACATCTACTTTAGATACTTTCTTGATCTCCTGAAGGACAACAATGCATGTTTTAAAATGACCATGGTGTATAGTCTTCTAAAGCACCGGATCAAGTATAAGGGTGATGGACAAGAAAGATTGAAGGATGAGGACAACAAGATGGATGAAATCTAGATAAACTACTGTGGTATGCCAATTTGTTTCGGTATGAAAGAATTTTCCATAGTTACTAGCTTGAGATGCCATCCTTTTTTTGAACCTCTTCCCATAGTAACACTCTTAAAAAATTCAAAGGTTTCCCGAAATCAGCAAAGGCATCATAGTAAGGCAAGACACTAACGAAGTCACCTAACAAAACCAATAAAGGCAAAAAAAATAAGTTGTTCGCCATTGTTGTACCTAGTAACAAATCCAGGCAGTTTATAGTTTATCCCCAGAATAAAAGGCCTTTGAAGATGCACAAGGAGCCATTATTCTTAGTTTGCTTTGTGCATTCCATTTTATGGGTTAAGGACACCAACAAAGTCATAGAACTTGAATTGTTGGTGCTTTCTTAGGATTTAGAGGCATTCATCAATTATCCATAGGGATATGAAAGTTATTTCTTCACTGTCAAATATCTATTGACAAAGTTATCTCTAAAGATAATTAACTTGTACGACTTTCCTTGGGTTTTTATGGAAAACTTCATCCCTATTTCTTTAGTGTTTCATTTATTTATGCTATTGAATAATTATTTTGACTTCTTTCATCATGTTGCATTTTTAGGCTTGGGCATTTGAATTCATTCCTTACCTCTGGCAGCAAGTCAAGTACTACTATAAAGTGGTTTCTTATCCAAGGATCCTTAGGTGGTTTTTTGCCAAGAACAACTTAAGGATGAATCCCCTTAATCTCTTCAGTCCTCCAAATAATGTAGTAAGTTTTCTTTTAAATATAATAAATTTACTCAAGTTAACGAGTTAACACATTACAATAGATAGGTCACCTGTTACAACAGAGATCCATTTGTTTGCAATAGATGGTTCATCTATTGAAACTTATCTCTGTAGATTACCCATCAATTGCAACTTATGCAACAGATGATCAATTTTTTGTAACAAATGAATCATCTATTGTATAAGTTCTCTGAACCTATTAAGAAATTTCCCAATCTACTACAAACTAATGCAACAAATGGATAATCTATCACAATAGATGACTTATCAATTGTAGATCTCTTCTAAATTATAGGTTGATTTTAATATATCTACATTTATTTATAGCTTGTGCATCCCTGGCTTGTACCTACTGAGCAAGAGTTAAAGACTCCTTCTTTTCTTACTCTAGGTTTGTTGAAACAAAATCAGACCTAGAGGTGGACTTGATAAAGAAAGAATTTACTGAAGCAACAAACATTAAAAGAGAAGCAGCTAGTGAGGTCAGCTTATTCTTACTAGGACTGTTGTTGAGGTAATTGGTGATTTTGAAATAGATTTAGGTGTTGGTGTTAATATTGGTGCTGGTTTTGGAGCTGGAGATGGACTTGGTGATGCTGGTGTCGGTGATGGTGATGAGTATGTTAATGTTGCTCATAAAAATTTGTTTGAATAAAGATTTTACCATAATGATGTCCATACTGGTGGTGGCTATGATGTTTATGGTGGTTGCACCCCTTTAAGTGGGCGTACCACCTTTTTTTATGCCTCTTAAAGCTCATGTTTTACTTTAAAATGCCAAGAATGCACGGACAAACATGAAACTAGATTAAAAGCATTGATGCTCTGACTGTTGTTGTCAAGGATTGACATCTAAGAGGGGTGTCATACCATCAAGGAAGTTGACAGAGCTATTCACTTCATTGGAAGTTAAGAGATGGGAAACAGCATTTTAAAGGTACTATAAGGTATTAAATCAAGGAATAATGCAACTCTTCTTCCTTCCACTGTTGAGCAATTTTTAGGGGCCGGAAGAGAGCAGGGACAATTGAAGAAGGTTAATATCTAAAAGTTGGTGGAAGCCACCAAAAAATCTAAGTTAAACACATAGATCAAATCCAAAAGAACTCTAGAAGAGTCAAAACTAAATTTCTCAATTCATGATGGCGTCTACCTTATCCCACCAGTAGGCAAGCTAAGCCATAGTCCAGAACGATAGGTAACGGGATAACAGGTAGAAACTAGCAAAGATCACATATAATGGTAATAATAGTAATACTATGTGATAAACATAAAGGAAACATATAATTTATATCAAAATGAGAGAAAGAAAAGAACCAAATATACACATGAATCCTTCTCGAAACATGATAAGGTCGGTACTAGAGCCACTACTAAAAGATACCCAGAGTACTAGACAGAATCCAAAACATACAAAATATATACAAGCAATCGCGAGTACAAAATATTAAACTGGAATAAATAGAGGAGGATCGGCCTTGAACGACAACAAGCTTGCCCTACTCTGGATCAGTATTGAAAAATAAAAATCACGTCAATGTCGGCTGCTAGTACTCAGATCTACATCGGGGAAAAGATGTAGAAGTGTAATAGGAGTACCAAAGCAATAGGTACTCAGTAGGCATGCTTAGGCGACTAAGCTTGATGTAAAAAAAGTATAACTAAAATGCGAGGGAGTTGTCTAAGCCAACAGTAAATAGGGATAGAAAAGTAAGAACTATCGATCTACACAAATGTGATATAGGAATAAGTAAGAGAAATACAGAAATATAAATAATGCTATAATAAAATACAAATCACACATCATCTAACTGGGCCCCTATATGCCCGCAAGGCACACGAAAGAAGACAATTAACCCAATAGTGCCCCTATAAGCCAATGGGACACACAAAAAGTATATATAGAAAATAGAGATAAATAAACTATAACTGAACCAATCCCAAGAAATCATAGTAGTCATCCAAATATACACCAAACTTGAACCAGCACCAATGGATAGTAACAAGAGGCCAGACATCGAGCTCGAACCGATAATGGTGGATAATAACAAGAGGCCATATGCTGGATTCAAATCAAAAATACTGGCTAATAATAAGAGGCCACATATATGATATAAAACAGAACTCATAACCAGATGCAGGACTCAAACCAAAACTCAGAGGAACCATAACTCCCAGAACAGCAATAATCAGTACCAAAACTCCCACCTCATTATAACTAGATACCAAACTTGAACCAAAACTTATAGTAATCATACCCAACTTAAAAGTTAAAACCCAAACCATACCATAACTAATGCCAAAGTGATACCAAAATTCATAATCAATGACAAAAATAAAGTATATGCTGACCCTAAATGGTAATTAAAATACATTGAAAACCCATTAGCATATCATAATTAAAAAGGAATGAATCCAAGATTTCACAACTTAATTTTACGTCCTAAAGTGATAGATGCTATATCATACTAAAATATAAGGGACCAAATTTACTAGAATGGGCTCTTAACTGGATAAATAATGCATGGTATATCTATCAAATGATACAAAAACTACAACTATGATACACAAACTACAACTACCTTTCAAAAACTAGCATAATAATACATAATTACAGTAAATAAACTCAATCTAAAGATAGGTAAGCCTAGACTACTTGGACACCAAAGCTTGAAGCCTCTTCGATAAGCCTCCGAATAGTGCCTCACTAGAACCCGAAATTAAATAATTTGATATGGAAAATTGATTTTTCTCTTAATTTATCACAGCACAGGTACGTTCACAGAGACATAGATGTAATTAGAAAATAGCAATTTTTAAGAACATGTTTTAACTTGTAGTTGCCAAGATACGACTTAACATTTAATTAAGTAATAAATAGAAAACAAAAGAAGTAATCATTACCTTAAATGGATAATGAGATGACACCTTACTTAACAGTAACCTATTTTGAATGTTGCCACATATCATATGTGTATTTGTTGGCCACTTCCTCCATATACACGTGTGGTGGAGATAGCATATCACTATTATTTTTATCCCATTACTTATATTCTCGAGTATTGTATAGGTTCATGGAAGAATAAAAATAATATTTTGAATATACCATAATTAATAGAAAATTATTTATAATAAAACATCTATTATATAATAATAATATTTTAACATATCTAGATTTACTATCTCAACATAAAATATTAATAAGTTATAAAACTATTATAAAGCAATATAGATATAATATGATATATGTAGTTTTGATGATGAACAGATGACTACAAAAGACCAGGTCCCTGGATGTTCAAGGCAATCATTTGGAATTATCAAAGTTGGATAAGTGTTGGAATAAGAAAATTCAGATATATTCAGTAGGATAATACACAACCAAATGGGTTAAAGTATTTGAATAAGATGAAGAAGAATTCTCTACCTAGATAGGCCAAGAAGGTTTTGATTACACCATTGTCTTCTTACTGGAAACTCAAACTTAAGTGGGTTCCTAAATCAAATAAGTGATCATAGGAGGATTTCAATTAGTAATGATCATTAAAGGTGAGAGTTCAGTGCTTAATTTTAGAAGATCTGAATGTATGCTCTATCTCTCAAGGTACTCTAAGGTAGAGGTATCATATTTTGAAACATTTGATTTAAAAGGACCTAGTCCTTAGAAGACTCATCTTAGAAAAGGAAGTTCCATCAAGGTGGGTAAAGTCAAATCACGGACCTGATCCTCAAATTTTCCTTGAGAACAAGTTTTTAGATAAAAGCGGTGTGCAGAGGCCAGAGCATGGATTAATAAAGCAAACTTAACCTAATAAGTGAATCGCTGCCTCTTCCAAAATTTGGCTATGTTTAGGAGATAGGTATCCAAGATAATTTAGGTGCACATTAATCTAACTCAGCTCTATACAATTTCAGGTATACATCTATGGGAACAGCTAGGAGGAGAATAATTGAATCAAACACAAGTACAGAATTCAATCACAAAAAGAGGGACCTAGTCCCATCTCTCAAGTTAGTACATACATGATGCTTCAGAATCATAAAATATTGTTTGAAAAGCCATGTATTTTCCTCTTCTCTAAGCCACTAGGTCTTTTGCAAAATAAAGAGTCGCACTTGTTAGGCTCAATCATTCTAGTTCAAAAGGAACATCATTTAATGACATTAGTCACTTTTTAAAGTTGCTAAATTAGACTTTTTTGTCATTATGCTTCAACTTGTCCAAATTATCTTCCTAAATCTACAAGTCTTCTATAAGCCAAACTGGTCCTAGCTCATTTCTGTCTCTCAAAATCAAATGGACAACATTACTACTTTCTCAAAACCAGCAAAACACTATAAAGTAGATAAAACTCTAGAGAGTCAAACTAGACATCTCCAAGTTGAACATCTCGATTCTTTTGAAATTGAAACCATGGCAAAAATCACCTCTAGTCCCAAACAACAATCTGAGTTAATTCTTATAACTGAATCTTCCTTAGTATGTCCAGAACCCACAATCGAGTCAATCTCTATTGAAACCTCCTTAACCTTGGAAGTTTATGCTTAACTAATCCTGATAGAGAATCCAAACCAGGGGTTTGGGTCACCGATAGAACAAGAAATTTCTCAACCTAAACTCCCTTTTCTTCGAAGAATTCCAAAATACCTGAAAACTTCTAATTTCTTAGGTCATCTAAAAAATCTAAAAATACTGAATCCTTTGAAACACTACAAACACCTAATTCTCCTACACCCTTCATTCAAACCTTATTTTTGCTTAGCTATTTTGTGAAGAAATTCTCGTAAAAAGGGTTGATCTTTCTTTTCAATGAGAACTAGGTAACTTATAATTTACTCTTGCTTTCATATGACACCAAGGAAAGCTCAGTTGATGGAATGGAATATAAAGTAGGTGATAATAATGAAGTAAATGAAGGAAAAGATATATTGTTACCTCTAAATAAAAAGGATAAGGATAAAGTGTCTCTAAGATAGACTATGAAGAAACTATGAGAAAGCAGAGAAAAGAAGGAAATGATGGACTTTGAGATGAAAGTTACTAGAACCTATTCTACAAGAGGTTTTGAAAAGAAGATGACGGAAAATGCCATGAAAGCCAACAAAGCTTCAACCATGAAAAAAGGCTGAAGAAATCAATTGCAGTAGCGAATAAAGAAAATATAGAAGTTGTAGAGGTTGAAAAGGGGAAGGACATAGATTTAGGAGTTGTTATTGTTACTGAGGAGAAAAGAAAAAAGTTGAGGTTGCTGAGAGCACCGGGTCCTCTAAGTCAAAGACTGGTAGCTCTACTGGAATGAGGCAGAAACATATAGCTGTCAAGAAAAGAAAAGACTCTAAGGGACCTAGTACAAAAAGAGAAAAATTAATGAAAAAAAAAGCCAAGTAATGATCCCAAAAGAAAGAAAAAGAATGACGAAAAGAAAGAATTGTCTAGAGAAAGGAGGATTAAAAACCTAAGAACACAGAAGGTTCTGTCTGGGAGAGTGTTTGATCAAAAAAATTAGGAAAAAATAGGGATGGTTGAACTTGTAAAGTATGTGAGGCATCAGGGTTGGTTGTAACTTCTAGAAGAACCAACTCCCAATGTCTTTGAAGGTAAGGTGAGAGAATTCTACTACTTCATGGAATTTCCAGATGATGGTTTGAGTTTGACTGCACAAGTATAGGGAAATTTTCTTAAGCTGGAGTAATAGGTTGTTGATTTCTATAGCCTACCTTTGATGCCTACTACTGAATTCATGATTGAGGGACATACAAACAGACAAAGTTGTACAAACATGTGCTAGCTATGCTATTGCCTTGAACATCCAGGGACCTGGTCCCTTGTAGTCATCTTCTCATCATCAAAACTGCATGTAGAAATTTTCCCCCTTTTTTATGATGAGCAGATGACTACAAGGCACCAGGTCCCTAGATGTTCAAGCTAATAGCACAACTGGCATGTGTTTGCACAGCTTTATCCATTTGTGCAACAAACTGGTAGGTGCTTCTTGTACTAATTAGGACATCGGGTTCAATGGCATTTCATCCCTAATCATCACTCCTCTATAAAAGGAAAAAGATGATTCTTCATTAAATGGTTTTTGCAAATCCAAAGAATGAAGAGAGGAAAAAGGAAAAAACTCCATATTCAACATTGCTCAAGTTCTTAGCTGTTTGAGTGTGCTAAAATAGAAATAGTTCTTGAGTGAAGCGTGATTTATAAATGAATTATTTCATTTATAAGAATAACAAACTTTTATATTTGTTTAAAGTGAGCTTAGGTAGAGATACCTAAGGTAGATATTGGTTAGAGTTAATCAGTATCAGGGTATGTCCTTGGCAGAGTTGCCAAGATGAGCTTGTGGTAGAGTTATTACAAACGGAAGCAACCTAGAGTTAGGTTCATCGAAGGTTGTAATCAAGAGTTTGATTTTAGTGGATTTTGAGGTACTTGTAAGGGCAAGCCTTGGTTTTTACTTCCTTGAATAAAGGGGTTTCCATGTTAAAATTTTGTGTTCTTTCTCTTCCTGCACTGTCTCTTACTTCCTTGTTGGTTTACTGTGACTTGCTTATCTTTGACTTTAAGGGACCTGGTCCCTCACTGTGTGGTGCAACCTTCAGGGTTTCAACATATTATAACTAAATAATCTTATACAAATTAAAAACATTTTAGAAGGGTAATAAATTATATTTTTACCAAATGCTAAATTAGATTAAATATTCCACAATAATTTGATATCACTAAATTCTCAAACGAATCACCCAAAAATTGAACAGTCAGTCCCATCAAGTCATAAATAACTTGGGACAGTTATAGAAAAGCTATAGGCACTGAAAATGTGTGAAAACAAGGAAAATGACTGTGAGGGTCATTACAACTTTTACTATTAAAAGGACTTTTGTTTGTGAAAGTAAAACATAAGGAAATACTTGTGGGATCAAATAGATAGGGATATTGGGCCTGCATTTGATGCTCAATCTCCTGGGTAGCCTCCTCCACTGGATGATGATTCCTCTGAAGCTTGACTACTAGAATGTCCCTAGAGCGCAATCGTCTGATATTTTTGGCCAAAATGGACACCAGTTCCTTTACAAATGCCAATATTTTATCCAATAGAATTGAGTTCCACCAAAGCACGTGTGACTCATCAGGAATTTACAATCGCAACATACATATATGAAATATTGGGTGGATGGCTCAAAGGGAAGGAGTTAATACCAACACATATGCTACCTCCCCAACTATTTACAGGAGCTCAAAGGGTCAAATATATCTGGGTCTAAGCTTGCCCCTTCTCTCATACCTCATCACGCCCTTCATAGGTGATACTTGCAGAAAGATCTATCACAAACTTTGAACCTTAATAAACGATGTTTATGGTCATTATAACTCTTGTATCTACTTTGAGTTGCTCGCATCCTATCCTAGATCACCAAACTTGGTCCAATGACTCAAGAAGAAAATTTTTGCCACGAGGCCTAACCTCCAAAGTTTCGAACCAACCTATAGGAGATCAACATCACCTACCATACAACGCGTCAAATAGGGCCATCTGAATGTTAGAATTAAAGCTATTATTATATGCAAACTTTTCCAATGGTAGAAACTGGTCGTACTGACCCCTAAAATCCAATACATAAGTACGGAGCATGTCCTCTAAGACCTGGATAGTCCGCTCTGATTGCCCATTGGTCTAGGGATGAAAGCAGTGCTAAGGTCAACCTGGCTACCCAACCCATCCTAAAATCTCCTTCAAAAGCTAAAATTGTATTAAGAGCCTCTATCTGAAATGATTGACGCAAGTACACCATGTAAGCAAACCACTTCCTGAATATAAACATGGTCTAACTTCTCAGCACTATAGGAAACTCATGTAAGCAAACCACTTCCTGAATATAAACACGTTCTAACTTCTTGGCATTGTAGGAAACTCATACGGGGATAAAATATGAAGACTTGGTCAATCGATCCAAGTGATGTTGATGCTATCAAAGCCATGGGAAATGCGATGCAAACCACCTACGAAATCTATAGTAATTTTTTTTCACTTGCACTCAAGATTGGGTAGCTACTGAAGCAATCCATAAGCCTTTGGTGCTTAGCCTTTACCTGCTGACAACAAAGACATCGATCTACAAACCTTACAATATCTTTCTGCATACCACTCCACTAGTAATACTACTTAGAATCCTTATACATCTTAGTTTTCCCATGGTGAATAGAGTATCTAGAGCGAGGTTGAAAAATCAACTGAATCAAATCTCCAACCCTTGGAACATAGATACGACCATCAAACCTTAGAAATCCCTCAGAATCTAAGGTAGCCCTCCTAGACTCATCTCTCAACACCTATCATTGAATTCTATGAAGCCTGCTATCCTTAAATTGTCGACCCCTAATTTATTCCAATAAGGTAGATTCGGACTCAACACTAGCAATCATTCTTCGAGGGTCAGAAATATCTAAATGAACCATGAAGTTATATAAGGACTAGATGTCTAAAGTCAAAGGTCATTGATAAACTGAAATAAAGGCTAAGCTACCCATACTCACTGAATTCTGGCTTAAGGCTATGCTACCATATTTGCCTCGCCTGGATGGTAGATAATAGAAATATAATAGTCCTTTAGCAACTCAATCCATCTATGTTCCCTCGAATTAAGCTCCTTCTCAGTCATAATATGCTAAAGACTGTGGTGCTAAGTAAAGATCTTATAGCAAAACCCATATAAATAACGCCACCAAATCCTAAGCGTAGATACTACTACTGCCAACTCTAAGTCATAAGTAGGGTAGTTGCGCTCATGCATCTTTAACTACCTCGGCATACATATAATAACACAGCCTCGCTGCATCAGAACACACCCCAAACTAATACTAGACGCATCACATTAGACAGTAACACCCTCGCCCTTAACTGGAAGAGTCAAAACAGAGGTTGAAGTTAGCAAATTGTTAAGCTTCAGAAAGATCACTTCACAACTTGCATACCACTGAAATGGAACCTCATTCCTGGTCAATTAGTCATAGAGGCTATAATAGAAGAAAAACCCTCAATGAAATACCTATAGTAGCTTGCTAACCCAACAAATTGTTAACCTTAGTAGGTGATGGAGGCCTAGCATAACTACGAATAGCTTCAATCTTTAGTGGGTCAACTATAATACCGTCCTTAGACACTACATGCCCTAAGAAAGCTACAAACTCAAGCCAGAACTCAGACATTGAGAAATTGGAATAAAATCGATGATCACTCAAAGTGTGGAGCACAGTCCTCAAATTTTGCTTGTGCTCCTTCCTACTCCTCGAATATACCAGAATGTCATCAATAAATACTATCATAAAGGAGTCCAAATACGGCCTAAACACACAGTTCATTAGATCCATAAAATCTGTTGGGGCATTGGTCAACCCAAAAGACATTACCAAGAACTTACAATGACCGTAGCAAGTCCTGAAAACTATCTTAGGGATGTCCGCAACCATAACTTTCAACTGATGGTAACTAGACCTAAACTATTTATTAGAAAACACTTTACACCCTGAAGTTGGTCGAACAAATCCTTGATACGAGGCATAGGATACGTATTCTTCATGATACCTTATTCAACTAGCTGTAGTCAATACACATACACATGGATCCATCTTTTTTCTTCACAAATAAAACTGGAGCATCCCATGGCAATACACTCAGTCTGATAAAACCCTTACTCAGTAGATCCTAAAGCTGACTATTTAACTTTTTTAGCTCAGTAGGATCTATACAATATGGAGCCATAGAAATAGGTCGGGTTCCTAACTCAAGGTCAGTAATAAAATTTATATCACGCTCAGGAGGAAGGGAAGGTAGGTTTATCGAAAACATATCAGGAAAATTATAAAAAAACAGGGACAGAGTCAAGTGATGGAATCTCAACACTAATATCCTTAACATATGCAAGGAATGAATCATAACCCCTTGATATAAGTCTCCTAGTCTGAATGTAAAAAATAATCCTTATCGATGCGCGGCTAACAGAGCCATGCTATATAATTGGGAGTATGCCAGGCAAGTCAAAGGTAACTAACTATATTAGCAAAATAATCCATGAGTGTATAGTAAAGAGATAACCAATCCATTCCTAGAAGCATATCAAAATCTTCCATATCTAGAACAATGAGATTAATATAAGTATCAAACTCCTAAACAATTACCAAATAAGATACATATACCTGATCTACTAATAAAGAATGACCCTTGGGGTAGAAAATACAATGGTACAGATAAAGACTTTGAACATAAACCCAATCATGATGTAAAATAAGTGGAAACATATGAAAATATGGAATCGCGATCAAACAAGGCAAAAGTTTGTTGATCGCATATGAAAATCATACATGTGATCACAGCATTTGAATCCTCATCCTCTTGTTTACCCAGTACAGCATACAAGTGACCTTATCCACTACTGTATGGGTGCCTATCCGACCACATATCTTACCTCCCTACGAACCACATCTAAAACCTTAGGGACTACCCCTACGACCCTATGCACTACTCCTAACTGGCGATGATAGTGATTAAAGTGGTTGTGTAGTCTATACTAAAGGAAAAATTATCCCATGCTGGGGACACTCACGGGAAAAATGACCAACAATACTATAGTCATAACATATCTCGAGTACCCTGCTCTATCTAAAAGGTCTGGCAGATCTAGAATGACCACCCTAATTTAATAATCCTGACTGAATACCCATCTATGGCTGACTGCTACTCTAACCACTAGAATTGCTATAAGCAGATTGACCCCTGTCTAATATCTGAAGCAATGTCTGAACTAGATAATTAGGCTAACCCAGATGTTGATAAGGTTGTTGCTGGGGCACCTACATGAAACCCTCAACTTGTAAACCATGAACTGATATAGCTCTCAATATAACTGTTCTGGTAATGAGGTATCTTATTCCTACATCCTTGGTCCTCACGATCCATCTTCTTTATAGAATAAACATGCTCAACAATCTTAGAAAAGGCTTTTTTAAAGTCACCAAACTCTAGTATCCCTACGAAGCAGTAATCTTAATCCCCTAACAAAGCATCGAATCCGCTCATACTCCGTAGGCAAAATCATAATAGCATGCCTGAAAAACTCATAAAATCTCGCATCATACTTAGCCATAGACATAAAACCCTATCTCAAATAAGAAAACTCATCTTAAAGATGCTCGAGAATGTTGCGAGGTATATACTTAATGTTCTATAGAAATATAGCACTTTTGATGCTTTGAACAATGAAAAGATGCAAGTTTCTTAGATTGGTTTGCTAGATATGGTCTATTTTGGGTTTGTTTTGCGGAAAACCAAGTTTTGGAGGCAAAGTTCAAGAAAAAGATGAAAATAGAGTTTTGGCTACTTACTTGATCATTTTTGTGTATTTGTGACACTTTTGGATATAAATGACCAAAGTAAATGCTAAAACTTAAAGTTCGAAAGCTTGGAAGCAAGCATTGGAAGGCCTGGCACTTACTTATATCTATATGTAGAAGACATATAGCACATATGGTCCATATGTCTCTAAGGTAAGTACAAAAATTAAAGATCTAGAGAGTTAATTAACTAAAAAAGAACTTTTGATACTTACCTATGTTAATATGTTGATTGCATGTAGCACATGTAGACCGCATGTGGGTAAGGTAAGTGCCAAAAGTCCAAAGTCCAGAGAGAAGACAGTGCAAGAAATTTTTTTGGCACTTACCCATGTCAATATGCACCCACTGGCAGGCTGCATGTTGACATAAGTAAGTGCCCACCGACTTTTTTCAACTTTTTCATCGTGCTTTGATTTTTAGGGTTTCCTCATGTACTATCAATACCTCTTATATGTTTTAGTAGAGGTAATGCACTCTTGATACTTACAAATATATTTTGATTTTGAGCATCGATTTTGGTCTTGGAATTCTCTTGTATTAATTTTGCTTGATTAATTTAGTTAAAATTTTGGGTTTTCAGTTGTGATTATTGTGATTACATCTTATACTTTTGATCATGAATGTTGTTGATTCTTTCAAAAGCATAAGCATCTAAAAACTCATAGCTAGGGTTGTGGAAACCCTGGTGGATTGATGAAGAAGAGGAAGTGCTATGTTGTTCTAAATCGATACCCATACATGCATTGAATTATCTTTACTTTAATAGATATCTTAGCAGTTTCAAATGTTAGGATACCACCTAGATTATTGTTTATTACTCTAAAAGAGGAGTAGTGAGTAGGAAAAGATAATTACAACCATTATTTGAAGTTTAACTATCAATCCATGCTACTATGTATTATCTAAATAAGATGGTTAGTTGTTATCTAATAACTAGAGACTCAAAAGGTAATAATTAACTAGAATCTAGGATAAGTGTTAGTAAGGCGATATCCTGAGACTTAAAAGGTAAAGAGTGAAATCGATTAGCTAGCCCAAAAGCAGTTGGTGGTACATAACTCATCTGATTCTGCATGCAAGGTATTGGGTTGGTTCAACAAAACACGATAAGCCTACGGAGTTGACAATCCAGAGAGAACACAATCCTATCCTTCACCTATAACTGATTACAACCAAAGTGGATACTAGCTACTTGTTCGATATTGAAAATACAATCCCCCCCATTTACATTTCCTACTTTACTCATTGATTACAATAGCTGAGAGCAACAATTCCACGTATTTCTTTAGGATTCAACCCTAACCTTTGATGGGTTAAAATATGTTAAAAACCTTAGAGGTTGCATCAAATAGTGAGGGACAAACTCCATCAAAGTGAAACAAAGGCAAAAACGCAGTAAAGCGACCAGGAATAAAATGCAGTGCAGGAAGAGTAAAAACACAAAATTTTAATGTGGAAAAGCCCTTGCTCAAGGAATCAAAAAACCATTGCTTGCCCTCACAAGAAGCTTAGAAATCCACTATAATTAACCTGTTGATTATAGACTTGATTTCAGCCTAACTCTAGGCACCTCCTGCTTGTAGTGACTCTATTACAGCTTAACCTTGGCAACTCTACCAGGACTCCCTCAACACTGGTTAACTTTAACCAATTTTGGACTTAGGCAACTCTACCTAAGCACTCTCAAATAAGAATAAAATTTCATTACTCTTATAGAATGAGTAGTTCATTTACAAATTAGAACTCACTCAATACACTCTCTGATTTAGCACACAAAAATAAGGACTTGAGCTAAACTTAAGTTTTTTTTCTCTCTTCATTTTTTGAATTTGCAAAGAACCATTTGATGAAGGAGAGTCTTTTCCTTTTATAGATGAGTGATGATTAGGACTGAAATATTATTAGACCAGGTGTCCTAATTAGTACAAGCAGCACCTGCCAGTTTGTTACACAAATGGACCAAGTTGTGCAGATGCGTGTCAGCTATACTATTGCCTTAAACATTTAGGGACCTAGTCCTTTATAGTTATCTTCTCATCATCAAAACTATATATAGCACTATATTTTATAGAGACGGCATAATCTTCAGATTAAAGGTATAGCTTGGGCATTATATAATATTTTCATCATAATGGGGGAATACCATGTTGAGTTGTAAACTAAAGTTGTTGTAGTTTACGGGTCTTTTTTTTTTTTATTCTTAGTTTGGTTTACACTTGTGTATGCTGAGCACATAGAGTGAGGCAATCCCTTACTCCTAGTGAATTCGAATCCAGAGATGATCCTACAAATACCTAGTAGGATAACAGAGCCAAAAAGATATGATATTCCTAAAGGGGTTTGTGATAATGCACACCAAGTGCCTCTCCCTCCTCCTAAAGGAGTTAAGACATTATTGACCAGTATACGGAGGTTCTATTAGCACAAGCTGCTAATCAGATAAAGGAAAAAAATGCTCAACTTATAGCTCAGGAGGCAAAGTTAGTTGTGTATAGAAAGAAAGTAGACCGCTGAGTAGCACTCGATAGTAATCAGAACAGAGTTAGAGGTGGCCAAGCTTAAGTGATCTTAGCATACCAATATTTGCAACCATATGAGGATGATGATGAGGATCTGGGGTATGTTGAGCTGATAGAGATTTGATCTGTCATTCCTCCTGTCTTTCCCCGAAGTGTCAAGTTTAATATAACTAGTTCTATGATCCAACTCTTATACTTGAAGGGTGTGTTTGCGGGGTTGCCTGCAAACGATGCAAACATGCATCTAGACAATTTTACTAGAATTTGCACTTCGTATACAAATTGAGGGGTAAATTATAAGGAGCTTTTATTGAGGTTGTTTCCCTTCTCACTTACAGGAGAAGCATCTTTATGGTTAGGGGAACTTATAAGAGGATCTATCACTACATGCAATAAGTTGTGTAGGTGTAACGACCCAATTTTCTAGAACTAGAACGTGACACGGTGCTCATGATCTTGAAGGACCACAAGCTAACCCTCTACTGATATATGTACCTGGACACTGCATAATATAGATAATAAATATGAAAACTGGCCATAAGGTTCAAAACATCTAAAAAAATCAATTTAAAACCGAATACTGATACATCTATCTGAAAAGCCTCTAAACTGTTTGATCTATAGAGTTGATGAGATATGTCCCCAACAAACTCCATCTACTACAAATAAACAAAATCTGATGAAATAATGATAAAAGGATCATCCTCAAATGAAAGAGGACTCACTGCTATGTCTATGGCTGCTGATTGAGACCGAGCTGCTATGGGTACTCTGGATCTTGTGCCTCTGAACCTATGGTGTCAAATAAAACACCATAGCATAAGTCCATCAGTATGAGAATATAGCAAGTATACAGATGAGGTAAGGCTAAATGCAAGGGCTTATTCATAAACAATTACTTAACTGAATAATCATGAGAGTACTAAATAAGAACACATGCATGAATACACGAACAATAACTGAAATCATCGCGACTCAAAGTACTAAAACTCGAATGCTACTTTACTGTCATCTGAACTCACTACTAACACCTAAGATATTAAATACCTAATCATCTGATACTGATAACTGAGTATTGGAGTTGAGATTAGTCTTATCTAGCGAGTGATCTCAAAAACTGATGATACTGAAACTGATTAACTGAATCTACTCATATCAATGACTAAATTTTGAGCTTTCTACTCTCGACTGACTGCATCAAAGATCAAACCTCTCTAATGGATGATTCTAAAATCTACTATCACTGATAATAAATGATCATGCCTGAATCTGAAAACAAGAATACTCAAATGAATATGAGACTGAGATCAAGCCTATCTGACGGGTGATCTCAAGATATGATAATAAGATTACTCAACTGAATCAGAGACTGATATCAAGCCTATGTGATGGGTGATCTCTAGATTTGATAACAAGAATACTCAACTAAATTTGAGACTGACGTTAAGCCTATCTGATGGGTGATCTCTAGATCTGATAACAAGAATACTCAACTGAATCTGAGACTGAGATCAACCCTATCTGATGGGTGATCTCAGGATCTGATAATGAGATTACTCAACTAAATCTGAGACTGAGATCAAGCCTATCTAACGGGTGATCTCTAGATCTGATAACAAGAATACTCAACTGAATCTGAGGCTGAGATCAAGCCTATCTGACGGGTGATCTCTAGATCTGATAACAAGAACACTCAACTGAATCTGAGACTGAGATTAAGCCTATCTGACGGGTGATCTCTAGATATGATAACAAAAATACTCAACTAAATCTGAGACTAAGATCAAGCCTATCTAACGGGTAATCTCTAGATTTGATATAAGAATACTCAACTGAATCTGAAATTGAGATCAAGCCTATCTGATAGGGGATATCTAGATCTGATACTGAATAACTTTATATGGGACCAAGCCTATCTGACGGGTGGTCAATGAATCAATGGAACTATCTGAGTTCCTCTCTAAGATAGATAATTCTATCTGATAGTCCTGATTTTTGAAGATTGATACTGAAACTACAACTATAGGAAGTAGTCACTTAACCTACGTGCCTTGAGTCTCTACTTTTGGGGTCCAATCGTAACCCCAGCTAGAAAGGTGTCAATATCGTGTCATGGGTAAATACCTCTTTCGTCAAGCCTATCTGACGGATGACCTTCGCAGGAAGTTAAGCCTAAGGCATATAATAGTTAAGCCAATCTGATGGATGACCAGCCTTTTCTGATGGATGACTCCTGTATCCTGCGCTGGCTGCGCAGTTCTGGAGTTCAGGGATTTCTCCTAATGACTCTACCTCTCTGATGGGGAGCCGCCATACCTACCCTCGCTCGATGCTAGCTCCTAATCCCAACTGAAAGACTCTGAACGTATTCTTAACTGAACACAAACTAAGCTGAATCTGATACTGATCATATTTCTTAAATGGTCTGGCTGTGTTAAGCTAAATCCACTTGGTTTCATATCTGATAAAATTCTACTGAACCTCGTTATCTAAAAATACTCAAAATTTAAAATTGAATACTAATATATCTGTCCGAAAAACCTCTAACTGTCTGAGCTATGGAGTTGATAGAAAAAGTCACCAACTAACTCCGTCTACTGAAAATAAAAAAATCAGATACAATAATGATAAAAGGATCATCCTCAAATGAAGAGGACTTACTGCTATATCTACTGCTACTGACTAGAACTGAGCTGCTAAGGGTACTCTGTATCTTGTGCCTATGAACCTATGGTGTCAAATAAAACACAATTGTACAAATACGTCAGTACAAAAATGTAATGAGTATGCAGAAGATGTAAGGCTAAATGCAAGGGCTTATGCATGCATAATTACTTAACTGAATAATCATGAGAGTACTGAATGAGAACACATGCATGAATGCACGAACCATAACTGAAATCATCGTGACTCAAAATACTGAAATTCACATACTATTTTACTGCCATTTGAACTCACTACTAATGCCTGAGATACTGAACACTGAATCATCTGATACTGATAACTGAGTACTATAGTTCAGATCAGTCTTATCTAGAGAGTGATCTAAAAAACTGATGATACTGCTATATCTACTGCTATTGACTGGAACTGAGCTGCTAAGCGTACTCTGTATCTTGTGCCTCTGAACCTATGGTGTCAAATAAAACACAATTGCACAAATACGTCAGTACGAGAATGTAATGAGTATGCAGAAGAGGTAAGGCTAAATGCAAGGGCTTATGCATGCATAATTACTTAACTGAATAATCATGAGAGTACTGAATGAGAACACATGCATGAATGCACGAACCATAACTGAAATCATCGTGACTTAAAATACTGAAACTCACATACTATTTTACTGCCATTTGAACTCACTACTAATGCCTGAGATACTGAACACTGAATCATCTGATACTGATAACTGAGTACTAGAGTTCAGATCAGTCCTATCTAGAGAGTGATCTAAAAAACTGATGATACTAAAACTGATTAACTGAATCTACTTATATCAATGACTGAATTCTGAGCTTTCTAATCTCGACTGACTGCATCGGAGATCAAACCTCTCTAACTGATGATTCCAGAATCTACTATCAATTACAAGAAATAATCATGCCCGAATCTGATAACAAGAATACTCAACTAAATTTGAGACTGAGATTAAGCCTATCTGACGATAATCTCAGGATCTGATAATGAGATTACGCAACTGAATCTGAGATTAAGATCAAGCCTATCTGATGGGTGATCTCTAGATCTAATAACAAGAATACTCAGATGAATCTGAGACTAAGATCAAGCCTATCTAACGGGTGATCTCTAGATCTAATAACAAGAATACTCAACTGAATCTATGACTGAGATCAAGCCTATCTGACGGGTGATCTTGGGATCTGATAATGAGATTACTCAACTAAATCTGAGATTGAGATCAAGCCTATCTGATGGGTGATCTCTAGATCTGATAACAAGAATACTCAACTGAATCTGAGACTGAGATCAATCCTATTTGACGGGTGATCTCTGGATCTAATAATAAGAATACTCAACTGAATCTGAGACTGAGATCAAGCCTATCTGATAGGTGATCTCTAGATCTGATAACAAGAATACTCAACTGAATCTAAGACTGAGACCAAGCCTATCTGACAGGTGATCTCTAGATCTTATACAAGAATACTCAACGAAATCTGATACTGAATCTAAGACTGAGATCAAGCCTATCTGACGGGTGAACCATGAATAAATGAAACTATCTGAGTTTCTCACTGAGATAGTTGACTGTATATGATAGTCCTGATTTCTGAAGATTGATACTTAAATTGTAACTATAGAAAGTAGTCACTTAACCGACATGCCCCAAATCTCTACTGGTGGGGTCCAACCTGTAACCCTAGCTAGAAGGGTGTCAATACAGTGCCACGGGTAAAGACCTCTCTGGTGAAGCCTATCTGATGGGTGATCCTCACAAGAAGTCAAGCCTAAGGCATATAATAGTCAAGCCTATCTGACGGGTGACCAGCCTTTCCTGACGGGGGACTTCTGCATCCTGCGCTGGCTATGCAGTTCTGGAGTTCAGGGATTTCTCCTAACAACTCTGCTTCTCTGATGGGGATCCACCATCCCTGCCCTCTCTTAGTGCTAGCTCCTACTCCCAATTGAAAAACTCTGAACTGATTCTTAACTAAACACAAACTAAGCGGAATCTGATACTGATCATGTTTCTCGAATGGTCTGAATGAGTTAAGCTAAATCCACTTGGTTCTGTATCTGATAAAATTCTACTGAATCTCATTACCTAACTAAATAACACTGAGCTTTAAATAGAATACTTGATTACTACAGAGGTTAGAACTGAGCACTTGAATATTACTAGATCTGAGCTGGGTACAAAACTGAGGCTAGATTACTAGCGATACTGA
The DNA here is from genome assembly GCF_002878395.1 of Capsicum annuum. NCBI lineage: Eukaryota > Viridiplantae > Streptophyta > Magnoliopsida > Solanales > Solanaceae > Capsicum > Capsicum annuum. Next base: position 111,008,661 of record NC_061114.1, read on the forward strand.
GATTACGATGATTACAGATATTACTGAGATTTCTTAAGTTTTGTATGTGTCTGAGAATATAGAGTTCTATAACTCACTGAGTTCTGAGAATCACGGCTTGATTGGAATTATCGTAAAAACTGACACGGGCTCTAGACAGCAGCTAAATTGTCGCATATAAATACCCCCAGGACTCGATAACATAAAATTTAAACATAACCATTCTTCAATAATCAAGACCATGGACAATCATTCACCATAACAATAACTAAGGCATCACTTCAAGCATTTAGGAATCCTAAACATGTAATAACATAGGGGAACATTCTATTTGATCAAACTCCATTCAACAAGGTCTTGCATCAAACACTTAGCATGTATTAAAGTCTTAACATGTATCAAAGAGAACATAATTGGGAAATTTTATGCTATCATGTCACAATTCATTCACTACGGCTTTTCAACAAACACTTGACATGCATGGGCTTGCACACAATTGGGGATTTCTAGTCAACATACTATAATGGCTCAAATTCCTTCACATAAGTATTTTATCAAACATATGGGGTGCATGCTTTGATTATTCAATAGTTTTCTTCACTTATTTGACATGAACACATCACTTAACAAGCAACTTGAAGAAGGTTTATCATGAATATCACATACTAGGGTCAAAGATTGAAAACCTTGCAAATGAACATGAATCAAAACTCAATAATAGCATGAACATCAATTTCAACTCACACGAATCATGAAAACCCACAAACATAAGATCTTTGAATTTTAGAAAAGGATTCTTGAGATTCTTGGATGAAAGGGACCCAAGAATCAACATCTACATACCTTAGAGAAACTCTTTCTTGAAATCTCTTGGAGAGATTCTTGGTTTCTTGATTTCTCTTGATTTTATTTGGAGAAGAAGGAAGGATTTTGATTTTGTAGAAACCCTAATTTTTTATGTTGAAGATGAGAAATGAAGTTGTGAGCCTTGATAGGATATAAATAGGGGCTAAAAAGAGTTGAAAAAAGAACAAAAAAAAACCTTTTAAAAATGAGTTAAAAATATTGAACAGGGTCTGTGACGATTCATCGCTCAGTTTGACGGTCCGTCGGCTTGACCATCGCACAGCGGTTGGAAAAAAACACACTGCCTCGATGCGACGGTCTCAACGATGGTCCATTGGAAACCTGATAGTCTGTCGAATCATACGTCGCACGTTCGCCAGGATGAGGCCATATTGCCTCAGCGCGACGGTCCCAGCGATGGTCCATCGCAGCCTCAACGGTCCATCGTCCTGGTCGTCGCACTTGGGTGTCACTGCCTTGGTTGCGATCGGATGGACGACGGTCCATCGCAAGCTCGACGGTCCATCAATCCAGCCGTCGCACATGCGCGATTCCGACTGCTTTCTATAAAACGGCCATAACTTCCTCATTCGATGCTGGATTTTGACGAAATTGGTATAGATGGAAAACTTATTCAATGTTGTAAATGAAAAAATTTGATATTAGGGGAATTCTACATAGTTTAAAGTACCTCTCACTTGGGAAGACACTTCTCAACCTTTTTGGATTGTATTTATGCTTCACTTGACATGCTTTAAGGCTCAGACTATGAGAGAAATTTGTGGGGTCTTACAGTAGGCAATTCTAGAATAGGTTCTTTCCTCTATCAAGGATTTTTTATCTTAAGAACGAGATTTATAATTTCACGCAGCTACAGTCTGAGTCTATGTAGGAGGATTGGTTTAGGTTTAAGAAGAAGTTGAGTATGGTGCCCAACCATTGAATTTTAGGAACGGACTTATTAGAGTTATTCTATAGAGCCCTAACTATCAGTTCCAGATCCATGGTAGACACTCTCACTGGAGAAGCGCTAATGAGATTGCGCTGGGAGGTATTTTTTGATATTCTAGATGAGATCTCTCTCACTAACTGAGGGTGGTAAACTCAGGAGGCTAAGAAGGGCTCTATCACTTTTGCTATTGGTGCCGCCAGTGACTTGAGAGTAGCTGATGATTCTGTGGCACAAGAGATTGTGATGCTAAGGACTAATTTTGGGTTGATAGTTAAGCAGTTTATGATAGTAAATTTTAGGAAAGTGAACACAGTAGAAGCACAGGATAAAGATTCCATAGATTATGAGTCTGATTTAGAAGAGGAGGCTAGGTATTAGATCATCATTTAGTGGATTTTTTAGCCTAAGGGAAAGGAAATCAAGGTTGGAACTATGATAATTACATATATAAAGACAGCAGTAGGGGAAGAGACTGTGACTGGAGATGGAGAGATGATAATAAGGACAAGGGAGACAGGTACATTCCACCTGGCAAACAAAATGTAGAATCAAGAATGGAAGAAATGTTGACCAAAATGGTGCAGGGGCAAGAAAGCTAGGAGTCTATCCTTAAGAAGATCAAGGATTATATTTCTAGTTTGAACCGGAGGATGGAGTCTTATGCAATGGATACAGAGTAGTTAAAATACTTGTTTGTGCAGATGTCTGTCACTTTGCATCAAAGGAAGTTGGGTACCCTCCCGAGTAACACAGTGAAAAAATTTTCAAACATCAGTCACTGTGTAGCAATTACTGCTAATTGTGGCACCACTACTGATGATCCCCTTGTACCTACTATTGAGGAGTTGAAGTGAAACGACCCAAAATCGCCTCCCGGGATGTCACACGGTGGTTAAGGCTACAAGTATCCCCAAGCTAACCCTTTGAGCCTATTTCTACTAATAATACTAATTTCAAGATGAAATAATTCAAATACTAGCAGTCATATCATATGAAGGGAAATATGGAGAATATACTTGGCCAAACGACCATAATGCTAGAATTCTCAACACAACCACAATCAGATAACTAATCTGAAAAAGCCTCTACTAATCCGTGAACTAGAGAGCCATTGGGACAGGTCCCCAACTGACTCGAAATGAACTGAAAGTAATAACATATTCTCTCAAATACTGAAATGTAGGAATGTAAACAAAGGTACTCGGAAGTCACTGACGAGGCTGGGATGAAGCACCTGAACCTACATTATAATACAACGTAGCACATAGACGTATATGTGGGTCAGCACTTGGGAATGTACTGAGTATGTTGGGGTGCATGCATTTATATAAAACAACATCAATACTCTTTAATCAAATCATACATGAAATAAGTAATGACTCACATGGCTTGAATAAGTATAAAATGTAAAGATTATGAATCATGTAGAATGGAGCATGTAATACAAATCTCTTGAGTCATCATAGTTTAACTTTGAAATCAGTAATCTTCTCTTATTCTCATTACCCATAGGCTAGAGGAAACTTTAAACAATACTTTCAACTCATTCATATGTCTCATGGAGAGTAAAACTTCTTTAATGCTCAAGAACTCATAACTCTTTTGAACTCAAGTACTTGGAATTCGGAATCATATAACTTTGAAACACACTTAAAGGCATTTCATTCACTTTAGGAAAATATCTCGTTTCAAGCGTTAGGGAAATCATTCTATCTCAATGGAAAGATACTCTAGTTAAGGGAAATAACTTATCTCATAGCTTTATAGAAAATACTTATATCAAGGGAAAATACTTTAGTCTTAGGGAGAAAATCTGCAACTTTACTATTAGGAAAATAACTTGTATCAAGGGAGGTTCTCTTAACCGACATAAACTATGCGAGCTACATCGAGTCCAATGTTTTGTCCTCCTAAGGAAGAGACCCCACGTTAGGGAGGAGCGTCATACTCTTGCCAGGGGGTATAACCTCAATTCAGTGATCACTTATCTCGGTCACAGGCCTAATATCTCGGTCTTAGGCTCAAAATCTCAAACCTACGATGGCACATAGTTTTGGAGTAAGAAACCATAGTAACTTACCCAACTCGGTGCTAAATACTACTCCCTTTAGTTTATCTCGCTCATCTCATGGAAATCCATTTTAAAATAATATCATGGTTCATCAAGAACCCAATAATCAAATCTGTAATCTCATGTAGTGAAGTGGATTTCAAAACTCCATGACCATTAGGTCAAAACATTTCTCAATAATCTCAGAATACTCAAATCATGAGTGCTTATAGCATAAGAGTTTATGGAATTGCAAATCTCAAATAGGGCTCAATAACCCATAATTCAATCTCAAGTTAAAACTCATCAGAAGCATAATAGATAGCATATAGATTCACAACTCATGTAGAAATCTAGAAATTTCAGCAATTTGTCTCAAAATCTCAACATACTCATATACTTTAATATCTCAAACATTTCAACTACTAATTTCTCAAGGATTAAAATCATGGGGTATAGACCCAGCTGCGATTTCTCAAGAAAACATGTAAAAATCATGCCATTAGACTCTCAATTCATGGGAAACGTCAAAATATTACAATCAATAATAATGGGTGAAAATCCCTAATTCAAATTCATGTAAAATCTCATAGATAGCAGAAAATCATAGTTTAAATAAGCCTTTGGGCACAAGGATGAAAGGATTACCCTAGTTCAAAACCCTACATACCTTAGATTATGAAATTGGATGAATGAGCTTGCTCTGAACTCTTCTTCTTACTCTTGAGAGAAGGTTCTTGCAACCTTTGAACTTGGGGAACTCAAATCTCAACTCAATTTGTAGAATCCATGGTGAGTTCTTAGATTTCTTGGAGAAGGGTTTTTGATTTGCTCTTGAGGGAGAAATCCCAGCCTTTGGATATTTTGGGAGATAATGAGGCTGTCAGGTTTGTTTGGAATATAATTGAGGGTTAAAAGGGAGAAGACCCAAAAGCCCCTTTTAAAAAGGACTTAAGAATACTGAACGGGGGCTGCGATGGTCGAAGTGATGCTCAAGCGCTAGCCTGACAGTCTGTCGGGTCATCCGTCGTACATTGGTCAAAAAAAGAACACACTGCCTTGATGTAATGGTCCAAGAGACGGTCCGTCGCTTAGCCTGATAGTCCATCGGATCGTCCGTCGCACGTTGGTCAGGATGAGGCCACACTGCCTGAGCGTGACGGTCCCAGCGATGGTCCATCACAGCCTTAACGGTCTGTTATTTTGGTTGTCACACTTGAGACAAAAAAAGGAGTTACTACCTTGGTTACGACGGGCCGAGCAACAGTCTGTCACAGACTGATGGTCCGTCGGATCGTCCGTCACACTTTGGCGGTTCCGACAACTCTCAGTAAAATGGTCATAACTTCTCACCCCGATTTCGGATTTGGACAAAATTGGTATCGTTGGAAAGATAATTCAATTCTCTACATGAAAAAAAGTCAAATTTACGAAAATTCTATATCATTTAAACACCAATCACTTGGGAAGTCACTTCTCAATCTTTTAGGGCCGAAATTACACTTTACTTGATACGCTCTAAGGCTCTGACTATGAGGGAACTTTGCGGGGTCTTACAATATCTCTCCCTTGGAAACATTCATCCTCGAATGTTGCTAGTTAGACTAGGAACACAGGAAGACAGAGTACACATAGCTGAATCAAGTTGCTAAAACGGGCTCAAAATCTCTCTAAACTCTCGAATGCCTCAAAAGTTGCAAGAACTCATGCAAAAATAGATACATATAGCTGAACTTTAGATTAGAAGGGCCGAATTATAGAAGAATAATCCCTTCAGATTGATCTGAACTCGCGGAAAAGAGGTGCAGGTACTTGTCTCGCATATCTGCTTCTGCCTCCCAAGTAGCGCCCTCAATTGACTGGTTCCTCCACAAAACTTTGACTAAGGGAACCTCTTTGTTCCTCAGTCTACGGATTTGAAAATCTAGGATCTCAACAGGAATCTCATTGAATGAAAGACTGTTCTGAATATCAACACTCTCTGAATGATCTACTATAACAGAATCACCAATATACTTTTTAAGCATGGAGACATAAAAAACAAGATGAACAGCTGATAACTCTGCGGGTAACTCAACCTCATAGGCTACTTTACCAGCACGGCTCAAGACTCTATACGGGCCAACATAATCGAGACTAAGCTTTCCCTTTTTACCAAACCTCTTCTCCCCTATCATGGGTGAAATATTCAAGTATACTAAATCACCCACCTCAAACTCAAGATCTCTTCTCCTCACATCAACATAAGACTTTTGACGACTCTGAGTTATCTTCAACCTTTCTCTAATCAACTTAACTTTCTCCATAGCTTCTAACACAGCATTAGGACCAATCACGGAAGCTTCACCCACTTTAAATCAACCTACGGGTGATCTACATATCCTACCATACAAGGACTCAAATGGTGCCATCCCTATGCTAGCATGGTAACTATTATTATAGACAAATTCTATCAATGGCAAATGCTCATCCCAACTACCTTTGAAATCAAGAGCACACGCCCTCAACATGTCTTCCAGGGTCTAAATGGTCATCTCAGCCTTACCATTTATCTGAGGATGAAAGGCAGAACTCAAAAGAACTTAGGTACCAAGACCATGCTAAAACGCCCTCGAAAACTGAAAAGTAAATTGAATGCCCCTATCCAAAATGATAGACGAGGGAACTCCATGCAGCTTGACTAACTCCTAGATATACAATATAGCATAATTATCAACTGTATAAGATGTATGGACGGGCAAGAAATGTGCAGACTTAGTCAGCCTATCCACAACAACCCAAATAGAATCATGATAACGACACGAAAGAGGTAACCCAGTCACGAAGTCCATAATCACTACCTCCCACTTTTAAGTAGGTATACCAAACTTTTGCATCAAACCACCAGGTCTTGGGCGCTCTACCTTAACCTGTTGTCACATTGCACACTTTACTACAAACCCAGCTATATTCTTCTTCATACCATTCCACCAATAGATTTCCCGCAAGTTGCGGTACCTCTTGGTAGTGCTGGGATGAATGGAATACCATGCGCCATGTGCTTCAGCCATAATCCTCTGCCTCAAATCATCAACACATAGAACACACAATCCACCTTGCAATCTCAACACGCCATTTCCCCCTTGGCAGAAAACCTCTACCTTTTGGTCCTTAATCGACTCCTTCAGTATGACCAAACTAGGATCTCTATCTTGCTTCTCCTTCACTTTCAAAACTAAAGAGGATTCAGAACTACTCTGCACCAAAGTACTTCCCACAACTGAATCAAGCAACGTAACACCCAATCTATCCAAATGATGCACATCACGAGCTAACTCTTTCTTACCTTCCTCTACATGGGCAACATTACCCATAGACAATCTGCTAAGGGCATTCACCACTACATTGGCCTTGCCTGGGTGATACAACACACTCATATCATAGTCTTTTAATAACTCTAACCTCCTCCTCTGCCTAAGATTCAAATCCCTCTGAGTAAATATATATTGCAGGCTCTTATGATCAGTAAACACATCAACATAGACACATAAAGATAGTGTCTCCAAATTTTCAAAGCAAAGACCACAGCAGCTAACTCAAGATCATGGGTTGGGTAATTCTTCTCATGCAGCCTTAACTTTTTAGAGGCATAAGCTATAACCTTACATTTTGGCATCAACACACAACCCAAACCAACTCTAGAGACACCAAAATACACCATAAAACCATATGTACCATCAGCAAAAGTCAACACAGGGGCTGAAGTAAGTCAAGTCTTCAACTCTTGAAAACTCTTATCACAGGAATCTGACCACTGGAACTTAACTTTCTTTTGAGTCAATCGGGTCACAGGAGATGTAGTAAAAGAGAAACCTTTAACAAATTGACGGTAGTATCCAGCTAGACCCAAGAAACTTCTAATGTCAGATAGGGAGATAGGTCTAGGCCAATTTCTCACAGCTTCTATCTTTTAGGGATCAACTCTAATGCCTTCAGCTGAAATAATATGACCCAGAAAGGCTACAGACCTTAGCCAAAATTCACACTTACTGAATTTGATGAACAACTGGTGATCTCTAAGAGTTTGCAAGATAATTTTAAGGTGATTTGCATGGTTGCTCTCATTACGGGAGTACACAAGGATGTCATCTATGAACACTATGACAAATATATCGAGATATTGCTTAAGTACTTAGTTTATGAGGTCCATGAAGGCGGTTAGGGCATTGGTTAGCCCAAAAGACATGACTAGAAACTCTAAGTGACTATAGCAGGTTCGGAAGGTTGTCTTTGGAATATTACATTCCCTCACTTTAAGTTAGTGGTAGTCGGATGTAAGGTCTATCTTAGAGAAATAACTTACACCTTGTAACTGATCAAACAGGTCATCTATTTTTGAAAGAGGATACTTATTTTTAACGGTGATCTTATTAAGCTGATGATAGTCAATGTATATACGTAAAGAACCATCTTTCTTTCGCACGAATAAGACAGGTGTACCCCAAGGAGAAATACTGAGCCTAATTAAACCTTTGTCTAAAAGATCTTTGAGTTGCTCTTTTAACTCCTTAAGCTCTGTAGGTGATATACAGTATGGTGGAATAGAAATAGGTTGAGTATTGGGAAGAAGGACAATCCCAAATTCTATCTCCATATCGGGAGGTACCCCTGGGAGATCTTTTAGAAAAACATCAGAAAACTCATTAATAATATTGACTGACTGAATAGTTGGAGCCTCAAACTTAGTGTCCTTGACTCTAACTAGGTGATAGATACAATCTTTGGATATTAGTTTTCTGGATTTAAGATAGGAGATAAAATGACTCTTGGGAGATACCGAACTCCCAGACCACTTAAAAGCTGGTTCATCAGGAAACTGAAACTTGACCACACTGGTACGACATTCTATTGATACATTACAAGAATAAAGCCAATCTATACCTAGAATAAGGTTAAAATCCACCATGTCTAACTCTATCAAATTTGCAAATATGAATCTATGAAGAATAATAATAGGATAATCTCTATATACTTGTTTAGCAATAAGTGACTCCCCTACTGGTGTAGAAACTAAGAAGGGCTCAGAAATTTTTTTGGGACTCATTTTGAAATTCACAGCTATAAGTGGGGTCACATAAGAGAGACTTGACCTGGGGTCCAACAACACATAGACATCAAAGCAAAAGACATGGAGCATACCGGTAACAACATCGAGAGAGTCCTCCTGCTCCTGACAGGATGATAAGGCATAGAATCTATTCTGGCACTGACCGCTAGCAGTGCTAGATAAATTACCTTAAGTAGGGACAGGATGAGGTACAAAAGCTGGTGCATTAGTAGCCGGTGCCTGAGGTCAGGCATCTCTATTCCCCTATCTAGCATGAGGATAATCTCTAAGTCTGTCGCTCTGCTTGCCACAAGCAAAACAACCCCTCAAATCTATGAAACACTCACCTAGATGATCCCTACCACACTTAGCACAAGGAGGATAACAGGGCTTGTTACCAACACTGTTCTGCGACATAGACATAAAAGACCTGCCCCCTTGCTCCTGCCTGCCTCTAGGTGCAGAAGCACTAGCTGATGAAGGTGCTGGAATAGATGAACATCTCTAAAACTGAGGTCGGTTTCCTCTATGGAACCTAGGCTAGCTAAACTTATGCTACTCAGACCTAGCCCTCTTGTTACCCCTTTCTTCTTCAAAAACATGCATCACTTGTGTGATCTTTCTCACCTTCTCAAGGTACAACTGTGGGCCCTCATCTGCCTTAGACCCATAAAACTCTGGTGGATTCATCCATATAAAATTATGAATACTAGGCACAGGTACATCACCTCTCTGCTGATTAGAAACTATAGCCTACTTATTAGACCAAACATTGGGGGTGACTTCTTGGGCTAATGCCTAAAAGGCCACCCAAAACTCGACATGAGACATCGTTTCATTCAAAGAATCAATAGGTAGGGGTTGCTCATCATTATTCCTGCAGGCATTCGTTCTTCGGAGAGGCATTTTTTAGAATAGGATAGCATGAATTATTAGATGAGAGAAACAACTGTATGCACGATAGAATCTGAAAGAAGAAATAACTTTTTCCTAAAAGGTCTCGTAGCCCCTTGCTCATAGATGTGGTGCGCTATACATCGATGATCAAGACTCTAGTTAACGCGGCTTGTCAGACTCCCTAGGACTCCTTAAAACCTTAGGCTCTATTACCAAGTTTGTAACGACCCAAAATTGCCACTTGAGACATCACACGGTGCTTAAGGCTAAAAGTAGCCCTAAGCTAACCCTTTGAGCCTGTTTCTACTAATAATACTCATTTCAAGATAAAATAACTCAAACACTAGCATAGTCATATTATATGAAGGGAAATACGCAGAAAATACTTGGTCTAGATGACCGTAATATTAGAATTCTCAACACAATCACAATCTGATAACTAGTCTGACAAAGCCTCTACTAATCCATGAACTAGAGAGCCATTGGGATAGGTCCCCAACTGACTCAAAATAAACTAAAAGTAATAACATAGTCTCTCAAATGCTAAAATATATGAAGATAGGTCCTTGAACCATGAGGACTCACCACTGTAGGAATATAGACAGAGGTAATCGAAAGTCACTAACGAGGCTGGGATTGAGCACCTGAACCTATATTATAAGACAATGTATCACATAGATATATATGTGGGTCAGTACTTGGGAATGTACTGAGTATGTGGGGGTACATGCATTTATAAACAACATCAATACTCTTTAATCAAATCATCCATGCAATAAGTAATGACTCACATGGCTTGAATAATTATAAAATGTAAAGCTCATGAATCATGTAGAATGGAGCATGTAATACAAATCTCTTGAGTCATTATAGTTTAACTTTGAAAAAGGTAATCTTCTCTTATTCTCATTATCCATAGGCTAAAGGAAACTTTAAGCAATACTTTCAACTCATTCATATGTATCATAGAGAGTAAAACTTCTATAATGCTCAAGAACTCATAACTCTTTTGAACTCAAGTACTTGGAATTCGGAATCATATAACTTTGAAACACACTTAAAGGCATTTCATTCACTTTAGGAAAATATCTCGTTTCAAGCGTTAGGGAAATCATTCTATCTCAATGGAAAGATACTCTAGTTAAGGGAAATAACTTATCTCATAGCTTTATAGAAAATACTTATATCAAGGGAAAATACTTTAGTCTTAGGGAGAAAATCTGCAACTTTACTATTAGGAAAATAACTTGTATCAAGGGAGGTTCTCTTAACCGACATAAACTATGCGAGCTACATCGAGTCCAATGTTTTGTCCTCCTAAGGAAGAGACCCCACGTTAGGGAGGAGCGTCATACTCTTGCCAGGGGGTATAACCTCAATTCAGTGATCACTTATCTCGGTCACAGGCCTAATATCTCGGTCTTAGGCTCAAAATCTCAAACCTACGATGGCACATAGTTTTGGAGTAAGAAACCATAGTAACTTACCCAACTCGGTGCTAAATACTACTCCCTTTAGTTTATCTCGCTCATCTCATGGAAATCCATTTTAAAATAATATCATGGTTCATCAAGAACCCAATAATCAAATCTGTAATCTCATGTAGTGAAGTGGATTTCAAAACTCCATGACCATTAGGTCAAAACATTTCTCAATAATCTCAGAATACTCAAATCATGAGTGCTTATAGCATAAGAGTTTATGGAATTGCAAATCTCAAATAGGGCTCAATAACCCATAATTCAATCTCAAGTTAAAACTCATCAGAAGCATAATAGATAGCATATAGATTCACAACTCATGTAGAAATCTAGAAATTTCAGCAATTTGTCTCAAAATCTCAACATACTCATATACTTTAATATCTCAAACACTTCAACTATTAATTTCTCAAGTATTAAAATCATAGGGTATAGACCCAGCTGCGATTTCTTAAGAAAACATGTGAAATCATACCACTGGACTCTCAATTGATGGGAAACATCAAAATATTGCAATCAATAATAATGGGTGAAAAATCATAATTCAAATTCATGTAAAATCTCATAGATTGCAGAAAATTGTAGTTTAAATAAGCCTTTGGGCACAAGGATGAAAGGATTACCCTTGTTCAAAACCGCATATATCTTAGATTATAAAATTGAATGAACGAGCTTGCTCTAAACTCTTCTTCTTACTCTTGACAGAGGGTTCTTGCAACCTTTGAACTTGGGGAACTCAAATCTCAACTCAATTTGTAGAATCCATGGTGAGTTCTTGGATTTCTTGGAGAAGGGTTTTAGATTTTCTCTTGAGGGAGAAACCCTAGCCTTTGGATGTTTTGGGAGATAATGAGGCTATTAGGTTCATTTAGAATATATCTGAGGGTTAAAAGGGAAAAGACCCAAAATCCCTTTTTAAAAAGGACTTAAAAATACTGAATGGGGGTTGCGACGGTCGAAGCGACGGTCCGTCGGGTCATCCGTCGCATGTTGGTTAGAAAAATAACACACTGCCACAGTAATGGTCGAAGCGACGGTCCATCGCTTAGCCTGACGGTCTGTCAGATCATTTGTCGTACGTTAGACAGGATGAGGCCACACTGCCTGAGCGTGATGGTCCGTCACAGCCTCGACGGTCCGTCACTTTAGCCATTGCTCTTGGGCCAAAAGAAGAGAGTTATTTCCTTGGTTGTGATGGTCCATCTCAAACTTGACGGTCCATCGGATTGTCCATCGCACCTGGGCAGTTTCGATAACTCTCGGTAAAATGGCCATAACTTCTCACCTCAATACCAAATTTGGACGAAATTGGTATCGTTGGAAAGCTAATTCAATTCTCTATATGAAAAAAGTCAAATTTAAGAAAATTCTATATGGTTTAAATACCAATCACTTCAGAAGTCACTTCTCAATCTTTTAGACCAGAATTATACTTCACTTGACACGCTCTAAGGTTCAGACTACGAGAAAACTTTGTGGGGTCTTACATAAAGATTGATAACCTGAGAGAGATAAGACACCTGAGGCAGAGTCTGAGAAGTTGACATAGGGTGATAAGGATTTTGAGTATGATAATGGTGAAGATTGGGTCGTAGAGCCCAATGATCATGTGCACCCTTATGGTGCAACCCCTTTCTTACAACTAGTAGAAAAGAAAGAAGACCTCAGAGCAGTCACTATTTTGTAATCTTTTAGGCCTTATAATGTCAAACAGGATTTATGTGACTTAGGATCAGTAGTAAATGTAATGACTTTAGTTGTGTACAAGCTGTTGAGGATTGGGGAACTCAAACCTATATCCAAAAAGTGATTAATGGCAGACTCATCTTTGAAGAAATCGATGGGTATTTTATGTAACGTAGAAGGGAGGGTGGAATCCTTTATGTTTCTCACTTATTTCATGGTTCTTGATTACGAGGTGGATTTTCAAGCCCCTATTATATTGGGTAGACCCTTCCTATCCAATGGTAAGGCATTAATTGATTTGTACTTGGGGTTGATCACCTTCAAACTGAATGATAAGCAAGTAATTTTTATGTAAGATAGTGCAGTATCCTGATGATATGTGAGTGGTATTTGTGATATACACTATTGATGAGGATATTGCTGTAGAGGTTAGTGTGCTAGATATACTAATTATTATAGAGAGAATAAAGGCAACGGCAACTTGGATACAGATTATTAAGACCAAGGTAGTGACATTATATAAGTAGGTCTAGACATGGGTCCATACTACACTAGAGACGGCTAAGGCTAGACTGCAGTCTGCACATCAGGCTGCAATGTCAGAGCTACAAGCTGAGTTACATATATAAATAGATACTTTTGAGGGTCTAGTATTTGATCGATTCCACAGGATTGAGAATTCAGATCTAGGATACATTAGGAAAAAGGTGGTACTTAGAGTAGAGGTGCGCTCTCTCACTAAGAGCCATATATCAGCCATCTCACCAGTTACATCCCTAGTTCTTCAGCCATCACCTCTACGTGGTCCAAGATACTTTGATTTATTCACAGAGGATGATATGGAAGTCCCCGTAGTTAGGACTAAGAGAGATCGAGAGAGGGACCTACAGAATCTTGACATGCCATGTGAGCAAGCCCTAAAAAGGGCCACCCATGATTCAACAGAGACTATATTTTTTGATAGGCAGAGACACGTTGAGCTAGTGTTGGGTGTATCTTCTTGTACTGCACAGCCACCACCATGGCCTTCATCGGTAGATATACCCCCATTTAGGGAAGATCATGACAAAGATGCTTAGTGCATCCCAGGTATGTCCTCATCCCTTTTGCTTTACATTATTTTAGCATATTGGGGATAGTGCACATTTTTTAGTTAGGGTGGAGTATATTGTAGCCGTTATAGGTTTTTGTTTTCATGCTTTTTCTTCTTATCGATAGCGGTATGATTATAGAACTGGTATATCTAGGGTAGAGCCTTAAGCTCTAGCTTTAGTGATTCCTTAACAGATGCCTTAGGAGAGGGAGCAAAGAATAAGTCTATTCAGAGGCTCAAATTCGGTCTTTCCATCCAAAATCTATACCATTTACACTACTTTAACATCACCAAAAAAACCATACACTACCAATGCTCACTCTAAAAGATCCTTGGATGTAATAAGGTGAAAGTTAGACTCAAGATCCAATACTGTGATAACAGACAGTTCTTCATATACTGTAGGAAATTTCATTACTTTATACACATCAAACATCTCAACCTTGTCATGAGCATGCACAGTCAATTATCCTGCATTTACATCAATCAATGAATGCCCAATCGCTAAAAAGGGACATCCCAAAATAAATGGGACTTATGGATCAGCATCAACATTAAGAATAATGAAATCCATCGAGAAGATGAGTAACCCCATTAGTACTAATATGTCTTCAATAATTTCATATGGCCTTGCAAGGGAACGGTCAGTTAACTAAACACATTTGTGGTATGTCTCGGGATTCCTAACCCCATCTTTCTAAACAAAGATATGGGCATAAGATTTATGCTCGCCCTAAGATCACAAAAACCTCGAGCGCTTACTGATTGCCCAATTGTAATCTGAATTATGAAGCTCCCTAGATCTTTTAGCTTTGTGGATAACCTATTTTAAATTTGTGATGTGCAATCTTCAGTAAGTGCCACAGTATCATATTCAATCAGGCAGTTCTTGTTGGCCACAATGTCCTTTATGTACTTAGCATACTTTGGAACACTCTACAAACTATTGACGAGAGAAATATTAATGTGAACCTGTTTCAACACATCAATAAACTTCTTATAGCAAGCTTTCTCTATGCGTTTCCTCAGCCTTTGTGGGAAAGGTATAGGTAACTTCACTTTCCACTTTAGTTTCCTTGCATTCATATTTATCTTTCATAACCTTCTCTTTATCATTTACCTTTTCATCATTAGTAGCCTTGTAATTCACTTGCTTAGGTTTTAACTCCTTCAGCTGCAGCACACTCCGAGTAGTGACTATATTCACCTATTTTAGATTTGGCTCAGTATCACTAAGTAGATCTCCCTGAGGTATAGAATTTTGTGCCCCTGCAATCTCACCCATTTGAACCTCTAAGTTTTTTGTAATCATATGATGGTTCTTCACATCTGCTACCAACTGTGCTTGAGTAGCCATAATTTCCTTTAACATCTCTTCTATATAGCTAATTTGAATTGTGTCTTGATTTCCTGGAGCATGCTATTGTTGATTTTTCTTTACTTTCCCTGGTATTGATTTGCATTTTGTGTCTGATTGCTACCCCATGAGAAATCGGGTTGATTCCACCAGTTAGGATTGTAAGTATTACCAAATTTCTTATGTACTTGTTTATTTGCTCTTCCCATATAATTAAAAATCTCTAGGTTATCAACACAAGCATCTGCTGCATGATCACTATTTCCGCGGACCTCACACCAAGTTTGAGCTCTATGACCTATATTTGTTGTTGCTGGAGTAGACTGTGTGATCCCTAAATTTATATTGTTGAACTATGTAGTTATCTGACTCTGTAGTGTAGTAATCATATAGCAGTAAACTGCTGAACCTCCAGCATACCTGCAACCTTTTTTGAAACACTCCTTATTATGTCAGCATGCTACTTAGAATTCCCCTATAAAATCTGACTCAGTAGTGTGTACCATTCGTCATACATTTTCTCTAGTGCCTGCACACCTGCTGTATCCAAGAGAATCTTGGTGTTTGGATCAAGACCCTCAATAAAAGTATATACCAACATATTATTAGTCTAATGATGATGAGAGCAATTTCTGAGCATAACCTTGAATATTTCCCAAGCTTGGTAAAGATTCTCTCCATCTTTCTGCCTGAAACTCAGAATCTCACTTCTCAAACATGTTTTATTCCCAGATGGAAAGAATCAAATAAGTAATTTCTAAGCAAGATCATCCCAGGAAGTGATGGAGTTCGGTGGTTCAGCATGTAACCACCTCTTTGCTTCCTCTAATAAAGAAAAGGGTAAGAGAGTCAACCTGACATAATTAGCAGATACCCCAGTAGAAATATAGGTATCACTAATCAAGAGAGTTCTGTATAAGCTATTGTGGGTCCTCGTGAGATAAACCTGCGAATTGCTCACTCGTGTGCAAGAGTTGCACTATATTTTACTTCAATTCAAATCGACAATCCGTGTCTGGCTTGCGGATACTATTAATAGCATTGATCATAAATTGGATTGCCACTTCATAAATAGGCCTAGCTTTTACTCTATTTGTAGGAAAAGTTGGAGCAACTGGAACAATAGGATTAGGATTCATATGATCTCCCATTTGAATTTGTTGAATTGGGTGTTGAAGTGTTGCTACTTTTTGCCTTTGATGAAATATTCATTCAGGTTTTGAATAAGGCTCAATCAATTCTTTTGCTCTTGCCAGTCCGATACGTCACTTTTCCTGCAAAAGTCAGCCACTAATATCAAGTTGTTAATAATTACATTTATTATCAAAAGCAAAAATTTTAAAAATTACTAATTATTTGAGTACGTAGAAACGGCGCCAAAAACTTGTTGTAGTCTATCGTACACGTAAGTGGACATGATTGTACAAGTAATATAGTGACTCAAAAGAATAGGATATCAAACCCACGAGGATTGATTGATTAGTAATTCACTTAACATCTGTTTCAACAATAATATATTCAAGTGGTTCAGAGCATCAAATTGGTTTTAACAATTAAATGAATAAATTAAAAATAAAATAAATAGAAAAGTGTGTCAATCGCAATGTAAGCTTGGCTGTAAACAATAAGAGAATTTCAAGGTTGAGACACTCTTAAAAATCATGTAAATCTCTATCCTTATTGTGATTGTGTTGGTTATCGGGTTATTAATTCGCAGGGTTAAGAATACGATCATGGTCTTTCGAGCCTCTAATCTTCTACCTAAAAGGACAGCACAACTACATCGTTAAGCGGGGAACCAAACAAGGAGACTAGGTATATTTCTATCCTATGTGCTACTTCAAATCCTCCATTATGAAGAATAAGAACTTGCTCCTTAATCCCATTGATCTATTTTAATGTTCCTCCTTTTGGTATAACAAGAGAATTAAACATGTATTTTAATGGTGGCCATGTATTAAAATAATAAAAACAGGACATTAAGAACAACCCGCGCTATAGACCAATGTTCAATCACTCTAAGAATATAAAAATACAATCATGTTATTGGCCTCAACCCCAGAAGAAGGGTGTTTAGCCACTCATTTTCGAAATCAACATCAAAGAAATATAATTAATCATACCAAAATCAATGTTGAAAGATGAAAAATGAAACAACCCCAATAAAACTATCGTAATTGTTTTTGCCTTTGCTATTCATCTGCCACAGATAATCCCAAATTGTATTAAGAGTCCCTTTTATAGTAGGACAAGATGCACGAAAATAATCCTTCACTGTGTTACGGACCTTATCGCGGTTACTAAGGTATGTGACATGCCAGTATCACGGATGTGTACTGGAAAGTCACTTGCAATATTTACCAGCCTCCATGCCACGGAGGTTATTGCAGACACTAAGGTCTGTGGCATGGCTCTATCGCGGACCTTCACTAGATATTTCCATTTGTTTTTAACTCATCAACATGCCACGGAGCCTAATACGGAGGCTAAGGTTCATGGCATGGAGTTTTGTCATTTTCTCCCTTTCCAGCTCCTCGTATATTTTCTTGCTTCCACAATTTGTTCCATGCTTTCCAAATATTTTTCCATTGTCTTCATGCTTAGCATGTAACTCCAAATGCTTCCATTATCCATAGCTCTAAGTTAATGCATCAAACCATATATGATTTCATCCAATCAAGCCCTACAACACTAATCATATCCATTAGCTCACAATTACGATTTTAACTCAAACACAATACAGTTAACAAGTTTTAGATCATAGAACAAGTACAAATATAGATAAATATTAGCACTTGGACGTATAAATACACCCATGATCACCACCCCACACATTGAATCATGTTTGTCCTCGAAAAAACCCTGGTAATCATTATAACAAGACTGAACTTCATACCATAATCTGAAAAAGACACTTGTTGGGAACACACAGGCTACACATTACTCATCAATTTTCATCTCAAGCATGTCATGTCACATATGAAAAACATAGGATTACTAATTTCAAAATTCCCTAGCCTTTAAAATGGACTCTATCATGTTGGCAAAATTATGCACATTATTCAATCAAATAGTCCTACAGGTCACCTAACTATCATCCACATGCACCCTCACAATACGATGGTTACCTAAATAAGCTCACAATCATGCAATCTATCATAGAAGTGGGTACACAGAAAACAAATTTTGCTTACTTTCGCAAAGAATTCAGACATGATATCTAATGAACCATAGGTTTGCCCTTAGTGTATTACTCCACTAATAGTAGAAGATTAGGATTAAGGGTTAAATAGGTCTTTAAAGGATGTAATATAAGCTAAGGGGCGGGTAGGAACTATTTGGGTAAGAATAATGGCTAATATCCCTAAGCGCTTTAATACACCACAAGAACATAAAATATAATCAATTAACAACCAATTCTTCACCTCATCTATCTTCTTCTTTTCTTTTGTTTTGGCCCTATATTATCAAGTTGATTTGTACACACTGTGGAAGGAGTCTACTTATTTGATACATTATATATTTTTCTTGAACATTCTTTATTATTTTCATCACCTAACTCCTGACTTCATTGTACCTCACTTCTTACACTAATAGCGATATTTTGGGGTTCCACTATCACCATTTTCTGACTTGTTTTTCAACTTCTTACTCAACTACTTTATCACTAAATCACCTAGAAGCTTTGGATCAAATTAAGGTCTAACAAAGAAGGGGTAAAGGCTATATGTGAGGTTGTCAAAGAAAATAAGCTATAGGCTCAACCGGGATAACTAAGAATAATCGCAAAGGTAGGTAAAAGAGGTCTAAAACATGGCTATCAACAAAATGACTACATCATCTCCTAAATCCAACACCTTTTATTTCTCTTTGTAAACACACCAGGCAAGTTCTAGACATCACTATGCATATGGAATAACTAGATAATCTCACTCACACATAGGGCATACTAGATTCAAGTAGGATCCCTATAAATACTCGATCTAGTAGTAGCACAAATTCAAAATTAAGCCAACAAACCAAGAGTCACATAATTGAGATTAGGTAGCTAAACTAGCATCCCTCTTTAAAGTTTGGCATGATTCTTTCAAAAACAAGTGTTTCTCTTGTCATGTAGCTATATGGCCAAACACAAAGTATCTCGCATTAGAGTAGTGGTCAGGTTCTTCTCACTTATTTATTTTCTAAGACTAACTCCCATTAAGACGGTCGTCATCTATCCATCATAGAGGAAGACACCTAACTATGACGAGTTATTAAAATCACCCTAAGGGCAAAAAATAATAATTCCTAAAGTCAAATTAAACTTAACTAGGCGACCAAGATTGCGAAATAAGAATAATGAAATAAATAAACAACTACTAATTACCAATTCAACAAGTAAAATAATTACTAACAATTATAGACCAAATAGTTAGAATGTCAATCACAGCACAGCATCAACAAATAGTAATAATATCCTTAATTAACACAAATAAAAAGAATAGCAAATGAGAATTCTGAAGAATGTGAACCAACACGCCACAATTAAAATGTAGCACTATCCTAGTGCTTGGAAAAATAATCAAGCTATGAGATGGTGTAGAACTCTTTGGTAAGGCCTCATCCATGTCATCATCGATATCTAGACCGTAGGCCTATGCTCCCAAATCTGAGTCCATAGCCTCCTCTTCTTCTAACTGTAAATCAAAATCTCTCATTTGCCACTCCTCATCGGTGGGAACATCATCATCAATAGGCTCTACAAAATCTAGGCCTTTCTGCAATAATGTCTGGGCATGATGACCGAGTGGGTAATCCAACTCTACAGCATGAATCTCCTTCCTCGTGGCAGGTCTGCCCCTACTCTAAGCTGCAATATCCGTAACCCATACATACGGACAGTAATCTCATTATCCCGACATGATGCTTGGTCAAGGTAAGCACCAGATCATGAGCCACATCCAATCTATGAGTCTTGGACACATCAATGGGCCGTGTGTCTATAGCTAGCCCATAATCCAACTCCTCCTTCTTAACATCATGGCCACTCAAAAACCTGGTCAGTAGCCCACTGATTCCATATTTGCACCCCTGATGTTAGCTCTCCTTCTTCATAGCTAACAGGATAAAAATAGCCATATAATATCAATATATTCCCACATTAAAGCATAAACTAGGTAGACCCTATCACAAGTAACATATGTCATGTGCTTGCCTTGAATAAGGCAACGATAGATAATTTTCAACCACATGTGTGCCTTCCATTTTATTTGTGCATACGGGAATGTCAAGTGGAGGTCGCTCTCTCTGTGACGAACCCACCTTAATATTGATCTTTTATTGCATAACAGATATCTGATGCCTGTGTAGGGTGGGGTGATATTCAACTGCCTTAGTAGAAGTGCATTTGCCTCAGGAGTGCCCAGAATAGCATTCAAATCATTGACCGAGAATGTCACTACATGTCCACGGATCTTTACTTCAGAATCAGGATCACCGAGGTCCTAGTTGGAATAAAATTCTTTGATGAGGTGTAAGTTACACTCCATAGGTTGCTCAAATAGAAAATTCATATGTAGTGCCCCAACCTCCATACCATTCTAGGGTACTCCCTCAGTAAGCTTGTTTGGTTTATGAACTCATCTGGAGCATATTTGGTCTTATTTGCTTTGCATACCATTTCTTTCTAGCCTCAGCTACCCATCTAGTTCCATATATTCGTGACTGCCCATGAGGGACTGCGGGAGCTCTAGGTACCCGGCTAATTGGCCTGTTTCTCCTATTTAGAAGGCTCAAATGGCCCAACAATATCTTTCCCCTTTAATTGTCTGTTGTCCATAGTACCCGACAAGCATAACATGAATCAAACAAATCAGAACGTACATTCCTATTATCTAGCAAACATTGAGTATGAAATAACGTAGATACCACCCCACACTTAGTTATTAGCATAGGTGCTAGATATATAACTAGGGTACTTAGACTTCCCCTATTTAACATCAAAATCTTATTTACACATCCCCAGATCATACATATTCAATCAGTTCGTTGTTTCTTTATTCAGACATTAAACATACACCACACTTTACTTCTACAAATTTCACTAAATCATAACTTATCAGGTCATTATGCTCCTAGTTTAGCTCATACACATGATAGCTTTATAATTTCAGGTAAAGCAAACGTGTAAGACACACAAGGATAAAATGCTCAACCCTGAGTCTGAAGTAGTAGCTTAACATCACATTCATCATAGACTTAGTTAATCAAAACTTCTTTCCTATTCAAATACTTATTCTACCAGAAGTGTGAAACATATTTGCATATTTACAACCTCTTATAATACATTACAAACTACTATGCATGTTTTTTGTGTATAAGGATATCACATTCAAACACTCGGGAATGAAGCACATTATACTAAAATGAACACACCATAGCTCCAATGTGAGCCTTGTCTCAAACTTAATAAGTTTAAATTAAACTATTCACGGTTGTAAACATCACTATATAATCATATGCACAAAAGCAAACTCACAAATCATATGCCAATTACTATAAATTTAGATTAGCAAATACCAATTATAGGAGGATTTAGGGGCTACCCCACACTAAGTTGGTAACATATGTGTGTAAGATGTGAGACCAAGGTACTTAGACTTCTCTTTTTCAATTTATACCCACATGGTCACAGCACCTAATCAATGAGCAATCAGTGTGAGGATATAAATATTAGACACCAAAGGTGAGGTTATGGTCCTTTACTTAGAATTTAAGTGCACACCTTATTTCCAAACACTGCTTACTATACCCATGTATACCCAAACGTTGTCATCCTTATAGCTATTTTTAGAGGAGACACATACACAACCAATACTCATTGACTCACAGGATTAGCTTTGTATGCACCCAAATATCTGGCCCTAGTTCAGTTCTAGCAAGCCAAATTAAAATCATTCCATCAATACAACTTAGCCCATGCACCAAACACAAATTCAAATAAGGTTCTGAAGCACAATTCACCAAGTTATGCACATATGTTGGTGCACAAAATATTATAACTATTTAAAGGAGTGCACAATGATTCAAAGCACATGGAATCACACCCATGACTTAATCGACCAAGAATTTCCACATAATATTATGAAATTCAAATATAATAACGATGTAATTCTAACATATATTCAACTACTACATTTAGGCCAGATAAAGAAACCAGCATATGAGAATAGCCTTGTTCAAAATTTTGGAGAAGAAAAGTTGAAAAAATTGAGTGCAAATCACTGTGACATGTTTTACAATTAAGGGACCTTTGGAGAGCTGCTACATAAGGTTTAAAATAAATAGGGGGGATTAGGGGATTTAAGGGGTGTTTTTAAAGAAAATTCAAGTTATGAGAGATTCGGTCGGGTAAAACCCAACTTTTTAATTTAAGAAACTCAAAAACTGCTCCCCTCTGTATCATGAAGCTTAGTCTTCATGATAAGCTCTATGGCACAGGGCTATCATGGAGGTTTACTAGATTGGCCTCCACAGGTTTTCTATTCAACGTGACACAGACCTTACCACGGAGGCTAAGGTCTATGGCACGGAGATAGCGAGGTGGCTTACTGTTTTTCCACTTAGGAGGATTTTTGTCCCCCTCTCTTTTCTTGCATTTATCGTTCATCAAAGTCATACATGATTTACGTACCTGATATCCTCTAAATCACTAAATTCCCTCACTTTTGATTTCTTCCATATGCTAAGAGGTTTCTCATTCCTCCAATCTTATCACAAACACAAAAACATGTAAGAAAAGTGGGTTGCCTCCCTTCTAGCACCTTATTTTTAGTCGTGGCTAAATACATCTTTTTTTTTATTTCTTTTCTTTTTAAACGAATAAAAAGGAAATAAACAATGCTATTAGGTTACATTCATGGGTTGCCTCCCATGTAGTGCCTTATTTAATGTTGTGGCATGACCAATCTCAACGTCATTCTTCTTCAAATATGATGGATGGCTTGTTCCTTTCAACATGATTCACCCAATAATGCTTAACTCTATATCCATTTACTAGAAATGTTGCACTCTTATATTCTTGCCAAACCTCAACAGCACCATGACCAGTCATTTTTACTACGTCAAATGTCCTAGACCACTTGGATCTCAATTCACCTAGAAACAGGTTCATCCTCGAATTAAATAGCAACACTTGCTGGCCAGGCTCAAAGACTTGAGTCATAATCTACTTATCATGACATCTCTAAGTCTTCTCTTTATATAATTTTGCATTTTCACAAGCATGTAAGTGAAACTCGTTAAGCTCACTCAATTATCGCATCCTCTTCTCACCTGACATTTTTGGATTAAGATTTAATTTCTTCACTACCTAATAAGCCTGATGCTCAAGATCCACTGGCAAGTGACATATTTTCCCATACACCAAATAATAAGGAGAAGTCCAAATAGACATTTTATAGGCTTCCTTATACGTCCATAGTGCATCATCCATCTTAATCAACTAATATTTACGCTGACTATTAACTATTTTCTATAGAATCTCCTTGATTTCTCGATTATATACTTCCACTTGGCCAATAGTCAGTGGGTTATATGTAGTGTCCACCTTGTGTCTGACTCCATACTTTGCCAACAAGTTCTGGAACCAATGATTCACAAAATGCATTTCTTCGTCACTAATGCTTTCTCTGGGTGTGTAGAAATGAGAAAATATATTCTTCTTGACAAATTTCATTACCACCCTAGCATCATTATTGGGAAGTGCTATAGCCTCCACTCACTTAGACACAAAATCTACAACGATCCTTTCAACATGATTTACCTAATAATGCTTAACTCTCATTCTATTTACCAGAAATGTTGCACTCTTATTTTCTTGTCAAAGCTCAACAGCCCCATGCGAAGTCATTCTTACCCCTTCAAATGACCCAGACCACTTGGATCTTAATTAACCTGAAAATAGCTTCATCCTCGCATTAAATAGCAACACTAACTAGCCAGGCTCAAAGACTTGAGTCATAATCTGCTTATCATGCCATCTTTTGGTATTTTCTTTATACAATTTTGCATTTTCATAAGCATGTAATAGAAACTCGCCAAGCTTACTCAATTGTAGCATCTTCTTCTCTCTTGACATCTTTTGATCAAGATTCAATTTCTTTACTGCCCAATAAGCCTAATGATCAAGCCCCACGAGCAAGTGACACACTTTCCCAAACACCAAACAATAAGAAGAGGTCCCAATAGGCATTTTATAGGTTGTCATATACACCCATAATGAATCATCCAGCTTAATCAAACAATCCTTACATTGACCATTAACTGCCTTTTGCAAAATATGCTTGATTTCTCAATTAGATACTTCCACTTAGCCACTAGTCTGTGGGTGATATGTTGTGGCCACCTTGTATTTGACTCCATAATTTGCCAACAAGTTCTTGAACCAATGATTCACAAAATGTGTTCCTCCATCACTAAAGATTGTTCTTGGTGTACCGAAATGAGAGAACACATTCTTTTTGATGAATCTCATTACCACCCTAGCATCATTAGTGGGAAGTGGCACAGCCTCCCCCACTTGGACACATAATATACAGCCACTAAAATATACAAATTACATTAAATAGTGGAAATGGGCTTATAAAATCTATCCCCACATATGAAAAAATCTCACCCTTAAGAATATTATTCAGGGCATGTCATGGTGCCTCGAGATAGTGCCCATTCTCTGTCATTATTCACATTCTCTGACATAAGCTATAGAATCTCTAAATAATGTAGACCTAAAGAACCTAGATTATAATACCTTTCTTATTATCTGTTCACCTTCATGATAACATCCATAGGGTGGTAAATAGACACTTTTAAGTAGCTGTTTTGATTCAACTTCTGAAATACATCTTCTAACAATTCTATCAGCGCATTGCTTGAATAGATAAGGCTCATCCCATATGTATGAGTGGGAATCAAGAAACAACTTCCGTTTCTATTAACTTGTGGCATCTGGAGGGTAAATACCACTAACCAATAAGTTAACTATATCAACATACCATAAAACCTTTTCTACATCAAATGCCATCAACTGTTCATCTACGAAATCTTCTCGAATACAAAATATATCATTTGTAAAATGATCATGACCCTCAAGCCTCAATAAATAGTTAGCCACTTGATTTACAGGTTTTTTTCTATCACGAACCTCCAAATCAAATTCTTGGATCAAAAGAATCCATCTGATTAACCCTGTCTTAGCATCTTTCTTATTTAACAAATACTGGACGGAATCATGATACGTAGGAAAAATTACCTTCGTACCCACCAAATACGTATTGAACTTGTCAAATGCATATACAAGTGCTAACATATCTTTCTCTATGACTGTGTAATTAATCTGGGTTGCATCTAAGAATTAAATTCTATAGTAGATAGAATGAAATATCTTATATTTATGTTGCCTGAATACTGCTCTAACAACTGCATCACTTGCATCGCATATCAGCTCGAACGGTAGTTCCCAATCAAAAGTAATCAGGATAGCTGTTTTTGTCAATCTTCTTTTCAAATTCTCAAATGCTTTCTAACACTCAACCCCAAGCTCAAACTTTACCTATTTCTCCAGCAACTTGTACATGGGACATGCTATATTTAAGAAGTCTCTGGTAAATCGTCTGTAAAACCCTGCATATCTAAGGATGCTTCTCATACCTTTCACTGACACTCAATGACCTCTACTTTGGTTTTATCCACCTCAAGTCCTTTTTGTGACACCTTATGACCAAGGAAGATACCTTTCTTGACCAAAAAGTTGCACTTCTCTAAGTTTAATAAGAATTTAGTCTCTTCAAACCCATCCAAGACCCTATCTAAATACCTCAACAAATCATCTCTAGAAAAATCATCCACAAATACCTCAACAAAATAATCCACCATATCGCAGAAGATAGCCATCATGAATCTCTAAAAAGTCATTGGTGTATTACAAAGACAAATGGGAATACATATGAATGCGTAAGTGCCATATGGACAGGAGAAGGTTGTCTTCTGCTGATCTTCTGGCACAATGTCAATCTGATTATAGCCTGAATACACATCCAGAAAGTAGTGATATTCTTGTCAGGCTAACCTGTCCAGTATTTGATCAATAAATGTAATGGGATAGTGATCCTTCCGAGTGGCATCATACAACCTCCTATAATCTATACAAATCCTCCACCAAGTCACTGTATGAGTTAAGATCAACTTGTTATTCTCGTTAGTCACAACCGTCATCCCACCTTTCTTTGGAACACATTGCACAGGACTAACCCATTTACTATCTGAGATGGGATAAACTATCCTAACATCAAGCCATATAATGACTTATTTTCTAACTACTTCTTTCATCACAAGATTCAATCTTCGCTAGTGCTGCACACTTGCTTTATATCCTTCCTTCATAAATATTTTGTACATATAGAAGGCAGGATTAATTCCTTAATATCTGAAATTTGCCATCCAATTGCCTTCTTCCTTATCTTGAGTAATATCAATTCCTCTTTCACCTGCACATCAAATAAACATATAGACAAAATCATATGTAAAGTACCATCATCACCAAGGAAAGCATATTTTAGATGAGAGGGTAGAGCCTTAAGCTCTAGCTTTGGTGCATCCTCAATAGATGTCTTGGTAGAGGGGCCAATAGGTTTATTTAGAGGCTCAAATTTGGTTATTTTGGTAATAATGTTTGCCACATCAAAAATTTGTGCCATTTCAACTGCTTCAACATCACCAAAAAGATCATACCCCTCTAATGCTTGCTCCAAGGGATCATTGGATGTAATAAGGTGAAAGTCAGACTCAAGATCCAAGACTGTGATAGCGGACGGTTCTTCATATACTACAGGAAATTTCATTGCCTTATATACATCGAACACCTTGGCCTTATCATTAGCACACATGGTCAACTTTCCTATATCTACATTAACCAATAAATGCCTGATTGCAAGAAAGGACGTCTCACAATAAATAGGACTTTTGGATGAGCATCAAAATAAATAATAATGAAATCTATTGGGAAGATGAGTAACCTCATTTGTACTTATGTTGTTGATTCTTTCACAAGCATAAGTAGCTAAAAACCCTTAGCTAGGGTTGTGTAAACCCTGGCAGATTGACAAAGTAGGGGAAGTGTTATGTTGTTCTGAACCGATACCCATGCATGCATTGTATTATCTTAACTTTAATAGATATCTTAGCAATTGCAAATGTTAGGATCCCGCATAGATTATTGATGCTTACTCCAAAAGAGAAGTAGTAACTAGGAAAAGATAATTACTATATTAATTTGAAGTTTAACTATCGATCCACGCTACAAGGTATTATCTAAGAAATATGATTAGCTGTAATCTAATAACTAGAGACTCAAAATCTAATAGTTAACTAGGATCTAGGATAAGGGTTAGCAACGCGATCCTGAGACTTAAAAGGTAAAGAGAGAAATCTTTTAGCTAGTCCAAAAGACGGTTTGTGGTACATAACTTATCAGATTCTGCATGCAGGGTATTGGGTAGGTTCAATAAATCACAATAAGCCTACGGAGTTGAGAAGCTAGCTGGAACACCATTATAGTGTTCACCGATGACAGATTACAACTAAATTTGATACTAGCTACTTGTTCGATATTGACAATATAATCCCCCCATTTACTTTTCTAGTTTTGCTCGTTGCTTACAGTAATTAAGAGTCACAATTCCACTTATTCCATAGGATTGAACCCCAACCTTTATTGGGTTACTATATTTTATAACGACTACACAATCTTCAGATAAAATGTATATCTTAAGCGTTATCAATACTTCCCCAAGAAATCCTCAGAGAATTGACTCCAAGTCACCGGTAGAGATCCAGATGCCTTGAAATCAAGATAACCTTCCAACCATCTCCTCGTTGTCGTGTCTAGTTGATAAGCAACAAAGTCTACTTCACGCGACATAACAAACCCTAAATTCATAACCTCCTCTCACCCTCATGTGGGAACTTATAAACTTCCTCTCTGGGGGTCTCAATAAACCTGGGTAGAGTTAATCTCAGAAATTGGCCCAGTATCTTCTGCTCCTCTGAAGACATAACTGGCTGGGCTACTATCACTACCCAAAAATTCAAAGGTCATGATAACACTCATCCCGATGAACCTTGACGAGTAAGTTTATCACCCAAACAGATACACAAATGGTAAAAGATATAAATAACGCTCGAGTAAGGCTTCCAGAAAAAAGTCGAACCATATAAGTATAAATAATGCCAAAAGAAACCACAACCTTCAATAATCCATAATTCCTAAAACCAGGTGTCAATAGTGTAAGAACTACTAATACAATCCAAGAGTCAAATACATTTGAAAAACCAATAGGAATAATATTTGTCTCTAAACACTAGTAAAGACATAGACTAATGCAGAAAGACAGAAGTGGACCCCAAACGCAAGCAAGTACAACCACTACCTTGGATACTATGAATTGGTAAGTACTACATCCTCCACCCACTTGGACACATAATCTAAATCCACCATGCTCAACTTCATTCTTCTTCAAATATGATGGACATCATGTGTCTTTCAACATGATCCACCTAATAATGCTTAACTCTCGTTCCATTTACAAGAAAAACTGCACTCTTATCTTCTTGCCAAAGCTCAACAGCCCCATGCGAAGTCATTCTTAACCCTTCAAATGGCCCAGACCACTTAGATCTCAATTTACCTAAAAACAGCTTTATCCTCAAATTAAATAACAACACTTGCTGGACAAACTCAAAGACACGAGTCATAATCTGCTTATCATGCCATCTTTTAGTCTTTTCTTTATATAATTTGCATTTTCATAAGCATGTAATAGAAACTTGCCAAGCTCACTCAATTATAGCATCTTCTTCTCTCTTGACATCCTTGGATCAAAATTAAATTTCTTCACTGCCTAATAAACCTGATGCTCAACCCCATGAGCAAGTGACACACTTTTCCATACACCAAACAATAAGGAGAGGTCCTAATAGGTATTTTATAGGTTTTCATATACGCCCATAGTGAATCATCCAGCTTAACCGAACAATCCTTACACTGACCATTAACTACTTTTTGCAGAATATGCTTGATTTCTCGATTGGATACTTCCACTTAGCCACTAGTCTATGGGTGATATGCAGTGGACACCTTGTGTTTGACTCTATAATTTGCCAACAAGTTCTTGAACCAATGATTCACAAAATGTGTACTTCCATTACTCATGATTGTTCTGGGTATGCCGAAATGGGAGAATATATTCTTCTTGATGAATCTCAATACCACCCTAGCATCATTAGTGGAGAGTAGCACAGCCTCCCCCACTTGGACACATAATCTACAGCCACTAAAATATACAAATTACCATTCAATGGTGGAAATGGGCCTATAAATTCTATCCCTACATATAAAAAAATCTCAACTTTAAGGATATTATTCAGGGCATTTCATGGCGCCTCGAGATAGTGCTCATTCTCTGCCATTATTCACATTCTATCCTATAAGCTATAGCATCTATGAATAACGTAGACCTAACGAACCTAGACTATAATACCTTTCTTGTTATCTGTTCACCTCCATGATGACCTCCATAAGGTGGTGAATGGATGTTTTCCAGCACCTGTTTTGATTCGACTTCTAAAATACATCATCTAATAATTCTATCAGCACCTTGTTTGAATAGATAAGGCTCATCCCACATGTATAAGTGGGAATCAAGGAACAACTTCTGCTTCTATTGACTTGTGGCATCTAGAGGGTAAATACCCCTAACCAATAAGTTAACTATATCAGCATACCATAAAACCTTTTCTACATCAAATGCCATAAACTGTTCATCTAGGAACTCTTCTCGAATACAAAATGTATCGCCTGTAAAATAATCATGACCATAAAGACTCGATAAGTAGTCAGCCACTTGATTTACAGGTCTCTTTCTATCACGAACCTCCAAATCAAATTCTTGGAACAAAAGAATCCATTTGATTAACCTTGGATTAGCATCTTTCTTGTTGAACAAATACTGGATGGAGGCATGATACGCAGGGATAATTACCTTCGTACCCACCAAATACGCTCTAAACTTGTCAAATACATATACAAGTGCTAGCATGTCTTTCTCTATGACTGTGTAATTAATCTGGGCCGCATCTAAGGTTTAACTTGTATAGTAGATAGAATGAAATATCTTATATTTGTGTTGCCCGAATACTGCTCCAACAACCGCATCACTTGCATCATATATCAGCTCAAATAGAAATTCCCAGTTAAAAGCAATCAGGATAGCTGTTTTTATCATTCTTTTTGAATTCTCAAATATTTTTGAACACTCAACCCCAAACTCGAACTTTACCTGTTTCTCCAGTAGCTTGCACATGGGACTTGCTATCATTAAGAAGTATTTGGTAAATTATCTGTAAAAACCTACACGTCTAAGTATGATTCTCACACTTTTCCCTGACACTGGATACAGCAGCTTCTTATTGACCTCAACTTTGGCTTTGTCCACCTTAAGTCCTTTTTTGTGACACCTTATAACCAAGGACGATACCTTCCTTGACCAAAAAGTGGAACTTCTCCAAGTTTAATATGAAGTTAGTCTCTTCACACCGATCTAAGACCCTATCTAAATACCACAACAAATCATCTCTAGAAAAATAATCCCTAAATACCTCAACAAAATCCTCTACTATATCGCAAATGATAGCCATCATTCATCTCTAAAAAGTTGTTGGTGCATTACAAAGACAAAAGGGCATATATCTGAATGTGTAATTGCCATACGGACAGGGGAAGGTTGTCTTCTGCTGATCTTCTGGCACTATAGCTATCTTATTATAGCCTGAATACCCATCCAGAAAGTAGTAATATTCTTGTCAAGCCAACCTGTCCAGCATTTGATCAATAAATGGAATGGGATAGTGATCCTTTAGAGTGGCATCATTCAACTTCCTATAATCTATACAAATCCTTCACTAAGTCACTATACGATATAGGATCAACTCGTTATTCTCATTGGTCACAACCGCCATCTCTCCTTTCTTTAGAACACATTGCATTGGACTAACCCATTTACTATCTGAGATAGGATAAAATATACTAATATCAAGCCACTTAATGACTTATTTTCTGACAACTTCTTTCATTAGAGGATTCAATCTTCGTTGGTGTTGCACACTTGCTTTATATCCCTCCTTAATAAATATTTTGTGCATATAGAAGACAGGATTGATTCTTTAATATCTGACATTTTCCATCCAATTGCCTTCTTTTTTATCTTGAGTAATATCAATGCCTCTTTCACCTGCACATTAGATAAACCTGTAAATAAAATCATATATAAAGTACCATTATCACCAAGGAAAGCATATTTTAGAGGAGAGGGTAGAGCCTTAAGCTCTAGCTTTGGTGCTTCCTCAGTAGATGTCTTGGGAGAAGGACCAATAGGTCTATTCAGTGACTCAAATTTGGTCATTTTGGTAATAATGATTCCCACATCCAAAATTAGTACCATTTCAATTGCTTCAACATCACCAAAAAGATCATACCCCACTAATACTTGCTCCAAGGGATCCTTGGATGTAATTAGGTGAAAGTCAGACTCAAGATCCAAGACTGTGATAGCCGACGGTTCTTTCTATACTTCAGCCAATTTCATTGCCTTATACACGTCGAACACCTTGGCCTATTCATGAGCACACATGGTCAACTATCCTGCAGCTAAATTAATCAATGAGCGCCCGATCATAAAAAAAGGATGTATCACAATAAATAGGATTTTTGGATGAGCATCAAAA
Organism: Capsicum annuum; assembly: GCF_002878395.1. Classification (NCBI taxonomy): domain Eukaryota; kingdom Viridiplantae; phylum Streptophyta; class Magnoliopsida; order Solanales; family Solanaceae; genus Capsicum; species Capsicum annuum. The sequence continues at coordinate 111,040,906 of NC_061114.1, forward strand.
TCAAGAATAATGAAATCCATTGGGAAGATGAGTAACCTCATTTGTACTAATGTTGTTAATTCTTTCATAAGAATGAGCAGCTAAAAACCCTTAGCTAGGGTTATGTAAATCCTGGAAGATTGACAAAGTAGGGGAAGTGTAATGTTGTTCTGAATCGATAACCATGAATGCATTGTATTATCTTCACTTTAATAGATATCTTAGCAGTTGCAAATGTTAGGATCCCACATAGATTATTGATGCTTACTCCAAAAGAGGAGTAGTAACTAGGAAAAGATAATTATAATAGTAATTTGAAATTTAACTATCGATCCACGCTACAAGGTATTATCTAAGGTAGATGATTAGCTGTTATCTAATAACTAGATACTTAAGAGGTAATAGTTAACTAGGATCAATGATAAGGTTTAGTAAGTTGACATCCTGAGACTCAAAAGGTAAAGAGTAAAATATTTTAGCTAGTCCAAAAGACGATTTATGGTACATAACTTATCAGATTCTGCATGCAAGGTATGGGGTTGGTTCAATAAAGCACGATAATCCTACGGAGTCAAGAAGCTAGGTACAATACAATCCTAGTGTTCACCGATGACAGATTACAACCAAATTTGATACTAGCTACTTGTTTAATATTGGCAATATAATCCTCTCATTTGCCTTTCCAATTTGCTCGTTGATTACATCAATTGAGAGTAGCAATTCAACGTATTCCTTAGCATTCAACCCCAACTATTATTGGGTTACTATATTTGACAATGACTACATAATCTTCAAATTAAAGGTATATCTTGGGTGTTATCAATACTTCCCCAAGAAAGCCTCAGAGAATTGAGTCTAAGTCACCGGTAGAGATCCAAATGCCCTGAAATAAGGATAACCTCCCAACTATCTCCTCGATGTCGAGTCTAGCAGATAAGCAACAAAGTCTACTTCATGCAATATAACAAACCCCTAATTCGTAACCTCTCCTAACGATCAGGTGGGAACTTATAAACACCCTATCATGGGTCCCAACAAACCTGGGTAGAGTTACACTCAAAAATTAGCCCAGTATCTTCTGCTTCTCTGAAGACATAACTGGCTGGGCTACTGTCACTACCCAAAAATTCAAAGGTCATGATAGCACTCTTCCCGGTGAACCTTGACAAGTAAGTTTATCCCCTAAATAAATACCAAATGGGAGAAGATAGAAATAACTCTAGGGTAAGTCTTCTAGAACAAAGCCGAACCATATAAGTATAACTAATTCAAAAAGAAACCACAACCATTAATAATCCATAATTCCTAAAACCAGGTGTCAATAGTGTAAGAACTACTAATACAATTCAAGAGTCAATTACATTAAAAAAACCAACAGGAATAATATTTGTCTTTGAATAATAGTAAAGACATAGACTGATGCAGAAAGATAGATTTGGACCTCAGACGCAAGCAAGTCCAATCACTACCTTGGATACTCTGAATTGGGAAGTGCTACAGCCTCTACCCACTTGGACACATAATCAACATCCACCTAGCTCAACTTCATTCTTCTTCAAATGTGATGGACATCGTGTGCCTTTTAACATGATCTACCTAATAATGCTTCACTTTCGTTCAATTTAAAAGTAATGTTTCACTCTTATCTTCTTGCCAAAGCTCAACAGCCCAGGCGAAGTAATTCTTACCCCTTCAAATGGCCTAGACCACTTGGATCTTAATTTATTAGAAAACAGCTTCATTCTCAAATTAAATTGCAACACTTGCTGGCCAGGCTCAAAGACTCGAGTCATAATCTGCTTATCATGCTATCTTTTGGTCGTTTTTACACAATTTTGCATTTTCATAAGCATGTAACAGAAACTTGTCAAGCTCACTCAATTGTAGAATCTTCTTCTCTCTTGACAACTTTGGATCAAGATTCAATTTCTTCACTACCCAATAAGCCTGATGCTCAAGCTCCATAAGCAAATAACACACTTTCCCATACACTGAAAAATAAGGAGAGGTCCTAATATGCATTTTATAGGTTGTCATATACGCCCATAGTGAATCCTCCATCTTAACCGACCAATCTTTACACTGACCATTAACTATCTTTTACAGAATACACTTGATTTTTCGATTTGATACTTCCACTTATCCACTAGTCTGTGAATGGACACTTTCCAGCACCTGTTTTGATTCGGCTTCTGAAATATATTTTCTAAAAATTCTATCAGCAACTTGTTTGAACAGATAAGGCTTATCCCACATGTATGAGCAAGAACTAAAGAACAATTTCTGCTTCTATTAACTTGTGGCATCTGGAGGGTAAAAACCACTAACCAGCAGGTTAACTATATCAACATACCATGAAACCTTTGCTACATCAAACGTCATCAACTTTCCATCTAGGAAATCTTCCCGAATACATAATGTATCATCAGTAAAGTAAGCATGACTCGCAAGCCTCGACAAGTAGTCAACCACTTGATTTATAGGTCTCTTTCTATCACGAACCTCTAAATTAAATTCTTGGAGCAAAAGAATCCATCAGATTAACCTTGGCTTAGCATCTTTCTTATAGAACTAATACTGGATGGAAGCATGATACGTAGGAACAATTACCTTCATACCCACTAAATACGCTCTGAACTTGTCAAACGTATATACAAGTGTTGGCATATCTTTTTCTATGACTGTGTAATTGATCTGGGCCGCATCTAAGGTTTAGCACGTATAGTAGATAGAATAAAATATCTTATTCTTATGTTGCTCAAATACTGCTCCAACAATCACATCACTTGCATCACATATCAGCTCAAATGGCAGTTCCCAATCAAAAGCAATCAGGATAGCTGCTTTTGTCAATCTTCTTTTCAAATTCTCAAATGTTTTTTAACACTCGACCCCAAACTAAAACTTTACCTCTTTCTCCAGCAGCTTCTACATGATACTTTCTATCTATAAGAAGTCTTTGGTAAATCATCTATAAAACCCTACATGTCTGAGGACGCTTCTCACACTTTTCACTGACACTGAATATGGCAGCTTCTCAATGACCTCTACTTTGGCTTTGTCCACCTCAAGTCCTTTTTTATTACATCTTATGACCAAGGACAATACCTTTCTTGACCAAAATATGGAACTTCTCCAAGTTTAATACGAGGTTAGTCTCTTCACACTGATCCAAGACTCTATCTAAATACCTCAACAAATCATCTTCAGAAAAATCATCCATGAATACCTCAACAAAATCCTCTACCAAATCACAGAAGATAGCCATTATGTATCTCTAAAAAGTCATTGGTGCATTACAAAGACAAAAGGCCATACATCTGAATTTATAAGTGCCAGAAGGATAGGGGAAGGTTGTCTTCTGTTGATCTTTTGGCACTATGGCTATCTGATTATAACCTAAATACCGATCCTAAAAGTAGTAATACTCTTGTCAAGACAACCTGTCCAACATTTGATCAATAAATGGAATGGGATAGTGATCCTTCTGAGTGGCATCATTCAACTTCCTACAATCTATACAAATCCTCCACCAAGTCACTGTACGAGTTAGATCAACTCGTTATTCCCATTAGTTACAAATGTTATCCCTCCTTTATTTGGAACACTTTGCACAGGACTAACCCATTTACTATCTGATATAGGATAAACTATCCTAACATCAAGCCACTTAAGGGCTTATTTTTTGACTACTTCTTTCATCGCAGAATTCAATCTTTGCTGGTGCTACACACTTTCTTTATATCCTTCTTTCATAAATATTTTGTACATACTGAAGGTAGGATTGATTCCTTAATATCTAACATTTGCCATCCAATTGCCTTCTTCCTTATCTTGAGTAATATCCATGCTTTTTTCACCTGCACAACAGATGAACCTACAAATAAAATCACATATAAAGTACCATCATCACCAAGGGAATCATATTTTAGATGAGAGGGTAGAGCCTTAATTTAATGCCCCAAATTTGGTACTCGGAAAGTTACACGGTGCTCATGACCCCGACGGATCACAAGCTAACCCATGACTGATATTTGTAACTGAGCACTAAATAATATACTATAATTATATAGAATATAAGTTGTAAGTCCATAAGGTTCAAAACTGAACTAATACTAAATATAAAACAATGTCTGTAATGGGGTATAACAATACCTAAAACTGAAATAAACTATTTGAAATATGTTGTAGTCTGAAAGCCTCTAAATTGTTTGAAATCTGTGGAGTCGATGGGACATGTCCTCAACTAACTCTGAATTACTGAAATAATAAAGTAATAAAATAATCATGCTATCCTCGAATGATGAGGACTAACTGCTAGTCTGTCCACTGAACATCTGATCTACTAAGAATGCTTGGGAGCTCGTGCTTCTAAACCTATGGTATAAAACACCATAGCACAAATGCATCAGTACGTTGAATGTACTGGTATGCAAGTGAGGTAGATGAATGCAATGGTTCATATTCATGATCAATACTAACTGACTGAATAATATAAACTTGAGAATACATGCATGAATACGTAATTGTAGCTGAAATCATGACAACACAGACTCATGAATTCTAATAACATGGATTTACTGATATCTAAGTACTAATACTGGGATACTGAATGACTAAGTCTATTGAGTGTTGAGCAACTGATGTTGCATTACTGATAAAGGAATGACTGTTTTTGATAGTTTTAATTATGAAGAACTAGTCTGATTGACAGTCCTAAAAATGAATACTGATAACATGAGTTTTGTATAATTAATATACTGTTAACTGAGTGACTGTGTCTGATAGTCCTGATCTAATGGAACTAGCTGAGTTCCGTACTGAGCTGAGTAACTGTAACTGACAGTCCTGAAATCTATCGAACTGATCTGAGTTCCATTACTGAGACTGAACCTGAAACTGAAACTATGGGAGGTAAGCATCTATGCCTCAAAACTGAACTGGTGGGGTCTAACCTATAACCCCAGCTAGAAGGGTGTCAGTACCGTGCCACGATTAAAGACAAGTTGTGGGTAAACCCTCTCTGACAGGGAGCTCTTCCGTAAACCCCTTATAGTAGAAAAACTCAAATAAGGTGTATAATCTCTAGACTCGTAGTGTACATCTCAACCTATGTTGGCTACATAGTTCTGAAATGCAAGGATTGCTTCTAGGGATCACACCCTCTACTAATTGACAGTGTGTGTCCTTATACCTAGGTTCACTCAGTGTTGAATCCGTTCTTATCCCTGGGTTCACTCGGTGGTGAATCCTACTCCTAACTGAAGAGACACTGAACTGAGTTAAACTGAACTAAGTTAAACTGAACTGATCGTATTGTTTAACTGATTTGAACTGAGTTCACTAAATTTCGTTGACTGACAGAATACTACTGATATCTGATAACTGACTGAGATTACTTAGATTACTTGAGATTACTGAGTAAGACTGGACTGATACTGAGTTTACTGAGTTTTCCTGAGTCATGTGACTGGCAGAATTCTATGATCATGGCTTGACTGAAAGTATCATGAAAACATGACACTGGCTCTAAGCACATAGCTAAATTGTCGGGTATTAAATACCCCCAAGACTCGATAGCATGAAACTGACATGACATGACACTACTTAAACACATGACCAATATCAACAATTCATAATGCATTAATTTAGGGATTTCATGAAGCACATGGTTATCATAATCTTGTACATGGAAGGAATGCATATAATCAATGTCATAATTCTATATTCTAACATCATGAGCACTTCAACTAACATCTACATTGCACATCAATAGCATGGGAGTCATTTGAACATAAGGTAAAACATGAATCCATCACTTAAGTCACAATTGAACTATATTACATGATTTCTAGACTTCTAGGAATTTTATCAAACACCTTACATGCACCACTTAGGGCATAGGTATAATCATCAATTAACACCTCATAAACCACTCAATTCATGGATTTAAACTCATATACTAACGTAATTTCATAAAAACACATTGAGATTCCAACTTGGGAACCATACAACAAAATCACATAAACATAATCAACCCACAACATAATATTCAAAATACATGATTTAAAACTTGAATCTTGGGCTTCATGGATGAAAAAAAATCCATAAATGAACACTATGCATACCTTAGTTCTTAATTCTACAAAGATTGACGGAGAGATTCTTGAATTTGAGTCTTGATTTCTTGAGCTAGAGTTTTTGCCTCTTGAGAGAGAAGGATTTTGTTCTTGAAAGAAAGTGAGGAAAAGTGATGTAATAGGGTTCTTAGAGCATAATTTCATGGTTAAATGTTGATCCTGGTCGTGAAAAAAGACCCATTTAACCCTGGATGCGTCTTTTAATTTTCGTAAAAATTTTCCAATTTAGCAGGCTGGCGCGACGTGGCGTTGTCGCACCGTGACACTGGAAATTGCCAACTAGGAATTGGGCAGACAGCATGACACAGTGAAATCACGTTGCAATACTGGATAGGACCTGGAAGTTCACCGTGACGCGGTGGTATTGTGCTGAGACACTGGAAAAAGGACAATTCTGAATTTGAGTCCTGGTGCGATGCGCCATAATCGTGGAGGCTCACTGGATTTTGACGATTGTCATTTTAGCATGCTCCGCGATGCGGTGATGGCTCAGGTGGCACACTGTCTTACTAAAATGGCTCTAACTCCTTGCCCGGGTGTTGGATTTGGGCGAATTTGGTATCGATGGAAGTCTTATTCAATTTCCCACATGATAAAAAGTGAAAATTTTAAAAATACCACATATATACAAGTGGATTCATCGTTAAAACAAGTCTTTGACATTTTTGGGCGATTTTAAGCTAGGTACAAGTACGGGGTATTACACTTAAGCTCTAGCTTCGGTGCTTCCTTAACAGATGTCTTGGGAGAGAAAACAATAGGTCTATTCAGGGGCTCAAATTTGGTCATTCTGGTAATAATGCTTGCCACATCCAATTTTGTACCATTTCAACTACTTCAACATCACCAAAAAGATCATACCCCACTAATGTTTGCACCAAAGGATCCTTGGATATAATAAGGTAAAAGTCAGACTCAAGATCCAAGACTGTGATAGCTAACGGTTCTTCATATACTATAGGTAATTTCATTGCCTTATACACATCGAACACCTTGGCATTTTCATGAGTACACATGGTCAACTGTCCTGCAGCTACATTAATCAATGAAAGCCCGATCACAAAAAAGGACGTCTCACAATAAATGGGACTTTTGGATGAGCATCAAAATCAAGAATAATGAAATCCATCGGGAAGATGACTAACCTCATTTGTACTAATGTTGTTAATTCTTTCACAAGTATGAGCAGCTAAAAACCCTAAGCTAGGGTTGTGTAAACTCTGGCAGATTGACAAAGTAGGGGAAGTGTTATGTTGTTCTGAAACGATACCCATGCATGCATTGTATTATCTTTACTTTAATAGATATCTTAGCAGTTGCAAATGTTAGGATCCCGCATAGATTATTGATGCTTACTCCAAAAGAGGAGTAGTGACTAGGAAAAGATAATTACAATAGTAATTTGAAGTTTAACTATCGATCCACACTACAAGGTTTTATCTAAGCAAGATGATTAGTTGTTATCTAACAACTAGAGACTCAAAAGGTAATAGTTAACTGGGATCTAGGATAAGGGTTAATAAGGCGACATCTTGAGACTCAAAAGGTAAAGAGTGAAATTTTTTAGCTAGTCCAAAAGACGGTTTGTGGTACATAACTTATCAGATTCTGCATGCAAGGTATTGGGTTGGTTCAATAAAGTACGATAAGCCTACAGACCTGAGAATTTAGCTGGAACATAATCCTAGTGTTCACCGACGACAAATTACAACCAAATTTGATACTAGCTACTTGTTCAATATTGACAATATAATCCCCCCATTTACTTTTCCAGTTTTGCTCATTGATTACAGCAATTGAGAGCCGCGATTCCATGTATTCGTTGGGATTCAACCCCAACCTTTGTTGGGTTACTGTATTTGACAATGACTACATAATCTTCATATTAAAGGTATATCTTTGGCGTTATCAATACTTCCCCAAGAAAGCCTCAGAGAATTGAGTCCAAGTCACCAATAGAGATCCAGATGGCCTAAAATCAAGATAACCTCTTCACAATCTCCTCGCTATGGTGTCTAGCTTATAAGCATCAAAGTCTACTTCCCGCTACATAACAAACCCCAAATTCAAAACCTCTCTTCACAATTAGGTGGAAACTTATAAACATCCTTTCTTGGGGTCTCAACAAACCTGGGTGGAGTTAATCTAAAAAATTGTCCCAGTATCTTCTGCTCCTCTTAAGTCATAACTGGCTGGGCTACTGTCACTACCCGAAAATTCAAAGGTCATGATAACACTCATCCCGGTGAACCTTGATGAGTAAGTTTATCACCCAAAAAGATACACAAATAGGAAAAGATAGAAATAACCCTAGGGTAAGGATTCTAGATAAAGCCGAACCATATAAGTATAAATAATGTAAAAAGAAACCACAACCTTCAAAAATACATAATTCCAAAAACCAGGTGTCAATATTATAAGAACTACTAATACAATCCAAGAGTCAAATACATTAGAAATACCAACAAGAATAATATTTGCCTCTGAACACTAGTAAGGACATAGACTAATGCAGAAAGATAGAAGTGGACCCCAGATGCAAGCAAGACCAACCACTACCTTGGATACTCTGAATGCACCCAAAATTAAGCCACGTGAGGCACACCCGAACCTAGATCAGCACCAAAAGACTATAGTAGGATTAAGCATGGTCCACTTGTACTCAGTAGGTATCATGGCCGATCGAGCAAAGTAGATAAAACGTATAAAAAACACATAAAGGGCACGTCACCTGCAATTAAAAAATAACCCACAATAGTAGCCCACACCACTCGCACTAATTGTTCTAATATAAATACATCGTATACATTACAACAACACAACCAGGTAGAACACAAGTATATGTTATATCACATATACTTAGAAACAAGAAAGAACAAGTATATACAAGGTAGTCAAGTACAATTTATGGGAAATAGAACAAATAAAAGCATGACAATTCAATATGGCAATTCAATCACAACGTAAACATAAAAAAGTAAGTACAATGTATAACAAGATGATAATAATAATAATAATAATGATGCACGAGGTCTTCACACAACCTCCGCATACACCCATAGAGGCAAGCCTCCGTATGTGGGAATCATGGGGGGTTCGTCAACCCATATACAATCCATATACCCATATCTATATCTTCTTCCTAGCACCTCCCTCGGGGATGGTTTTATAAAAGGCGTTGGCAGTGTTTCTCAAATGTTGCCATGATGATACCATTTATTTCATGAATCAGTATTATATAAGGATGTAATGCTAACAATCAGTCACAATGAGTATTTCCACAACAAATCACACTGATATATATTTACACAACTAATCACAATGTTACATTTCCACAAACACATGAGCTAATATTCACTAATTATTTTCATTCATCAATGGATTTCCACATCTTTCATATGCCAACAAGTATGAATATATCACAATACACCAATGCTACCACAAAAAGGCATTTTCAAAACCATAGTAAAATTGCACACATGTATTTTAGACCATCAACATCACATAGGACCCAACACGATCATACAAATCACATAATATCTCAATTTTAATAATTACATCACATATAATCCCCCACACGGGCACAACCCATAGATAGCCATTTATCATGATTAGGTCTCACCCTTAATATGCAGTTTATACCAACATTCACTACCCAACTCAGTCTGAAAGAGTTAAGCCATAACCTACCTTGAAGGCTAATTCTGGTCTACAACACTTAAACCACAAAGCCCTACTTCTCTTGAAAGGTCCCGAAATCAACTAAAACCAAGAAATATAGAATCTATGCATCAAAACAAGGCTAACGATACCCATATTGCTTACTTTTGGTTTAGGGTCAAAACAAACCCTAGAAATACGTTTTTGAAAAAAGAAGGACAAAATTGTAACTTTACTTCAAAAACTTGTTCCTCATACCTTTAGGAATCGACAACTGAAAACCTAAGTCAAATCGAGTAAAAAATGAGGTTCAAATCAAAAAAAACCATTTTTGAGATTTACCGAGTAAAATCTTTGAAATCCATTTTAAAATCAAGAATCGAAGTTGTTTTGAATATGAAATTAAGGAAAAACTAGTAATTATAGGATTAAGAACACTATTCAAGTGAAAAGATTTAGAATTTAGGGCTAAATCAACTACTAAGGTTTTAGGGGTTTTGAATAATTAATCAAGAAATTTGTTAAAGAATTAAGGGTTTAAATCCACAAGAGAATCAAGAAATAGATGTTAATCTAGCTTCCCAATAACCCACAAGCTTCACTTTTCAGATCCACACTATTTTAGTGTTTAGCTCTCAAGAGGCAAGATGGAAAGTGAGCAAAATCGGGTAAAAAAAGGCTGTTTATACTCATACCAAGTTACCAAGTGCATAAGGCATAAAACACATTCCTCAGATGAGTTTTACCCTTTGTGATCCAGATTGCACTAGCAGCATGGTCCACCAGATTTTCTAAGTCTAAAAAAATTTCAATGGGGTGCCCGAGATTCATTCTGAATCTAATATATGCAAACGAACTATGTATCACACTAAATTCAACGATCCAGACTCAATGGAGATATCAGAATTTCTAAATAACATTGTTTTCACAAAGTCAAACCTCAAAACCTAAAATAACAATTTTCTAAATCGAGGGTCAAAATGAGATTTAAAATCCATAAAACCACACCAAACAGGTTATATCCCTAAAATCGACATTACAGATTTGTTGACACAGTCCGTTCAGCCATCTATCGCATGGATCAAAAGATACAGAAGTCCAAAATAAGGCTCTTGAAGCCATCTAAGACCACAATATCGCATAAATGGTACCAAAATATATAAGGAACTAAGCCACTCACCCCCACACCCCAAAAATATCATAATGCAACTATAGGGAGGGGTAAAATAGTCAAATCACATAAAATCATAAATTTCACGTATTTCATCAAATTTTAGGTCATTACATTATTTACCATTAAAAATCTAGTTTGTCCTCGAACTAAAGGTAAAAGAAATACCTGAATCCATAAAGAGCTGGGGATAAGAACTACGCATATCAGTCTCGACCTCCCAAGTAGCCTAATCTATAGGTCGATGTTTTCACTGAACCTTAACAATAGGGATAACTCTAGAATGCAACCGTTCAACATACCAAGCGAATATGGAGACCAACTCCTCAACAACATACAACTACTTATCTAATTAAAACGACTCCCAATGAATGACATAAGCCTCAACCAGAATGTAATAACGAAGCATCAGAACACAAAAAATTGGATGATCTGACACTAAATCTGGGGAAAAGGCTAAATCATAAGCCACATCACCAACAGTCCGACGAATTCTAAACGAGCCAATATACCAGGGGCTGAGCTTGGTTTTCCTCCCAAACCTCATCACACCCTTCATGGGTAAAACTCAAAGGAAAACATTATAATTCACACCAAATATCAAGGAACAAAGTCTACGATCAGCATAGCACTTCTGCCTACTCTGAGTCGCTCGAAGTCTATCTTAAATGACCCGATTCAATTAAAGAACTCACGAAGCAACTTTGTATCTCAAGATATAACCTCAGAAACATCAAACCAACCCATTAGTGAGTGACAACGCCTACCATACAAAGCCTTAAAAAAAGATATATTGAGATTGGAATGATAGTTGTTATTATAAGCAAACTCTACTAAAGCCAAATGGTGCTCCCAACCAAAATCTATCAAACACGCGCAGAGCATATCTATTAAAATTTTATAGTCCGCTCAGACTGACCATCAGTATGGGAGTAAAATGTGGTGCTAAGGTCAACCCCTATAACCAAATCATCCTGAAGAGTCTTTCAAAAGTGAGACGTAAACACCAAACCTCAATCCGAAAGGATAGACACTGGCACACCATGTAAATGTACAATCTCACGAATGTAGATACAGACTAACCTTTCAGCACAGAATAAGACCTAAACCAAAATGAAATAAACCAACATGGTCAATCTATCCATGATAACCTAAACATTATTAGAACCAAGATATATACAGGGCAAACCAGTCACAAAATCCATAGTGATCTATTCCCACTTTCACTCAGGAATGGGTAACCTCTAAAGCAAACCACCAGGTCTCAATTACTCGGCCTTTACCTACTAACAACATAGGCAATAAACCACAAAATCTGCTTTATCCTTCCTCATAATGCCTCACAAGTAATGCTACCTCAAATCATGATATATCTTGGTCAATCTTGGGTGGATAGAATACTTGGAACAATGGGCCTGGCCTCTTTTAAAATTAATCTAATCCAATTACCCATTCTCGGTACATAAATAGACCTCCAATCCTTAAAATACGATTCGAATCAAGTGAGATTTACCTAGCCTAGACACTCAACACTTTATCTCGAATTGATCTTAAATTCAAGCTCATCATATAGATGAGCTTGAATTTTCTCCATCAAAGAAGACCTAGCCTCCGCAAATGCCAAAACACATCCAAGTGTTGAAATATCAATCCTAACCATCAGGTTAGCTAAAGATTGAACCTGTAAGGCTAAAGGCCTCTCCTAGGTCAAAAGATGTGCCAAGCTACCTATGCTAGTGACTTCCAGTTCAAGGCATCTGCAACCACGTTAGCCTTGGCCGGATGATAAAGAATAGTCAATTCATAATCCTTGAGTAACTCAAACCAATAATGTTGCCTCATATTAAGATATCACTGAGTGAAGTAGTACTGAAGGCTGCAATGATCCAAGAAAATCTAACAACAAACTACATAAAAGTAGTTTCTCCACAACTTTAAAGAAAAAATAACTACGCACAACTCTAACTCATGGGTAAGGTAATTCCTTTTGAGGGGATTCAACTAATGAGAAGCATACGACCATACCCGACTACATTAACACAGCACCTAACCCAACACCTGAAATATCACAAAACATGGTGAAACTCATACCTTTTTTGGGCAAAGTAATGAAAGGAGTTGAAATCAACAAATCCTTATGCTTTTAAAAGCTCACCTCTCACGCATCAAACTATTGAAAGGAGATCTTCTTTTGAGTAAACTTAGTCAAAGGAGCTGCAATAAAAAAGAAACCCTCAATAAGACATCACTAATACCTGGTCAAGCCAACAAAACTTCGAACATTAGGGGGCAAAATAGGTCTAGCCCAATCATGAACTGATTCAATCTTTGCTAGATCAACTACAATACCCCCTTAATCACAATATGACCCAAGAAAGAAATAGTCTTCAACCAAACAAACACTTTGAAAACTTGGCATACAACTTATCATCTCTTAATCTCTAAAGTACGATCTACAAATGTTAATGTGGTATGGAAATACGTCTCTTTTGATGCTTAAAATCGTGAATTTCTGTGTGAACTTAGGTGTTTTGTTAGATATGATACACCTTGGTGTATATTGCCGGTAAAACAGGTCTACAATAGTGTTTGAATAAAAAGAGAAGAAAAAGACCTAAAAAAGACCAACACTGATCTAGATACGAGTCAGCTCACGAGTCGTATACTAAACATACGACTCGTGGGAGGAATCGTACCCATGACAAAAGCAAACACCATGATAAAATTCTAAGTAAGGGTAAGATACGACTCATTTATACGAGTCATAAGATAAGTATACGAGTTGTGTCAACCAATCGTAAGCATTCCAGAATTAAAGACACAAATAAAAGACCAAGTAAAGAAAAGATAGAACTCATTTATACGAGCTGTACACTGAGGATACAAGACTTATAAAGAAGTCGTAAGCATAACAGAACCTAAGCTACTATTCAAAGATTAAAGTGTCAGAAATATACGAGTCAAAAGTCAGAGTACGACTCATATAGGCATGTCATATAAAACCAGTGTTCAAGACTTGGAAGGACAAAAGTCCCAAGTGGATACGAATGGAGGACACGAGTTGTATGCTCAGGTACGACTCATAAGAAGAAGTCGTATGCTGAACAAAAAGTTGAAGCCGTGGGAAGATCAGATACTGGAATGGAAATAATAAGGCAGGGTACGACTCGTATGATGCCGCTATGAGTGAAGATCGAATAGTACCGACTGCCGACTTAAGTTTACCTTTCCCATTTTTATTCGGATTGTAAAGTTATTTTGAGATACTATAAATACCCTAAGGTTTATCTTTTATTAGGTTACATTCTTTTACATTTTTTTAAATATTATTACAATACTTTAAAAATTGTTCTTGAGATTTTAGGGTTTATTCAATTAAAGACTTTGGAGTTTAATCATCTTATTCTTGTGCAATTGATTTTGTGTGTTCTTCATTGATAATTATGGTTTCTTGCACAAACATGAGCAGCTAATCTCCTCGACTAGGGTTGTGAGAACCCGTGGATTAGCAACATAGAGGAAGTGTGATATTCAACTATTCTAGGGTTTTTGCATGTATTTTGATCTTGTTCATAATAATTAGACTTAACTATCGACAGTACATTGAGATAGCCTGTATTCAGATCCATCCCTATCAAAGAGTTTGTGTTTGGGAAAAAAAGTTAAGCCAGTGATTTGGGATCCTTCTACCTCTACCTTTTAGTCCCCGCATCCCATCTAATCACTTAATCCTACCCAGTGATAGTGAACTGAGGTTATAACAAGGGGCAACAAGGCAACACCCTGAGACTTACCCAGTAAAGGGTGAAATTTATCTTCTAGCTTACCTGGCAGTTGATAATACCTATATTATAGACTTTGCATGCAGAACAACTGAACAGTTGGGTTGACCACGAGAAATTTACGGAGTTGAGAAGTTAGGGGGAACACAAACCTAGTGTTCGTCTCTTATTGATTACAACTCAAAAGCACTCAAGATATGGTTACTACTTACAATTCATACTACAAATACCTCCATGTACTTTCCTGTACTGCTTGTGGATTATATCAAGGCAAGCAACTATTCACATTTTTCCTGTGGGATCGACCACAACTTAGTTTGGTTATTATATTTGTAATCGGCCGCATTATACTTTTGAGAGGAGTGTAGTTTTGGGCAATATTAAATCTTCCTCATGCTTAGCCTCACTCTTGGAATAAACCAAGATATCATGTATAAATACAATAATAAAGGAGTTGAGATACAGTCGAAACACCCGGTTTATCAACTCCATAAACATGGTTGGGGCATTGGTTAACCCAAAGGACATCACCAAGAGCTCATAATGACCATATCAAGTCTGAAAAGCTATCTTCGAAGCTCTAGTCCTCAACTGGTGATAACTGAACCTCAAATCAAACATCAAAAACACTACACCACCTTGAAGCTGGTAAAACAGATCATCAATAAGAGAAAGAGGATACTTATTCTTGACCGACACCTTGTTCAACTATAGATAATCAATACACATCCGCATAGACCCATCCTTCTTCATCACAAATAAAATAATCGCACCTCAAGGCGATACACTACGTTGGACAAATCCTTTATCCAATAGCTCATGCAAATGGTCCTTCAATTCCTTCAACTCGGTTGGGGCCATCAAATAAGGAGGAATGGGAATGGGCTTGGTGACCAGCTCAACAAAAATAGCAAAGTCAATATCATAATCCGAGGCATACTAGGCAAATTAATAGGGAACATATCTATGAACTCATGGATAATGCAAACAAAATCCAAGAAAGAGGTGAACCCACACTAGTGTCAAGAATATGAGCAAAATAAGATAAGCATTCTCTTTGAACCAACCTACGAGCCTGAACATAAGATATGATCCTTTTAGGACCTACATGAAGTACACCTTTTCAAGTTATCCCCAGCAAACCTGACGAAGCTAAAGTCACGATCATAGAAAAATAATCAAGGATAGCAGGATAAGGAGCCAACCAATCCATACCCAAAATAACATCGAAATCAACCATATTTAACATAATAAAAATCTACCAAGGTCTTATACCCTGCAAAAGTCACAACACAAGATCGATACACCCAATCAACCACTAAAGAATCATATACTAGGTAGATACACAAATAGGCATAGCAAGAGGCTCATTAATAGAATCAAACAATATAGATGCAGGTCTGAAACAAACAGGGATGATACCTGTGATCACAGCATCTAAAGCCTCTGTCTCAGGTCTGGCTGGTATAGTATAGCACAACCCATGATTACCAACTGCTTAAGTATCCCCACGACTCAACTACTTTTGCCCTCGCACTACTGGTAGTACCCCTACCCCTTACAGCTAAAATGGGAGTGGCTCTAATCACTCGATGTTGATAGTCCTTGGCTACATGGCCAATCTCATCACACACAAAGTAACCCTTATAGCCCGACTCAATAGAAGAAGGTACAATTAGGATCGAACAAATATACTGAACTGCTAACCAAAAGATCAATCACCCAAAACTCTACAAAGCTGCTTGCACCATCCTACCCTGATATCCATAAGAACCTCTAAAATCTCTACTATGAGAAACCTGACCTCTGAACTTACCAAAATGGCACACCTTTTTGGCGTCTTTCTAAGATGCACGCAAAATACCCTCAGTCATCTTAGCATGATCCTCTATACTCTAAAAAGATATCCCAAATACAACTATATGTGACATTGCCAACTGAAGGAGACATCCAAACCCTTTGTAAACTTTTTAATCTTATCAGACTTAATGGAAATACTAGCATACATTTATCTAGAAAAGGCATGAATGCATGGCTCATACTCTACGATAGTCATGGATCCTTGTTCCAAATGATCAAACTTGTCATGCATCCGATCCTTCAGACTATATGGCATAAATCTCCCTAAAAAGGCATCAGCAAACTAATCCCAAGTCATATCGGGAGAATAAAGAGATTTGCAACTAACCAATATCCTCCACCAATCTCTAGCAGCATCTCTCAACTGGTAAGTGATATAAACAACTTTATGCGACTCTAATGAAGCCAAATTATGCAACTTTACTCGGCAATCAATTAGGAACTCATAAGTATTCTCGTCCATAGTACCACTAAATTTAGGAGGACCCAAATGAATAAACCTCTCAAACCTCTTCTGCTTCTCAGAAGACATAATAGTACTCGCAGCAAGAAGAGGCATAGTGAATCTAGCAAACTGAGATCCCACTAAGGAGGTAACACAAATAAAGTTGAACTCTCAATCTTGAAACACCATGCTCAAATATTGACGCTAAAATAGGAATAAGACTCGGGGTTTAAGGAGAACCCAAAACAGAAGCAAGTGCAATAAGAGGATCCACACTTTGAACTAGAGAAACAACTAGAAAAACCAAAGAAGAACCCTCTAAATGGACCAGCAAATGCACTAACAACCCTTCCAAAACTGTGGCAGGAATTGGAGCTGACTCGCACCCCCAGCATGCTCAACCTGAGGATCAAGAAAGAGTCCCCTAGCACTTTCCCTAAACGGGGCTGATCCATGGGCAAGTCCATTGCCTCAAATATGTCTGTGCTAAAATAAGAAAAGGACTCGAGGTCTAAGGAGTACCTAAAATAGAAGCAAGTGCAACAAGAGGATCCACACTTTGAACTAGAGAAACACCTAGTAAAACCAAAGAAGAACCCTCTAAATGGATCAGTAAATGCACCAACAACCTATCCAAAACTGAGGCAGGAACTGGAGCTGAACCCACCCCTAACATACTAAACCTCAGGTTCAAAGAAGAGTCCCCTAGAACCCTACCCCCCTAGACGAGGTAGATCCATAGGAAAGTCCATTGTCTTGAGTCTGTCCATGATTTAAGGCCTATCCTTTCAATTGAACTCTTTTTCCTAAAATAGGCTATACATCTCTGACCTCACGGGACCTAGTTAACATCATCAGCGCAGAAAGAGTGAAATAGACCTCAGAAAATAAGGTATTAAAGAACTTCGCACTATAAGGAATAAAATAAGTGAAGTTTCCTAAAAATATCCTATAGCCTCTCAAAGATGAATACAGACGTCTACGTATAAATTTGCAAGACTCTATTAGACATTTGTTTTTACACTATTGAGACTAATAAAACTTGGCGTTGATACCAATTTGTCATGGCCTAAAAATTCATGCGTTATGATGGCACTCATCGTGGTGAACCTTGACGAGTAAACCTATCACCCAAATTGATACACAAAAAGGAAAGGAAAGAAATAACCCTAGGGTAAGACTTCTAGAATGACTCCAAACCATATAAGTATAAATAATGTGAAAAGAAAACATAACCATCAATAATCCATAATTCCCAAAACCAGGTGTCAATAGTGTAAGAACTACTAATACAATCTATGAGTCAAATACATTAGAAAAAACAATAGGAATAATATCTGTCTCTGAACACTAGTAAGCACATAGACTAATGTAAAATGATACAGGTAGACCCAGACACAAGAAAGTCCAACCGCTACCTTGGATACTCTAAAAGAGCCTTAAATCAACCACGTAAGGCACAACCAAAGCTAGATCTGCACCAGAAAGGTATAGTGGGAGCGATACGGTCTACTTGTACACAGTAGGTATCATAGGTCGACCGAGCAAAATAGATAATAAAACATATAAAATACACATAAAGGGTGCATCACTTGTAATCAAAAAATACCCAACAATAGTAGCCCACACCACTTGCACTAATAGTTCTAATATATATACATCACGTACATTGCAACAATACAACCAGGTATAACACGAGTACATATTATATCATATACACTTAGAAATAAGGAAGAACAAGTATATACAAAGTAGTCAAGTACGATTAACGAGAGATAAAATAAATAAAAGCATGACTAAAATAAATAAAAGCATGACAAGTCAATATAGAAATTCAATCACAACATAAATGCAATAAAGTAAGTACAATGTATAAGAAGATGATAATGATAATGATGATGATGATGGTGTACAAGGTTGTTAGCCAACCTTTGTATACACCCATGGAGGCAAGCTTCTTGATGTGGGACCTATGGGGGGTCGTCAACCCATATACAATCTATATATCCATATTTATATCTCCTTCCGACACATCCCTTGAAAAAGATTTTATAAGGTGTTGCAATATCTTCTCCTAGCACATCCCTCGGGAAGGGTTTTATAAAAGGTGTTACCAGAGTTTCTCAAGAGTTTCCATAGTGGAACCATTTGTTTCATGAATGGGTATGATATGAGTATGTAATGCTCATAGTTAGTCACGGTGAGTATTTCCACAACCAACCATAATAATATATTTCCATAACTAATCATAATGTTATATTTCCACAACCACGTGAGCCAATATTCACTTATTATTTTTATTCATCCATGAATTTCCATATGTTTCATATGCTAACAAGTATGAATGTATCACAATACGCCAACGTTACTACAAAAAGGCATTTTCAACAACACAAAATAATTACTCATATGTATTTTAGGCTATCAACATCATATAGGACCCCACACATTCATACATATAGGTCAATTTTAATAATTACATCATATATAGGCCCCCATATGGGCACAATACATAGATAGTTATTTATCATGATTAGTTGTCACCCATAATATGCATCTTGTACCAACATTTACTACTTAGTTCAATTTGAAAGAGTTAAGTTATAACCTACCTTGAATGCTAAAATCAGTCTGCAACACTTCAACCATAAAGCCCTACTTCTCATAAACGATCCCAAAATCAACTATAACCAAGAAATATAGAATCTATGCATCAAAACAAGGCTAACGATACTCAAATTGACTACTTTTAGTTCGAGGTCAAAATGGACCCCCAAAATAGATTTTCAAAAAAGAAGGAAAAAATCATAACTTTACATCAAAAATGTATTCCACATACCTGTAGAAATCTACAGCTGAAAACCCAAGTCAAACCGAGTAAAAAATAAGGTTTAAATCAAAGAAAAACCATTTTTAAGCCTAAATAGGTAAAATCTTTAAAATCCATTTTAAAATCAAGAATCAAAATTGTTTTGAAGATAAAATTAGGGAAAAACTAGTAACTAAAGGATTAACAACATTATTTAAGTGAAAAGGTTTAGAATTTAGGGCTAAATCAAGTACTAAAGTTTTGAATTTTAAAATATTAATCAAGAAATTTGATAAAGAAAAAAGGGTGAATTCTCACCTTAAATCCATAAGAGAATAAAGAAATAGATGTTAATCTAGCTTTCCAAGAACCCACCATCTTCCCTTTTAAGATCTCATACTATTTTAAAGCTTAACTCTCAAAAGGCAGGATGAAAAATAAGGAAAATCGGGTAAAAAGGTGCTATTTATACTCATACAAAGTTATCTGGTGCATAAGGCATAAAATGAATCCCTCAAATGAGTTTTACCCTCTGTGATCCAGGTTGCACCAGCAACCTGGTGCACCATATTTTCTAAGTCCAAAACGGACATCGACATGGTGCCCGAGATTCATTTGAAATCCGATACTCAAAAATGAACTATGTAACCATGCTAAATTTGATGCTTTTGACTCAGTGGTGATATCAAAATTTTGGAAAAAATGTCATTTAACCCTGGAAATCCAAAATCATAATTTTTTAAATCGAGGGTCAAAAAGAGATTTAAAATCTACAAAACCACACCAACTATGTAACTATCCTAAAATCGATGTTTCAAATCGGTGGTATAGTCCGTTCAACCATATATCGCACGGATCAAAAGATAACTAAAGAAGTCCAAAATAAGGCTTTAAAAGCCACCAAAAACCACAATATTGCATAAATTGTATCAAAATGCATAGGGAACTATGCCACTCACCCACATACCCCCAAAATACCACAATGCAACTACGGGGAGGGATAAAATAGTTAATTCACATAAAATAAAAAATTTCATATATTTTATCAAATTTTAGTTTGTTACAGCTACTGCCTATCGTGGGACTACTAGTGTTGACAGAACCTCTACCCTAGTCATTATTATTGCAGGTTGTGCCCCTAAATCAATATTACCCTGTGCTATTAGTTGAGCTTCCTCAGTCGATGGACATCCAACTAACCCCATAACTGTACCAATGTATCCCAAAGGACTAAAGAAAATATAAACTGGAGTGAAGCCTGGGCTACCACCTGGCCCACCTGTTGTGGTAGTTGCAGAATGCTTGGAGCTCTCTTAGTCTCAGGAATTATGATAGGATCGGGTGATGGATCCCTGGCCTGATCTTAAACTGGGGTTCCTGCTCTATCCTGCCCTCACCTCTAGGTTGACCTCGTCCCCTAACTAGAATTCTAGTAGTGGGCTCGGGTTTTAATCCCTGGCTCTCACACACATTTGCATAAAGAGTGAACCAATGAATATTAAAAACCAACTTAGACCCAATGCACGAAATTGGATCAAGAAAATGAGATTTTTTTCCTAAAAATGCTTTGAAGTCTCTCAAAGATAGATTTACATTTTCTACCAATCCTCAGGACTCAACCAAACATTGGCTCTAGTACCAATAGTACTAGTGAAACCTAGGCTCTGATACCAAGATGTCACGAACCAATTTATCAAGTCATGATATCATCCACCTTATCCCACCAGTAGTCAAGCCAATTGATAGTAAAGAATGATAGGTAACGGGATAATGGCCAGAAACCAGAAAAGATCACATAAAATGATAATAGTAGTAATAATAAGTGATAAATTGAAAGAAAACATATAAAGTATATCAAAATGAGAGTAGGAAAGGATCAAATATACAAATGAATCTCTTCCTGGTAAGGTCGGTACTAGAGCCACTACTAAAAGATATTTAGAATACTAGACAAAATCCAAAAAATACATAATATATACAATCAGTTTTGAGTATAAAAGACAAAATTAGAAAAGATAGAGGAGGATCAACTTCGGATGAGAACAGGCTAGCCCTACACCAAATCACTACTCTAAAGTAGAAATCACATCAATACCAGATATTAGTACTCAGATCTGCATCAGGAGAAAGATGCAAAAGTATAATACGAGTACCAAAGTAATGAGTACTCAGTAGGCATCATCGTTAACTGAGCGTAATACTGGAAAAGTATAACTAAAATATAAAGGTATAGTCTAAGCCAATTGTAAATAGTGATAGAAAGGTAAACAACTATTGAGCTACATAAATGCAATACAGGAATAAGTAAAAGCAATACAGAAAGATAAATAACACAGTAGTAAAAGACAAACCACACATAACCTAACTGAGTCTCCAAAAGCCCACAAGGCACATGGAAGAAGACAATTAACCAAACTGTGCCCCCATAAGCTAATGGGATACACAAGAAGTATTTATAAAAAATAAACATAAATAATCCATAACTAAACAAATCCCAAGAAATTATAAAAGTCATCTAAATGTAAACTGGGCTTGAACCGACATCGATAGGTAGTAACGAGAGGCCAGATGCTAGGCTCTAACTGGTAGTGGTGGATTAACAAGAGGCTATATGCCAAATTTAAACCAAAAATAATGGGTAATAATGAGAGGCCACACATATGATATACAAAAGAACTCATAATTAGATGTCTGACTTAAACCGAAACTCAAAGGAACACAACATCCAGAACAGCAATAATCAGTACCAAAACTCCACACTTATCATAACCAAATATCAGACTCAAACTGAAACTTATAGTAATCGTACCCATCTAGAAAGTTAAAACCCAAATCTTACAATAACCAATGCCAAAGTGGTACCAAAATTCACAATCAATTACAAAAATGAAGTATATATTCACCCTAAATCATAATTAAAATATATTTAAATAATCATTCGCATATCTTAGTTAGAAAGGGACGCATTCAAGGTTTTACAACTTAATTTCACGCCCTAAAGTGATAGATGTTACAGCATACTAAAAGATAAGGGACCAAAATTACTAGAACAGGGTCATAACTAGATAAATAAGGCAAGATATATATATATGAAATAATTCACAAACTACAACTACCTATCCAAAACTAGCATAATAGTACATAATTACTGTAAATAAGCTCAATCTAAATATAGGATAAGCCTAGCCTACTGGACGCCAAATCTAGAAGCCTATTTGATAAACCTCCGAATAGTGCCTTACTAGAATCGGAACTTGAATAATTTGATGTGGACAATTGATTTTTCTATTAATTTATCACAACATAGGAACGTTCAAAAAGGCATATACATAAAAAATAAAATAGCAATTTGTAGGAACATATGTATTAACTTGTATTTGCCCAAATAAGACAAAACATTTAACTAAGTAATAAATAGGAAACAAAAGAAGTAATCATTACCTTAAATGGTCAATGAGATGCCACCTTACTTAACACTAACCTTTTTTATTTTTTCCACAACATTATATGTGTATACTGGCTACTTCTTCCATATATATGTGTGGTGGAGGAAACACATCACTATCATTTTATGTTATTAGTTTTATACTCGGGTATTGCATAGATTTGTGAAAAAATAAATAAAATATTTTGAATATACCATAATTAATAAAAAATTATTTCTAATAAAACCAATATTATATAATAATAATGATAATTTAGTATATCTTTGTAATAACTCATATTTTCGTGCTAGAATTCTAACTGTCATTCCTGCGCGTCTAAGCTCTAATCCAAGTGATTATCATGTGAATAGAAGTTACATGATCATTATACTAGTATATGGAGTAGTTTAGAGGAGGAAAATGTTTATAGTCATGACCTAGAACAAGGTTGAGCTAAGACCAATTGATTCATCCAAAGTTTGAGATTCGATCCAACAAGGGTCAACTTCAAACATGAAAATCTCTTAATATACATAGAATTTATCATTCCAAAACCTATAAAATAATATATAATTGAATTAGCTTTCCAACAATACCAATTTCACAAAAATTTTATACCCGAGCGAAGAGTTATGCCCATTTTTGTGAGAGGTAGTAAGGGTGTGCGATGAGCAATGTGCCGCACAATAAAATGTGTGCGATTGGGAGTGCGAGGCACACTTAAATATCTGCCATAAGGAGTGCGACGGACACCTTAAGGTCTGCCATAGGTTATGCGCCGTATACCTCACTTCCAAGTGCCAAAAACACCCCTATATATGTCGATAACATGGGATTAAACTCCCACAACATCAAAATAAGTTTACTTTCTCTCAAAATTACCAAGAACAACCTTTAGGGTTTCAACATAAAAACCCTAATAGATAGAGATTCAACTGTGAGAATTCTATAATTTTTACATATTCGGAATCCCCGTTACGAAGGCTATGAGTGACACCCAAAAGTTTGTGAATAGCATTACATCATTTGGAAAGTCATTCAAAGCTTCAATTTTAAGGTATGTGGGATTTTTCAACAAGAACACCCTTTCGTTCTTGTGCCCAAAAATACTTTCTTTTATGAAGTTATGGATTTTATATGTTTTACTATGATTTTGAAGCATGAATTTATATCATATATTGATTACCATTAGATTATGATGTTTTTGATATTTTAGAAGTGAAATTATATGAGAGTGATGATATTTTGTGCCTTATGGCTAAATTTCCAGATTTTGAAGGAATTTATATATGTTTGTGATGTAAAGCTTGAACCTTGATAAATTTTCATATGATGTTGAGACATGAGTTTTGAACTCTAATTGAGATTGTCATTTCTTTTGAGAAATCATGTGTTATAAACACTTTGTGTTTGAATGAATTGAGATGATAATGAAGCTTTGACCTTTTGGTTGTAAAAAGGGGTTGATTTGAACCCGAGATGAAAAAAGAAATTTACTTTTATTGATTATTATAAAAAGGGTAGCATAATGGCTCCCATTGTGAATTGTTGAATTATTTATTTGTGAATTTTCTTTTGAAAAGATCTGAGCTAAGTCCGGGAGTAGTCTTTAGCACCGAGCGGGAGGTATAGCAGGATTGGTACTTCCCTAGAACTACGTGTCCCCATAGGTTATGAGCCCGAGGCTAATTTATATAGTGATAACTAGTGTTTGGATTGATGATTTAAGGTCCGACTCCGATGGCAAGGATAGCATAGCTCTCCCCAATGTGGGTTAGATGTTGGACTCCATGTAGCTCATATGGTTTATATCGGTTGTAAAAGACTCCCAATGTTTGTATGTGTATTCTCCTTTCTAATATGAAAAGTCTTATTCTTTTATCTGAGATAAAAACATATTTGTTTGAAAGACTGAGTTTGAGAAAGTCATTATTTTTGAAAGATTTAATGAACATATATTCCAAAGAGAATTGTTATGAGATTTGATTGCTTTGATGATTTGGAATCGAGATGGAAGTGAATTGAGATTTACTATGATGACTCACATATTTTACCTGATATATTTTACTCTCTTATGATTATGATAATTTTAATTTGAGCTAAGTGAGTCATTTATATCAGCATGCATAATTTTATAAACTGTGATGTTATTAAGATATTATTTTATATATGCATTGCACCCCTATATGCTCGGTACGTTTCTATGATACTGACCCACATATTCGTATGTGGGCTATATTTTCTTAGAATATAGGTACAAGGTATAGTGTACATCTTCAGATCCAGTCAGTTTGCGGCATCCAGTCAGTAGGTGATGAGTCCTTTTGATTTAAGGGCTTGAGTTAGTTATACAGTTCGAGAAGTATTGTATTTTCTTTATCCAGTCGTATTGAGTTGGGATAGTTGGGAGTCATGACCCAGCTATCTATAGTCAGTACTAGTAGAGGCTTCACAGACAGTCAGTAGAAGTTGATGTATTCCATTTTAGTTTTGGTTGTAAAAGAAGAGTTGTAATCTTGTAAATTTAGTTTTGTATCTATCATATTCAGAAAAGAGTTATTTTCCGCAGATTTGAATAGATTTATACTTTTTGTTCAGTTACTTATGAGTTATGCCAATAAAAGGGTTAGCATGGGGTCACTTGTGATCCTAAGCACCAGGTGATGTCTAGGGACCCGATTTCGAGGTGTTACAAACTTGATATCAAAGCACAGAGTTTAAGTGTCCTAGGGTGTCTATGAAGTCGTGTCTAGTAGAGTCTTGCGAAATGGTACGGAGACACCTGTAATTTTCTTCGAGAGGCTACAGGGCATTTAGGAAATGTCTCCATTCTTTCAAGTGTTAAATTGTGCTATAGAAAAGTTCTCCAAGAAACTTATACAGATTCTTATCTTACTCTAGTCAGGTCATCTCTGTCTTATTTCCAAGGTATCAGAAACAGTTGGGCTTAATTCTCCATAGATAGTTATGGAATTGTAAGAGAGCTACAAAAGTATCCTATCAATACTTTTGAGTTTCGAAAACTGAAGTGCTTTATCAGGCCTGTAGAAATCGTGCACTAAGCCCGAGTTATATATGCTTTCAAATTTCTCATCAGAATCCATGATGATTATCTATACTTCTCTATCTATGTACTGTTCTTGAGGTAACATGTTCGGTAAGTTCCAATTTCCTCCCCAGATAATGCTCTTATATTTGTTGGTAGAAGTTTCAGAAGTTTTAGAAAGTGGCTTGAGAGGAGCCTTCTAGTGTGTTATAAGTCCTTCAAATTTAAGTTATGCTCTCGTTCTTATGAGTTATTTAATTAAGACAGAGTAAGGTGTATTCTTAGATTGTTGGATATTGTGTGTCAAGTTTCTATCTCTTGTATTATGTAATCTTGTTATCATTATGTTTGTAAAATATCAAAGACTAGTGAAGCCGTGTGAGGCCTATTTCAATTCACTAGCATAGTTGCTTTGTTATTCATATAATTTTCCTAATCAAAACACAAAACCAAAGTCTAGTGAAGCCGTGTGAGGCCTATTTCGATTCACTAGCAACTTATTGTTTATCTTGTTGTTCTGGTGTTAGTTGAAAGTGTGGGTTTCTGTGTAGTGACAGAAGTAGTAATGTTTAGTTGAAAATCTTGTGTTAGTTGAACTTGTGGGTTTAGAAGCGCAGTGGAAAGAATGGTGGTAAGGGCGATTATTGAATATGTATAGCTGAATTTTTACTTATGATTGAATTAGTAATGAAGTGATATACCCTTGTTTGTTAGTTTAGTGAAGTTAGAGAAGGAGATTATTAGTTAAGGTGGATTGTTGTTTGCTTGAAGTATGAAAAAAGTTATTGATGGTATTTGTTGTGCTAAGAAAGTATAGGTTTTGATAGAAGTACTTGGTGGCTGAGTATTGTTAATTTAGGCTTTCCTGAGATTGCAGGAGAAAGTTTAGTTGAAATTTATAGAGCTATGAAAGTAATTTAGGTATGAAGATGGGTAAATAGTAATGATGTGAAGAAGGATAATGTATTAACAGATTATGAATAAGATAGGCCATAGATTATGATCGATTGTCATTATGTACTAGTTTTGCTTAATGCTATGTTCTATAGTATTAAAGTGAAAATTGTGTGTGAGATTGGGTTGTAAATCATGTTTAGCTTTAGACATTAAGTTTGAACAGTTGATGGTTCGGTTGTTGATGCTAGTTATATGGAGGTGATCTAGTAGGCCTGAACAGTGTATGCAAGAGTGTAAGATCATGTGTTCGTAATTAAGTATGGTGTAGAAGTGTGCTCAAGGTGCTATGGGGCTGCATTATTTTTTGAGAATTATTGTATATTGTGTGGTTAGTAGTAACGTTGAGTTGCTAGGTGAAGAAAGGCTAGTTAGATAATTTATGTTGTTCTTGATAACTAAGCTAAGGAGTTATGATTGAAGATGTTGAGTCTTTTTAGTATGATTTTATTCTCATGGTTTGGGAAAAATATAAGTATAGAAATGTGATCTTGGTAGGCTATGATTATGTGACTATAGATGTAGATATGGTTGCAAATGAGTGTGTAAGTCTTTGATGATGATTATTGGAGCTAGGAATTAAGGATGGCATATGGATGGGTTGTTCAAGAATGAAGTCGGTAAGTTCAAAATTAGTTCATTCTTGTAAGTTTATCATTTATGTGTAGATAATAGAATGATGAAATTATGGCTTAATATCGAGGATATAGAGTAGAACATCATACTTCGAATACCATCTTTGACCTAAGAGGGAGATGGTTAGTGAAGAACCAAATTGACTTTTAAGAATTAGATTGTGATACATGTCAATAATGAGTTATGATGAGATAGTGATCCCTTCTTACTCTAGAGTATTCCTTGGATTTCAGTCATTACGACACCAAATCCATCACTTGCTTGAAAAATCCATGCCACAGGCCTACGTTTATACCTATCATGTGTGCTCAAGCCTATTCTCAGCTTCTAGCAAGCATGTAACAGCTTCACTCTGTGATTCGAATTATCTCTTATGAATCTGTGAACTCCAGTCTTATGTTGAATAGCTCATGATAAGTATAAACTCATGTTTCAGAGTATGACCAGTTTTTAAACTCATGATACTAGTGAAGTTCACATTATATCATGCATGTCCTCATCTTAAATTTCTTTAATGAATCCATGCCTTTGATATTTTATTCCTCAGGACAAAGATAAGTGTTAATGTTATGTATTGTAGTTTTTGTGCTTCTGGTTCATATCTGTTAGCCCTTCGGTGACCTCTTCCTATGTTAAGATAGTGGTGATGATAGTGGATAATCAATGGTTTAGATGAGAGAGAGTTAATGACCCTTATTAAGAAAGATTATTTATGCTTTTCTATCTAAGGCTAAAGTGTGAAGTGAGATTGAGGTAGAGTCTTTGATACATGTCATGGTTAGTTAGAAATTGTGTGTATGTTTGTAAGAATAGTGCAAGAAAATTGTTGTTGATAAAGGTTTAGAGAATATGCGAAGTATGCCTTTAGGGGTATTTGCCTTAAAGTTATATGTGATTTTTAAAGATAGGCTTGAATGTCATGTTGGGTGTAAGATGATGAATGCAATATGCACTAATGAATCCATATCAAGAGCTTTAAATTAGTCATTGAAGTAGTAAGGCATGTTATGCCTAGAGTGTGAGCTCCAAGAAGATATAGAATATTGAACCTTGTGGTTTAGACTAGTATTGTGGTTTCGCATTTTGTATCTTGTGATTTTGTGTTAGGCTTGATCATGGTGAGAGAACTTAGTTTAGTTTAGACCTTAGTAGAAAGATTTTGCAGTGCCAATATAAGAATTATAAGTCGAATCAAATGAGTATGGTATTTAAGGGGAATAGTATAGTTGAGAGAGCATTTGAGAAGTGATGCTAAGCTTGAAAGTAAGAAGTTGCATTGCCTACGGCCTAGCAATCCTATCCTAGTTTATGAGTTATATAATTATATTCCATGCTATAGAGTTATATCAATGTTGTAATTCCTTAGTCAAATATCTTGTTCAGAGCATGCCCAAAATTCTTTGCTCCCTAATGTCAATAGAATTTCGTAGAGAAGTTCTGAAGAAATACTCCATTTAAGTATAGGTAGTCAGTATGATCCAGTCCATATAGCCTGTAATCTAGTTTAGCAAGCAAGGAGATAAGCTCCTATAGATTCTTAATTTTCCAGCTAGTCTTACTATCCGCTTTCTTATACGTATGTACATTCCAAGAGGCAATGTGTTTGTGTCCAATTAAATTATGAATTCAGCTCAGTTCATGCATCAGTTTAAGTTTCAGATATTAAGTTATGATTTAGTTCGTAAGTATCCTTTGTAGTATCACAGTCTCTTCCTAGTATTTTTATCAAATTATTATCATTTGGGGATGAACGATCCCAAGAGGGGGATGTTGTAATACCCCGAGTTATCATTCCATAAACCTCTCATCCTTTCTCATGAGATCAGATCCAGTGCAAAGTAATGGTTACTCATAAGTTGACACTCTCGTTTCTATCTTAGCCATATAGTTATTTTCTTGAGCATTCATGCACTTGCAAACCAGTTCAGTAGCTCATTATTCTTGAGATCCAGTGATTCAGTTCTATCAGTTACACATGATAGCTTGAAGCCTAATATTCCTCTGTGTTTTAGGTTAATTATCCACATTCGAGGACGAATGTTCCCAAGGGGGAGATAATGTAATACCCCATATTTTCGTGCTAGAATTCTAAACGTCGTTCCTGTGTGTCTAAGCTCTAATACAAGTGATTCTCATGTGAATACAAGTTGCATGATCATTATCCTAGTCTATGGAGTAGTTTAGAGGTGGAAAATGTTTATAGCAATGACCTAGAACAAGGTTGAGCTAAACCAATTGATTCATCCAAAGTTTGACATTCGATCCTACAAGGGTCAACTTCAAACGTGAAGATCTCTTAATATACATGGAATTTTTCATCCCAAGACCTATCAAATTGTAGATAATTGAATTATCTTTCCAACGATACCAATTTCACAAAATTCGATACCCGAACGAAAAGTTATGCCCATTTTTGTGAGAGACAGTAAGGGTGTGCGATGGAGAATGCACCGCCCAATCAAATGTGTGAGATTGGGAGTGAGAAGAACACTTAAATGTCTACCATAAGGTGTGCGACGTACACCTTAAGGTCTGTCATGGGTTGTGCGCCGCATACCTAACTTCCAAGTGCCAAAAACACCTCTATATATGTCTATAACATGGGATTAAACTCCCACAACATCAAAATAAGTTTACTTTCTCTCAAAATCACCAAGAACAACCTTTAGGGTTTCAACATTAAAACCCCAATAGCTAGAGATTCAACCGTGAGAATTCTATAATTTTTACATATTCAGAATCCCCGTTACGAAGACTACGAGTGACACCCAAAAGTTCGTGAATAGCATTACGTCATTCAGAAAGTCATTCAAAGCTTCAAGTTTAAGGTATGTGGGATTTTTCAACAAGAACACCCTTTCGTTCTTGTACCCAAAAATACTTTCTTTTACGAAGTTATGGATTTTATATATTTTACTATGATTTTGAAGCATGAATTTATATCCTATATTGATTATCATTAGATTATGATGTTTTTGATATTTTAGAAGTGAAATTATATGCGAATGATGATATTTTGTACCTTATGGCTAAATTTCTAGATTCTGAAGGAATTTATATATGTTTGTGATGTAAAGCTTGAACCTTGATAAATTTTCATATGATGTTGAGACATGAGTTTCGAACTCTAATTGAGATTGTCGGTTTTTTTTAGAAATCATGTGTTATAAACACTTTGTGTTTGAATGAATTGAGATGATAATGAAGCTTTGATTTTTTGGTCGTAAAAAGGGGTTGATTTGAACCCGATATAAGAAAAGAAATCCACTTTTATTGATTATTATAAAAAGGGTAGCATGATGGCTCCCGTTGTGAATTGTTAAATTGTTTATTTGTGGATTTTCTTTTGAAAAGATCTGAGCTAAGTCCGGGAGTAGTCTTTAGCATCGAGCGGGAGGTATAGCAGGATTGGTACTTCCCTAGAACTACGCATCCCCGTAGGTTGTGAGCCTGAGGCTGATTTATATAGTGATCACTGGATTGATGATTTAAGGTCCTACTTCGATGGCAAGGATAGGACAGCTCTCCCCAACATGGGTTAAATGTTGGACTCCATGTAGCTCACATGGTATATGTCGGTTATAAGAGACCCGCAATGTGTGTGTGTGTATTCTCCTATATATGAAAAGTCGTATTCTTCTATCTGAGATAAAAACATATTTGTTTGAAAGACTGAGTTTAAGAAAATCATTATTTTCGAAAGATTTAATGAACATATATTCCAAAGAGAATTGTTATGAGATTTGATTGCTTTGATGATTTGGAATCGAGATGGAAGTGAATTGAGATTTATTATGATGACTCACATGTTTCACCTGATATATTTTACTCTCTTATGATTATGATGATTTTAATTCGAGCTAAGTAAGTCATTTATATCACCATGCATAATTTTATAAATTGTGATAATATTAAGATATTATTTTATATATGCATTGCACCCCAATATGCTTGATACGTTTCCATGGTACTGACCCACATATTTGTATGTGGGCTACATTTTCTTGGAATGTAGGTACAAGGTATAGTGTACATCTTCAGATCCAGTTAGTTCGCGGCATCCATTCAGCAGGTGATGAGTCCTTTTGATTCAAGGGCTTGAGTTAGTTATACAGTTCGAGAAGTGTTGTATTTTCTTTATCTAGTCGTATTGAGTTAGGATAGTCGGGAGTCATAACCCAGCTACCTATAGTCAGTACTAGTAGAGGGTTCATAGACAGTCAGGAGAAGTTGATGTATTCTATTTTAGTTTTGGTTGTAAAAGCAGAGTTGTAATCTTATAAATTTAGTTTTGTATCTATCATATTCAGAAAAGAGTTATTTTCCACAAATTTGTATAGATTTATACTTTTTGTTCAGTTGCTTATGAGTTATGCCATTAGAAGGGTTAGCTTGGGGTCACTTGTGATTCTAAGCACCGTGTGACGTCTCGGGACCCAATTTTGGGGCGTTACAATCTTGATTTACTATCTTCGCTTACAATATTAATAAGTAATAAAATTATTATAAAGTAATATAGATACATTATAATTAAATAATCCTATACAAATTAAAAACATTTTAGAAGGGTAATAAATTATATTTCTACCAAATGCTAATTTAGATTAAATATTTCATAATATATTTGGTATCACTAAAATTCCCAAATGAACCTCCTGGAAATTGAACTGTCAGACCCAGCAAGTCATAAATAAGTTATGTTAATTTTAGAAAAGCTCTAGACACCAAAAATATGTGAAACAAGAAAAATGATCGTGAGGGTCCTTATAAAAAGTCTACTCCATGCATGAATTTGAGCCAAATGACTTTAAGAACATGATAGATGTTGAACAATGGTATGAATATTGGGTAAGTTTTATTTTTATAACTTTTTATCTACTCTATTTCTAATCTTCTAAGTTATTTCTTGCAACAGATTGCCCATTAATTGCATTAGTTTGCAGCAATCTGTTAACAGGTTTAGAGAACCTATACAACACATGACTCGTCTGTTACAATAGATTACCCATCTATTGCATAAGTTGTAGTAGATAGGTAATTTATTAACAGGTTCAGAGAATTTATGCAGGTATCATGGACCTTAACTTCTGCAGTATCTTCTTAAGCAGGTACAACAAACTCAGCAAAAAAGCGACAACTCCTGATGACAGAAAAATTGAGGAGTTAATTGTTGATTTTGTATGGAATGAGGATATCATTGATAGGGAAGAATCCATATCCAGGTGTCATAAGTTGTATTGGGGAAAAAAGGGTTCTTGAAGTAATAAACTTGAAGAATAAATATTTTGTGACTATTGAGATTCTCAAGAATGAGGGACTCATGAATGTTTATGACTAAAACATATCAATCTTTGAAGATTAAAAATTATTGATTTGCATGAAGACATTGTTGGAGTTGTTTCAATAATTATTGAAGCAAAGTGGCATAATGAATCACTTGCCAGAAAAGTTGCTCAAAGAAAGATGATCTTTTGAAGGTTGAAAATGGAACCTTTCCAAAAATGAGACTGGTAGCTTGAATTTGTTGAGCATTTGCTAACCAATACTGTTATGAGAATTCCATGAACCTTATTGAATGACAGCACAATGGCAAGGATGCAAAAGGTTCAGGTTGTTGGGGTAGCATGTAAAAGTTTGGAGCCTTACTTTGAGTTGTAATTTGTTTATCGAGAAGTGAAACAATATTGTTGATCATAATATTTTATTTTCAATATTTTAGTTAATTATATTATTTAATTAATAATTTAGTAATTTAAACTGAAGTTCATTTATTTTGTCATGAATTCTAGTTTATTCCTAGATTTGAAAACTTATAAATTATTACTAAATTAAATTACCAATTTCAATATTGCGATAAATGTATTATCTTTTGTAATAAATGTCACATTGGTTGAAAATAATCAAACAGATCTGGACATTTGTTGTAATGCAATAGATGACTTATCTGTTGGAAATAATCAAACAGATGAGTCATTTGTTGAAATAAATGCATTATCAGTTGCAATAGATGATTCATCTATTGAAAATAATCAAATAGATATAGACATTTGTTGTAATGCAACAGATAACTAATATGTTGCAACAGATAACTCATTAATTGGAAATTATCAAACAGATGTAAATATCTATTGCGATGCAATCGCTGAGTCATATATTGAAAATAATCCAACAAATATAGATATATGTTGCAATAGATGACTAATCTATTGCAACAGATGACTCATCTGTTGGAAATTATCAAACAAATATAGTCATCAATTCCAATAAATAACTAACTTGTTGCCACAGATGACTCATCTATTAGAAATTATCAAACAGATGACTAAGCCGTTGCGATAGATGACTCATCTATTGGAAATAATCAAATAGATTTAGACATCTGTTGCAATAGGTTATACACTTAGTTGATCATGTAATTACTATGATTCACTGAAATTGCAATTGAACTTATTAGTCGAAAGCTAATTATAGTTAAATCAAATTGTTTATTACTAATCATGATTTAATATGAATTAATTCACATCAAATTAGTCAATTGATCACTCTATTTAAGACAAATATACTTAGTTGATTATGTAATTACTTTGTAATTCATTAAAATTGCAATTGAACTTATTAATTAAAAGTTAATTATTGTTACATCAATTTATTTATTACTAATCAGGGTTTAAACTGAATCATTTCACGGTAAATTAGTCAATTGATCACTCTATTCAGGATTAATACACTTTGTTGATCATGTAATTGCTATGTAATTGATTAAACTTGTAATTGAACTTATTAATTGAAAGTTAATTATAGTTAAATAAATTTATTTATTTCTAATCATGGTTTAATAAGGAGTATTTTGCATCAAATTAGTCAATTGATCACTTTTGTTCGGGCGAATACATTTAATTGGACATGTCATTATTATGAAATTAATTAAAATTATAATTGAACTTATTAACTGAAAGCTAATTAGAGTTAAATCAATGTATTTATTATTAATCATGATTAAGCATTTTGCATCAACTTAGCAACCTAATCACTATATTTAGGATGAATACACTTAATTGATCATGTAATTATTATGAAATTAATTAAAATTGCAATTGAACTTACTGTCCTGATTATGACTTACCCTACGAGTCGTAGGGTGTCTTGATGGGTCATATAACCATAGTCAAAGGTGTCCAATGAATGGTACTTGAGTAGTTGTCCTGATTACGACTTGGGGTCATAAGTTGTAAAGACCTATGACGAGTCGTTGGACCCAAATCGTAGCCTAACCAGTATGTGTGGCTAAGTTCTGTTCAGAGTACGAGTAGCTCACCATGAGTCATAAGGACTCATTACGAGTCATTTTGTTCAAATCATAAGATATCCAGTGTTTACCCTGAATGGTTTCTGTATTGACTATGATTGGACCCTATGAGTCGTATAGTCCCTTACGAATCATATTAGTGGAGTCGTAGGGTCAATAGTGTGTGTGCCCTTGGAAACGGTCTTGGATACGACTCGCGGTGATGAGTCGTAAGGTGTTGTTACGAGTCGTCGTGTGACCCATAGTCACTAGCGGCACTTTTTCAGCTTCTAAGTTAAGGTCACTTTGGATATTTCTTACTTTAACCACTTAGGCACCACGTCCATAAAACACCTTAGGGGCATTCTTTCCACACTTCAACACATCAAAGACTTTTTTTATTCTCTCAAATCCTATCAAGCAAGATACTTAGGGTTTCCAAGAAGTAGGTCATCCAACGGCTCAGGGTTGAATTTTCTCCATAATCTTGGGTATTTCAGGCATGTTACTCTTCCCTAATTGTTATTTGTTTAAAAACATGTGTTTTAAAGTATTATTCATATGGTTTTGATATTAGTTTTGAAACATGGGTTGAGGGTTTTTAATATTTGTTATTGAATAATGTTTTCCATGGTTTATATATGATTGTTCATGCTTTAATTATGGTTTTGAACTTGTGGGGTGCATGGGTATGGTGAATAAATGAGGGAATTGTGATTTTCCAACTTGTGACTTTTGAAGTGGTAATTACCCTAACCCTATATTGCGAAATTGATTTTGAATATGAAAAGTATGCACATTGAACTACTCTTGAACTATTGCATAATATGAAAAAGTTAATGAAGCATAATGATTTTGAATTGAACCTTATGAGGTTGTGTAATTCCCCAAGCTAATGCATAATTGAACCAAGGGGGCTATGAATTTCCCTAGATAATGAAATTGTTTTGGCATATTGATGCTACCTTGCAAGTGTAGTTAGTATGATGATACCAACAATATATGCCTAAATATGTATTATTGTTCAATGAACGGAAATGTGCGATAATTGTTTTAATTGGGCTTTAATAAGCGTTGCGTAACTGATTTGTGAAAGTGGAGGTCCCAAGGAATCATTACTGAAAATTGCGGTTGCCGACGCGGGGGTCTAAATAATTGGGTAATTCTAGTCCCCCTTATTATTATCATATGATTGGGAGGTTCGAGTCCCCCATATTATATTACACGATTGGGTACTTGTGTCAACTTAATATGCAGGGAGGTTCGAGCCCCCCATAGTGCATATGTATATCCTATGATTCGTGCGGCCACATACATTAGGGCCTTACCAGCTGGGGGAGAGGTGGGCTCATATAAATCGTGAGTGCCTTCTTATGTTATGACAGTTGAGCTACACAATCCAGGCTAAAGTTTTAAAGTGTGTGCTAAGCTTTGTTTCCCTATCTCAACATATTAGTTATATATGTATTATGATGTGATTCATATGGTGTTTGAAATAATTAAACTTGACCTTATTTTGTCCTCTATCCCTGAGTTTTATTCCAATGTTCACCCTACTAACTGTCTTCGAACGTTGTATCCCCACGTGATGCAGGCACCAGAGATACTTTTACTTTTCCTGCGAAAAGTTAGGTGGATCGAATTGATTCGTCGGTTTATTATGGTAAAGTGGTGAACTTTCATTCTCCGAAAGACTTAGACATTTCATCATTTCTTATCATAGATTAGAATTGAGAGTTTTCATTATCATTAACATTATCATTGTCTTTATCAGAGTCGAGGACATGTCCAGATTAAGACTGTTTTTTGGTTCTTTTTGCATAGAGGCTTTGTTGGATTACTGTGAACTAGGGTGATGCTGGTTGGATGTGTTTGGTTGATTGTCGGTTATCGGTTATTGACATATATTTTGTTCTTTGAACTTATCTTGTGCTATCTTGTTATATGTTCGAAATTCAGCCATTATTGGGCGGTGTGTGGTGTTTGGTTAGGTTTAGGGGTGGTCTCCGGTCCACGGGGGATTGGAGATCCCATCACGGCCATGGTTTGGGTCGTGATTCTATACGGAGTTGATTGGCCATATTTCTTATAGACAGTCATTTGCCATTGGAGAAAGCTATTTTTTAAAGCATTGATCGATGATCTTTGACGTGACGTGCGAATTATGGTTCATAATATGCTCCGAACCACATGTGTGATACTTTTCATAAGTTCTAATGCAGAATCTATAGCCCTCAACCACCACTTGCACTATGTGCACATCTAAAATAATACACACTCAGTGAATTAACTACCTTCTTGAGTCTAAATCTTTTTTCAACCAAGAAATATGCAATAAAATGACTAGTTCTTTCTTGTTCTTGAATGCCATTCCCTTATAAGAACCTATTTTATTATCTTGAAGATTGCTCGGCTGTGTTGATTGAGAATTGCCTACTGTATTGCTCATAACAACGGGCCTGGGTGTTTGGTCTTTCTTTACTTCATCTCCACTCTCGTCATCTGGAATATTCATGTCCACCCCATTCAATTTATCATTTAAAATATCTTTTTCTTGTTCAACATTCTGATTCTCTATCAGTTTTTCAACCACGTACATCCTTAAAATGGGCCTAGCTGAATCGCTCAAATAAGCACACAAACGAACCTGATCACTTATATTGAAAGGTAGGACCCTCTGATTTTCAAAAGAATTGTGCATTTAACTGGTGACAAGATCTTTGGTTGGCAATTTAGTCCACAAAAACTAATAAATAAATTCACAAAATCATCATACAAAACATCTTTTTGGACTGGCTTCCCTATCATCTCTAACATTTCATCATCCTTTCAACGCCAATAAATTGATTGCTCTTCTCGATCCATTCACCGTGACAATCAACCCCTATTGTTATTAATTCTTCCATTAATGATACCTAAAGAAATTTGTTAACAAAGTTAATAATAATAGTATAGTAAAATTAATAATAATAGTTTAGTATATACAACAAAAAACTATGCGCACTATCATTATCATGATGAGCCATTTGTTGCAACATATGACTCATCTGTTAGATCAACTTTAGGTCTGTCCTAATACTGTAACATGTTGCAACAGATAATTCATCTATTGTAATAAATGAGTCATCTGTTGTAACATATGAGCAACAAATGAATCATCTGTTGCAACAGACGACTTATCTATTGGATTCAACTTCAAGTTCTGTCCCAGCACTATAACATGAATCCAACAGATGAGTCATCTGTTGTAACAGATGAAATATCTGTTACAATAGATGCACATATGACTTATCTATTGGATTTAGTTTCAAGTTCTATCTTGGTGCTGTAACATTTCTATCTAGTATTGTAATATGAATCCAATAGATGAGTCACCTGTTAGATTCATGTTACAGAATTAATCCAACAGGTAGGTCATTTGTTGCAACAAATGGCTTACCTTTTGGAACTACTTTAACATTAATGGAAACTATCAAACGTTTGTCGTAAATGAATACAATAGCTGTTGGATGAGGTACTGAAAAATGTTGAAAAAATAGCAGATAAACTAGATGAGAAATTGAACTAAAAATTATTATTTTACTTACCAAAACCACCTATGAAATAATAGCCAGTGAAATACGAACAAAATTTGATCTAGTAGCGATAGCAGCATTAGTGATAACAATAACAATAATAATGGTATGACAAATAGTAGAAGAAGATGATGAACAAAAAAAAGAAGATGATAATGAAAAAGAAGACAATGATGAAAAAGATAAAAATCAGCAATAATGAACAACTAGAGAGAAAAGCACATCAAAAGCGAAAAGAGAGAAAATAGAAGAGCAATAACCATATTTTTTTCTCTCTATTTTTAATTACCAAAATTTTATATTGGATGAAAATATATAATATAAAAGATTAAATATTAGAATTTTATATTGGATCAAAATATAAAGTAAAAGATTTGAGTGCAATTCTCACACTTAAATCTTAATCCATCATTAATTTTTTATCACCCACAACTTGAATCAACTGCACATAATTTTCGAACTTTTTCATCGCCCTTGATCCCTTTCCCCAAATATCCTTCCTTTTGAATTTCTTAAAGTTGTTCAGCGAAGGATTTGTAAAGCCGCGCCTCCAAAACCCGCACTGTTTCCGGCGATTTCCCCTTTCTATCTCTGGCTCTCTCTCGTGCAGACAGACACTCTATTACGGTAATTCCCAATTCTCTCTAAAGACGAACTGTCTCATTTGGATATTAGTTTGTTTGATTCAGGAGGGAAGATGCATCAGAATACTGGAGCCGCCCATTTGGCTCAGCTTCAAGCCACCATGCATGCAATCGAATTAGCCTGCAGTTCAATTCAGGTCAAAATCGTCTCATTTGATATGCAAGTATTCCTATCCCTAGTTCAATCACTTTCATTAGAATAAATTCCTTGTTAATTTAATCAATCCTAATTTCTCTTCGTCAAGTGAGAATCAAGACATTTAGTGCATAACTTGATGTTTGCAGCCTATATATATATATACACACACACACACACACACTACTAATAGTGATTAAGCTTAAAAAGGTTAGAGAATTCAAACACAACTAGGCAAAGCCGCTTTGCTCCACTCCAAAGGTTTCACGATAATAATAAAAAATGACCTGGATTACTATTTATACAAGCTGAAACTATTGGACAAAATTACCCATACGGAGCTAAACTGTGGAGATGATTGGAATTGGCTCCACGTTTGGTCCTTTAATCTTCAGGTTCAGGTAGAAATTGTGGAGTGTAACGCTTCTACTATTGTAATTCATGGAGCTGGGCAGACTGAAACAGACTTTGGCTGTTAACCCAGGTTCTTCCAATCATGGAGACGAATCCTAATCATCTTCACGTTTTTCTTTGGTTTTCATGCTCCAGAATCTAGCCAGTTTTCAGCATTTTTGGGTCCCCAGAATTGGCAATTCTCAACCTTCTGCCACGTCACTTCTTTGCTCCAGATTTTATCTCTTCTCAGCTATTTTGATTCATTTCTTCTCCAAGTGCTTCTTTTGAGCTCAAACACGTGAAAACAACCAAATTAAATTAGTTTCAGATTTAATGAAGCTTAAAATTGAAGAAAAAGTATTTATAAGTTGAAAAAGTGTGATCTTATCACCATCTTCAACTGCAACTGTAAAGTCAAGATGAATAGACACCTTCTGCTGTAGCCTTGTAGGTATGTACTGCTTTTAGCAGCCATGAGTTGATCCCGAGAAACAAAGTGATATTCCAAACAATATCAGATTAACTTCTTTTTACCAAATCAAATGATCCAATACACATGCTGTGAGGTTCAACATCTAGAAAAAGGACTTCGGGATGGCAAGTTCTGGGCGAGTGCTTAAAATTTTGTTCGTGCCGCCTTTAACTGAGAACTATTAAATTAAGTTAGTTTAGTCATGCTTATCTGGGTTTGTTGTTATTGTAGTCGTACTTATCTGAAGAATTTATAGTTGTGGTATTGGATGTTCTATAATTTTGAAGACCTAATAAAATTGAATTAGAGCTCAGTTGAACACACTTTAACCTGCAATGGAAGTATGTTTCACTTGTTCGTTATGATTTGGAAGCATTCCACTGCAATAACTTTTTAACTTAATCCCAATTTGGTGGTATGGATGACCTGGAGGATCTTTTTGTTTCTCCTTTTATATCTGTTGAGTGGTTCAATTGTTAACTATTTGGCTTTCTGCTGATAATCCTTGGGGCTCCCTCCCCATTCTATTCCCTTTTGTTCCTGAAATGATTCTTGGTGCCAAGTAATTTACCTGATAATTGTTCTGAAAGTTGGTTAATTCTCATAATCATATTTATATTAGATCAAATCACAAATGCGAACATCTGGTATATGTTTGAGTATCGGCAAGTATTTTACCTTCAATGCATCACAAGTTTTAAAAAAATAATTTCGTGCTATCTATGGTTGGAACCTGCAAAGACCATGCAGTTTCGTAGTTATATATTTTATAAGTTGGTAGTCTTTATTGGATATGTATGTAGAATATGGCAGAGCTAGCAGCGGAACTCTCGCATAAGCAGGCTTTTTAATAAGCTGGTTTTCATTAATTGCTTTATTTCTGCTTCAGTTTTACCTGTCTTGCTAGCACATTAGCTCAGATATTTGCTATCCGCTAATCTGGTTCTGTTATTTCTTTCCCACTGTTCTTTGCGTGTTAGTGACTATAAGGATTTGCTCCATTTTTGTTATACGAAGGAACATCGAGCTTATTCTGCATTAATAATTTTGTTCTCTATATATAACTTTCACAGCTTTCTAGAATTCAGCTTCGTTTGACTATTCAGGTTTTAAACTACAACATTGATATGATATTTTCTATTTTGATTAACTTTCAACAATTACTTTAATATTTTCTTCCACTACTAATTTGATATATTAGTCAAGTTAATATTTTAAAGTCCGTATCAAGTCAAACAACAATTTATAAAGTAGGATGGATGGGATAACTCTTTTTTCCTTTTTTTATACTTGTAGCGGCTATATTCCATGTTCCACGTTACATGTATCCCTTACATATGCACAAAATTATGTGCCGGCACGTGGGTATCTTGAAATCCTTCTATTAAAAGTAAAAATTATTAGAAATTTTTAAGTGTGGACCATATAGAGAGTGTGGTTCCTCAAAATATTATTGCGCTGTAGAGGTTATTTATCCAGATCATAGCAATTACTATAGGACTTGACTGACTATAGGACTTGACTGACTAATGATTTTCCTGTGGATACATGCCTTCTACATTTTTTCTGTAATTCTTTTTAGTGGCCATGACACTTGGATTTTAAGTTTTAAAGAGCAACTTGTAACACACTTATTTTATTTTGGCAGATGCATATGAATCCAGCAGCAGCTGAGGAAACCATTTTGTCACTAAGCCAGTCTCCTCGGCCATACCAGGCTTGCAAATATATACTGGGTAGGTCTTTGTATCACCCTTTCTATAGCTGTCTAAAAGTTTCAAAGTTCAGGATCACTCTATCACCATTGCATTGTTTCAAGAAACAATAAAAGGAAAGCATATGAGATGATAAGTATTTTTCTAGAGGAGTAAATTTTCCTGTCTTTTATAGTCATGTTGTTGGCTTGTTGCGTTGATGGATGAGGAAGTTTGCTTTCCTTGTGTCCATTAGAAACAAAGTTGCTAAATTCGATGAGTTTCCATATCTGTAGGGCAAACTATCCGAGTTCATAATGTTAGTTACGTCTTCTTGTACTGTGGTTGAGTGACTTGTTTACTAGTTAATGGCTTGTTATCGATAATAGGGATACTGAGAGATATTTTTTCATTTAGATGCATCTTGATGGGATGACAACAAACTTGTTGGTAGTGAGTACAATAAGTTCCCATAGCTAACGATAGTCACTGAATGTTGCCTTGGCTAATGCGGAAACATGATGTGAGGCAAAACAACTGTGCTCCTTGTTTCCTCCAAACCAGTCGTTGGGCTGCAATCACGTGCAATGCTTTAAGCCACGAGGAAATTGTGAAATAAGAATTCATTTCATTGAGAAGTGAATGCAGATTGATTGAATGAAATAGTACAATACAAAAGTAGGCATGTGGCTGTTGGGGATTGCCTGTAAAAAAGACTTTTGTTTGCTTGATGATTTTGACTACTTGTATGCTTGGAAAAAAACCAGACTTTTGTTTGCTTGATGATTTTGACTACTTGTATGCTTGGAAAAAAACCTA
Organism: Capsicum annuum; assembly: GCF_002878395.1. NCBI lineage: Eukaryota > Viridiplantae > Streptophyta > Magnoliopsida > Solanales > Solanaceae > Capsicum > Capsicum annuum. The sequence goes on from NC_061114.1 coordinate 111,083,834, forward strand.
AAGTGAAGCTGTTGCAGTAAACTAAAAAGATGGCTACATATGAACAATAGGAAAGCTATTCACAACAAAAATGGCCTTAAGACCTACGGCAAGTACTCCGAGTAACTTGTATGGCAAGCTGGAACTTTATTTGGAACAATTTAGATTAGACAGCTCTTAGTAGGGTTGTGGCCTTACTATGGGGCATCTACAAACTGCATGTGGTATTTGCTGCACTACCTTGTTTGCATATGGGCACTATGGGCTCGGCTTGCTTGCGACGGGTGGGGTGGCATTGATACCTAAGTTGCTTGGACTCTATTGTGGGTATCCATACAGGTGTAGATTCTTCATCACGTAAATTTTAGGATTCCAGAGTAGGATCTGAGTGCGGATACGAGTGCTGGGATTCGACCAATAAATGTATATAACGACATTAATTGTATATATCGATCAGTTGCAGATCAGTTGCAGCTACTGAACTTAAATTAATAAAATTTTAATTATTTATAAGCACCTAATGTTTTATTTATAAAATATCTTGTGTAATAATAAAGCATTCTCATACTTTATATAACTATATGGGTGTGTTTGGTACGAAGGAAAACATTTTCGAGAAAATGTTTTCCAGTTTTCTTATGTTTGGTTGGCTAATATGTTTTGGAAAATATTTTCCAAACCAACTTATTTTCCTTAAATCTAAGGAAAATGACTTTCCTTTAAAAGGTAAGGAAAATATTTTCCAAAATTCTCTTTCAACCCACTTTAAAGTTGAAATGTTCATACAATTCTCAAAATCATCTACCCCGCCTCCCCCCCCAATACCCTATTACCTCGACACCACCCCTACCCCTACCCCACCCCACCGCTACCCTTACCCCACGCCACCCCTACCCCCACCCCACTCCCTACCCCACCCCCACCCCCAAAATTCAATTGTTTCAAAAAATATTTCAAAATTTTTTCTTAGTCCATCCCCTACCCCCACCCCACCCCTACCCCCACCCCACCCTACCCCTACCCCTACCAGTCCCCCTTCCAAAAACAATATCTACATTTTATTAAAAAATTCAAACTTTTCTCTTACCCCACACCCCTACCCTCCCTCCCCCTTACTAGCCCCCTCTCTTAGCCCTCTCCTCACCTCAAAAAAAATTTAAATTTATTTTAAAAATTTTATTCCTCCCCCTTCCCCCTCACTCTCCTACCCTGACCCCAGCTCCTACTAACCCTTCCCCCCACCCCCTTCCGCCACTTTTAAATTTTTCTTTTTAACCAAAAAAATTCAAAACTTTTTCTTACCCCATCCCTACTACCTATTCTGACACCCCCACCCACCCGCCTACCAACTCCCTTCCCAAAAGAGAAATTAATTGTTTTTTAAAAGGGATTCTAAAATGTATTTTTACGCTTTAGCTAAACACTTAAATGTATTTTTTGAAAAATATTTTTTCATTCACCAACCAAATACTAGAAAATATTTTCCGAAAAATATTTTCTATCCACCAACCAAACATAAGAAAACAAGTAAGAAATCAACTTGTTTTCCAGGAAAACATTTTCTAGGAAAATATTTTCCATGGAAAACATTTTCCTTCTTACCAAACACACCCTATATATAAGATATAAACCCCAAAATCAAACCAATACCCAACCAATCTATACTTCTTTGTCATAAATATTGTCAAAGCACCCAATGTAAGTTATAAGATCCGATGCGGATCCCATACTCACTGCCATACCCACACCCATGTTGTGTCGACATGGGTGCGACAAGGATTTTGAAAAGCCCGCGCAACATGGATTGGTACTAGTCACTAAGAAACTTCAGACACACCATGCGATGACACCAACATTATATGGGGCTTGGGTGTAAAGTAGACGTAAATGTTGACATCCAAAAAGGGAATATGAAAGAACATTGGGTTTAAGTTTAGCCCATCAATAATTTGTTAAATATGTATAGCCACCCATTCACACATTATATTCTCTCTCTTTGTTGACTAGAAAAGACAATCTAAATGTTTAAAAAATATTCCATGGAGCTACTCATAAAAATATCTAAAATTTTGTGGGGGCTATATCTATGCTGCTAGTCTGTTTTTGTATTTCTGTTTTGTTGTTATAGAAATACCAGTGTTTGCAACCTTTCTAACCACATATGCTACAACACAATATATTTTCTTCCTTTGAGAATGAAAATATCACCATATACATGCTTTCAGATGTGGCTTAGAAACTTTGGCCTTGTGGTAGCAAAAATTTACAAAATAATGTTCTAATTATCGAATAATGCCACTTTTCTTTTACCAGAAAATTCTCAGTTGGCAAATGCTAGGTTCCAGGCCGCTGGAGCAATTCGAGATGCAGCTTTAAGGGAATGGGCATTCCTTGAGGTTGATGACAAGAGAGAGTTGATAAGGTACGCTGATTTTTAAGTGAAGTTTATTGAGAATATTGTGTATATTAGTAAAAATCAATTAGGGAGATATTGTAATTATGTATTCTTGATTTCTTTCCTAGGTTAGAATAGTTGTATTATGTACTATTTAAACATCCAATAGCTTGCGAAAATAACCAAGACATTCGTTCTTCACGTTTTCCTTACCGTGTTTATTTTCTTACATGGTAATAGAGCGAGGACATAGAAGTTGCTGTACCATGACTAACAACTTTCATAAGAAAGAAAGATCGTTGCCTTGTAATTTTTCGGTGATTGCGAGTCTGTTTTGATAATCTTCTATTTTGTGAGTGCTAAGATAAACCAGCAGTTCAGTGATTCGACACATGAGGCTGATGTGGTAGTGGAATTGGATTCTCAGGCCATTCGGAAGAGGGATAGTTTCAAGTATCTTTGGGTCTATGATTCAGGAGAATGGAGAGATTGATGAGGATGTCACACACCGTATTGGTACAGGGTGGTTGAAGTGGAGGCTCGCTTAGGTAGTCTTGTGTGATAAAAAGGTGCCTCCTAATCTTAAAGGTAAGTTTTACAGAGTAGTAGTCCGACCGACTATGTTGTATGTAGTGGAGTGTTGGTCAGTTAAGAACTCCCACTTTCAAAAGTTGAAGGTGATGGAGATGAGGATGTTGAGATTGATGTGTGGACTTACTAGGAGAGATAGGGATGAGGTTATTTGAGAGAAAGAGTGACTTCGATGGAAGACATGATGCGAAAAGTGAGGCTGTGATGGTTTGGGCATGTGATGAGGAGGTGCACGGATGTTCTAGTACGGAGGTGTGAGAGGCTGGCTATGGATGGTTTTAGGCGGGGTAGAGGTAGACCGAAGAAATATTGGAGGGAGGTGGTTAGGCATGACATGGAGCGTTTACAGCTTACGGAGGACATGACCCTTGATAGGAAGGTGTGAAGGATGCGAATCAGAGTAGAAAGTTAGTGGGTAGGAGTGCGTCCGTAATAGTAGGGAGGAGTGCTTTGTTTGTATCTGTGCCTGCGGTTTCTTTTAGTTTCTTGTTCAGTGTTCTGATGATGTTTGTGATCTCGAATAGATAGTTTATAGTATTACTCTGTCGATGGCTTGTTTCTTTTATTATCTAGCGGTGTGTTATCCCATTTTGTTATTTATTTTTATGTTTTTTATTTTTTATACTATTATCTGTCCTGAGCCGGGGGTCTTTCGGAAACAGCCTTTCTACTTCATCAGAGGTAGAGGTATGGACTGCGTACATCTTACCCCCCCAGACCCCACTAGGTGGGAATACACTGGGTTTGTTGTTGTTGTTGTTGTTGATCTGTCCTGAGCCCGGGATCTATCGGAAACCTCTCTACTTCATCTGAGGTGGTAGTGAGGTGGTAGTATGGACTGTGTACACTGTACCCTCTCTAGTATGTTGTTGTTGTATGATAACAGCACCACAACCAGATTCTTTGGCGGGCAAGCTCCAATAAACCCCGGTGAAAAATGAGTCGTCATGCAATGTAGAAGATAAAAAATCTCTAGTGAGATCCGTCTCACGCGTTGCGCATGTGGCTTTGTTCTGGCCAACTTATGATGAAAGACCGTCTTTGAGCCCATCCTATTTTTGATGATTCCAATCACCAACTTGGGTTTCAGTTAGCTTCAGTCTACTTTGTCGGACAATTTCTCTCTTTCTAGAAACTTCCCAAGGGTGATCTTGATCCTGCGGTGGATGCCTAACCTTTCCGATACGACCCATCAAAATGTTTTGTGTGATTGCAGTTGCTGGAACAATTTTTCCAGCAAGATTTATTAGTGGGGGTTTGGCCATGACTTTTTGAAGTTGGAGTTGGAGTTTGAGTTGAAGTTGGAGTTAGAATTGTGTTTGTCCATGAATATATTTGGAGTTGTTTTTGAATTTTTGTGAGAGAAGGAAGATGGAAAAGTGAACAATTTTTTCTTGTTTTTCACTTTTTCAAATACAACTTCAAGTTGTATTTGGAATTTTCATGGCCAAACATCAATTTGAAGTTGTATTTGGCATAAAGTGAATTTTTTTGTTTTGAAAAATTAAAATATATCTTATGGCCAAACGACCCTTAGTTTCTGGTATGTCTTTATTTTTAGAACTCTATTAGAGTTTATAGTAGCAGTTCAACTCCTTCACAATTATTCTTGACTAAATCTGGGGACTTCTTTTTTTGGCCAATTATTTCCCAACATCAATAACATATTTTGAAAAATGGGTTGAGCGATATGAAAATCGAATGACTTCCTTGGTTGATTATAAGGAGTTTCTCAAGTATAAAGAGGCACTAAATTTGACATTTTCACAAATTCTATCTACACTTTTGCTCAAACAATTTGCATCTCTTCTTTTACTCGAACAGTACCTCTTCTTTTCCCATATTATTCTTACCTATACTGCCCTTTGTCAGCACCACTGCCTTCGAGTATTCCTTTATCTTCTAAACCATCTTCTCCAGTTCCACCTGCTTTGGTCTATCATTGTCACAAGCTCTCCACATCAGGTATAGATGATTCACATTGTTCACCAATTCTTTCTCCTGCTGCAGGCTTGTCTCCTCCTAGTCCTCATTGCTCTTCGGATTTTGCATTCACACCATTCTTAACCCTTATCCCAATTATGTTGGTTTGAGATATCATTGCCTATTATACACCATTATGCCTTTATGTCTTTTCTTAGTATCGCATAGTCTGCAGGTAAAGCCGTTTCTTATTTTGGATGGTGACATGCTATGATGTGATGTTTTACCTCTTATTTTTGATGGTGACGACATGCTATGATTGGATGTTTGCTTTATAGTCTAATGGTACTTGAGAACTAGTTCCTTTACCCCCAAGTAAATCTTTTTTTGGTTGTCAGTGGATTTATATAGTCTCTTAAGGCACGTCTAGGGCCCAAAGGTTACTTAAATTCTTGGGCTTGATTATAATGATACATTTCACCGAGGGATGGAATTGCATGAAATTTTTTTCTACCCATTGCTATTGTTCATTGTAGGCCTCTTTATCATATAGACATCAAGAATTCTTTTCTCCACAGTTATCTTGAGGATGATGTATATATGGAACAACCACCTGGTTTAATTGCTCAGGGGGAGTTTAGTGGTCTTATATACTTGTTCACCAATTCTTATGTCTAAAACAGTCTCCTCGAGCAGGTTTGGTAAGTTTTGCATGGTTATTCGAGAGTTAGGGGTGACTCATAGTAAGGCTAGTTATTCTTTATTCTATTGGCATGTTGCTCTAAATCTGTTTATTTGGTTGTTTATGTTGACATCTTCATGGGCAATGATTAGGATGATATGTCTATACCTAAGCAACACATTGTTCAACTCTTCTGTCTAAGGACCCTAGGAAAATTGAAATATTTCCTAGGCTTTTGAGGTCACTCAGTCCAAGTCAGAAATTGTTTCAGAGTGTTAAGTATGCTTTAGACATTCTTGAGAAGATAAGAGTGAAAATTGTAGGCACATCAGTAGTCTCGTGGATTCAAATGCTTAGCTTTTATTTGGGGCCCTTAAATAATTGCAGAAGTTATAGGTAGTTGGTTGTTTAGTTGAACCACCTCATAATAACTATGTTGCCTTTCTCGTAAGTATTGTGAGTCGGTTTATGACTCCTTGTGGCAGTCATTGGAATCTGTATTGCTTCTAGACTTTATGAAAGCTTTCGAGTTGGTCACAACTAACTCGAGCTACCCAAAGAGGGAAGAACACTTGGTGACCTTTCGTATTGCGGTGGCTAAGTCTTAGATAGATTACTTTTTCCTTAGGAAGGATGATAGAGGTTTATGTAAGGATTGCAAGGTTATCTCGAGCAGTGTTGTGAAAAACGCTCGTCTTGGCGCCTTTGGCGGGAGGTGAGGCCTTGCTGCCTATTACTAGTAAGGCGAGGCAATCTCGCAAAGGCAAGAAATGGCTAAAGGCGATGCGACGAGAAATGCAAGAGGCGACGCAATGAGAAAGGCGACAATGGCGTCACCTTTTGTTTTTTTTTTTTAAATTGACATTAGTTTAAAAGTTAAAAGGCAATATGAGGGTTTTAATTACACACAACCACAAATCATAACTTTTTTCTCCAAAGTTCGGATTTAAAAAGAAGCTACAAGTTCAAGTCAGATTCGAACGTTACCTATTTCAAAAAAGAGGAAGTTAAAGTCAGAATCAGACCCTAGTTGATGAAGAATCTAAAGAGGAAGAAGATGAGGGAAATATCATGAAATGAATCTTGGACTTCAAGATTTTGAAAATCTTGAAGTAGAATACACTTTTAGAGTTTTAGTATTGCTTGTCTTATGAATATCCAGTCATTCAAGTTCTAGACTTTTAACATCTACCATCTACTTCTAGTTTTTGAATTGAAATATTTGCTAATGTTATTGCTATTGAGATTTTGTTATTTATATATGCAATTAAATATTTTAATTTTTTTGTATTAATTGGTGCTTCACTTAAAAAAGGTGAGCGCTTCGTTGCTTGCCTCCCCTTGAGGCGAGGCAGATCCTTGTCGCCTTTTGTCGCCTTTCGCCGTCTAAAACACTGACCCCAACGAGAATCTTACAGCCCAACATAAGCTTATGGTTATGGATTTAGATGTCAAGGAAGAAGAATGAGAGGGTGGCATATGACCAGCCAAGGATTAGATTGAGGGCTAGATAGCTGCATGATAGCAAAAAGAATGGAGTCAGATGCAATATGTAAAAGATCTAGATTCAAAGGGGCACAAGAATTAAAGAGTTTGGTAGCTTTTGATGTGAAATTTAAGAGTGGGATTGATAGGAACAAACGGAGAAACTGTTTAAAAATTGCTTAATATAGCTCAAACTGAGTTCATTAAATGTGAAGGGTTGTACGGATAAAAGGAGATTAGTTAAAAGTATGGTGATGGGTTGGAATGCTGATATTATATGCATCCAAGAAACAAAGCTAGGAGGGGAGCTGACAGAAATAGTTAAACAAATAGGGGTGGTTGTGGATAAAATTTGCTTGTCTAGAGGCTAGTGGGACAAGAGGGGGAATTTTGATGCTTTGGGATACTAGAGTTTGGAACGGGGAGGTCCTAGAAATAGGGGTGTATACTTTAACATGTAAATTTGAAGCACTGATGCAAAATTTCTCCTACCATATTAGAGGGGTCTATGCCCCCAATTGCTATGTTAAAAGGAGATTAGTATGGGAGGAAGTTGGGTCTGTTAGGGGTCTTCAATCCATGGGCAGTATATGGGGATTTTAATGTATGTAGGTTCATCTCAGATAAGAGGAACTGCACTAGATTAACAAGAGGGATGAGGGAATTCTCAGATTTTATTGAGGACATGTGTCTTATCGTTTTGGAGCTGGAGGATGCCAAATATACCTGGTTCAAAGGGGAAAATCATGAAGCTGCATCAAGAATTGATAGGATTCTAATATTTGAAGAATGGGATGATGCCATTACAGAGGATAACTTCTGATCACACTCCTATTGCCATTTAAGGTGGATCTTGTGATAGGAAAAGAAGCTAGTTTAAGTTCGAAAATTGGTGGTTGAACACCGATGGCTTCACTGACAAAATTAGGGGATGGTAGAACAACTTTAATTTTGCTAGTAGACCGAATTACATTCTAACATGCAAGATGAAAGCTTTGAAGAGCAAACTCAAAGAGTGGAGCAAAGGTGAGAAAAGGAATTTAGGTGCCCCATAAAAGATCCTGTTAAGTAAGTTAAGTTGGTAGAAATAGAATCCATATCAAGAGACAGAATTCTTACCGAAGAAGATGTACAAAGAAAAGCAAGGCTAATGCTAGAATACGAGGAATTGATTAAAAAGGAGGAGATTGCACGGAGACAAAGGTCCAGAGCTTTATGGCTAAAGGAGGGGGACAAAAATACAAAGTTCTTCAACAAATGCCATTTCTCACAAAAGACATAATAGCATAGACCTGCTCGTACAAGGAGAATTGAAAAGTTTCTCCAGGATCAAAGTGAACAATGGGAGAAAAACCCGTGTTTGGAATGATGATTGGCATGAGGTTGGTAATATGGAAAGGACAGGAATACACTCCATAGTGAATCGCCGACATAGTTCAATAGCTGAACTTTGGACACAAGAGGGGTGGAATTTCAGTTTCAGAAGACAACTGACTATTATAAAACAACTCTTGGCCCTATTTGCTGATTTCTTTTAGGGTTGGAAAGATAACAAGAAGAAATACCATTGGGCATCCTGGAAGGAACTATGTTTCCCAACAACAGAAGGTGGTATTGGAGTTAGACATATTGCTGATATATGTAAGGCTATGCAGCTAAAGCAATGGTGGAAATTCAGAAGCAATAAGACTCTCTGGGGGAAGTTTTTACTTGCAAAATATTGCAAGAGAGTGAATGCTGTAGCTAATAAAAGGACCTCTGGGCATTCTCTGGTGTGGAAAACTATGATGAAGAACAAAAAAGAAGCTGAGCAACATATTTTATGGAGGATCAAATTAGGTACTTGTTATTTTTGGTGGGACAACTGGTTTGGATTTGGAGCACTTCATAATTACAGAAATGATGGTGTAAGGTCAAGTAATGTCAAAGTAGCAGCATTCATACTTGATGGTGAGTGAAATATGCAGCAGTTAGCCACTGTACTTCCTTCTCCTCTAGTGCAGTCTATTCTCAGAACTCCATTCCAGTATCAGGAAGGGTCCCTGATTTCTTACTTTGGACTCTAAGTCCAACTGGTGAATTCAGTTGTTCCTCTGCTTGGGGATTGGCTAGAGAGCATAAAGACATAACGTTGCTGAATAGTTATATCTGGCAAAGATGGATTCCTTTCAAATGCTCATTTCTTCTTTAGAGAGTGCCGAGAAAGAAATTGCCTACAAATGAGAGACTTGGTCACTTTGGTATAGCCCCTGTTAGCTGTGGATATTGTCCTATTGATGGCTGGGACAATATTCCTCGCCCTTTTATAGAGGGTCCATTTGCTAATCATATTTGGCAATATTTCTCCTCAACTATGGGCCTTACCTATGTCTCTACCTCAATCAAATACTTGCTGTTGCAGTGGTGGAAAACTAGAGCAGTTAATAGAGCTTATAAACTGGTGTTGCAGGCTTTGCCAATTATCATTTGTTGGAATTTGTGGAAGAACAGATGTGCTGTTAAATATGGTTCCAAACAACCCCAACTAGCCAGAGTTAAATTTCTGATATACAAAGATATCCCCCTTCTGCTTAATACAACTTTTCCTTACATCCCATGTCCTCATGGCTGGTCTAATCTGGCAGCATATATGGAGAAATGTAGACAAGAGACAAGAGTCACAACAGTGTATTGGTCTAAACCACCAACTCAGTGGTCAAACTGAATTTCGATGGTAGTGCACTCAATAATCTTGGAAGGATTGGTGCTGGGGGGTTATTAGAAGTCATAAGGGTGAGCTCATCTATGCTTATGCTACTCCCCTGGGGCATGGGACTAATAACCAAGCAGTGGTGGAAGCTGCTATATGGGGCTTATCTTGGTGCTTGAACAATGGTATTCAGCAGGTTGTGGTGGAGGTTGATTCTGAACTCCTGATCAGGTGGATAAAGGGCCAAGTATCAGTACCATGACAACTACAACCTCTTGTGGATTCTTTACAGAAGTTCATCTCACAATTTCACCTGTGCATGTGTAGACATGTCTACAGAGAAGCTAATTTTGTAGCAGATGCTCTGTCCAAAGTTAATCATCAAAGTGACCAGCCAAAACATTATTTTCACAGTTGTCCCCACCAGAAGTTGCAGGATACTTCAAGCTTGATCAACTAGGCATGTCAAGTTTCAGGGGAAGGAAGTTGACTAAGATACATGAACCTCCTTAGTGTGTAGATGAAATAAGAAAGAAGGCTTAGGCAAGTCATACAGTTGCATAATTGCACATTGCATATTCACATATTTTAGATCACACTCTCATATATTGTAACACATTTGGAGGTCAGGTTTATGCCCCCCCTTCTATGTACAGTTTTTGCAGTTTAATGAAAAACCTGGGGGTGTTGCTCAGCCCCTAAAATTCTTTTAAAAAAAATGATTGGGAAGTGCAAAGAATGGCAGAATTCATAAGTCAAATTGAACACTTTAGTGGGTTGAAGGAATTGATGAACTAAGGTGGCTAGGCAGTGAAAAGGGCTCTTTCAAGGTAAGTAAAGCTTACAAAAGGTTGAACAACTCCAACATGCTACTAAACAGGTGGCCATGGAAGAATATTTGGAAAACCAAAATTCCATACAAAGTGGCATGTTTTGTATGGCTTTTGGCAAGGGAGGCAGTTTTTACTTAGGAGAATCTCATGAAAGGGGGAATGATTATATGCCCCAGATGCTTCCTATTTGGTGAGAAGGAAGAAATAGTTAACCATTTGTTTTTGCATTGCAAGATAACAGGGCAGTTGTGGAGATTGTTTTTGAACCTTAGAGGTGTATCATGGTTACAGAAGCCTTTATCAAGCTGAGATCTAGTGGGAATGCAGGCAAAGAGTAGAAGCAGATGGAGGATAGTTCCAGCTAGCATTTGGTGGTCAATCTGGAAAGAACGAAATTCTGGATGTTTTGAAAATGTAGAAAATAGTGTGCAACAAATCAACTTAAATTGTATCTTGATTTTTTGTTTTTGGTGTAATCAGAACCCTGTCTCTATTATTATGTTTTAGATTCATTATAGATATAGGATCATAGATTTTGGTAGTACGCTTATAAATATGGTTGTGCACAACCTTGTTCTAATATATAAGAAGTTACTGGTTTCAAAAAAAAAAAAAGATTGTCATGGTGTTCATTGACCTAGAAAAGATATGTGATAATGTCTCTAAGGAATTCTTTGGGGATGTTTGGAGTCTAGAGGTGTGCTTGTGGCGTACATTAGGGTTGTTAAGGACATGTAAGATGGAGCTAAAACTCTAGTTAGAACAATGTGAATTGACTCAAATACATTTCCCTGTCGTGAACAACCCTTATCCTGTTTTTCTTGGCCTTAGTGATGGTTGAATAGGCACAATGTATTCAAGGGTAGGTGCTGCGGTGTATTCGCAGATGACAACATTGATTGACTAGACGATGGAGTTAAGATAGGTTGAAGGTATTGAGAAAAGCCCTAGAGTCCAAAGGCTTTAGGTTAAGTAGAACTAAGACAAAGTATTTGGAGTGCAAGTTTAGTGCCCTAACACATGGGGCGAATGCGAAAGTAAAGATTTGAGGCGCTATTAAGACCTATGAAATGAAACTTCAAGTATCTGGGTCCCCGTTATCCAAGGAGACAAGGAGGCTGACAATGATGCTGCACATCGATTGGAGTGGGGTGGGTGAAATAGAGGCTCGCCTTTAGGGTTCTGTGCTATAAGAATGTACTCCAAGGCTAAGGTAAGTTCGATAGAGTGGTGGTTAAACCAATAATGTTGTTGGATGGGACAGAGTGCTAGCTTGTCAAGTGCACTTATTCAAAAAGGTGAAGGTAGCATAGATAACGATTATCAAATGGATATGTGAGCATGTTCGGAGAGATATGATTAAGAACGTAGCTATACGGGACAAGGCGAGAGTGGCATTGGTGACGGACAAGATGAGTGAAGCGAGACTGAGATGGTTCATCCATGTGAAGAGGAGGTGCAAGGATATGCCCACAAGGAGCTGTGAGAGGTTGACTTTAGAGGAATTAGGAGAGGTAGAGGTGGGTCGAAAAAGAACTGGGGGAGGTGATTAGATAGGACATACCACAACTTTAGCTAATTGGGGACGCGATATGTAAGGTATGGAGGTTGAAGATTAGGGTAGAAGGTTAGTAGGTAGCTGAATGTTGTCGCACTTTGTGCAGAGGAAGGGCTAGCCTCCTCCTTTCCCTTTCTCCGTTTTAGTAGTATTTTGGTTATTGCAAAATTTCTTGTTTATCAATGTATATTACTAATTGTTGCTGCACTTGTTTTATATTTTCCAATTTTGTTGACTTAATTTTATTACAATCCTGCGTCGGATAATTTTCTTTGAGTTGAGGATCTATCAGAAACAACCTCTTACCTCACTAAGGTAGCGGTAAGTTTTGCGTACATTGTACCCTCCCAAGACCCCACTTGTGTAAGTATGTTATTGTTGGCAATAGCAACTTGTGAGCTAATTTGGATAAAAGAGTTGCTCAAAGAATTAGAGGTTGGATATGCCAACCAGATGGAACTTGTGCGTTATAATTGAATGACTCTTTATATTTTATTGAATGCGGTGTTTGATGAGACAACTAAACACATAGAAATCGATTATCATTTAGATAATCTTGGGAGACATTGTCACAAAGTCTGTGAAGTCAGTTGATCAATTTTGCAGATATCTTGCTGGTCCTCAAATTAGTTACATTTATAACAAGCTTGGTACATACTTGAATGCACCATCTTGGGTGGTAGTATTTAGAATGTTGTATACACTAACAATCAACTAAGGAAATATTGTAATTATGAATTTTGATTTTTTCTGTAGTTTAGTATAGGTGTATGTACTATTTAAACGCCCATAGCTTGGGACAATAATCAACACATTCATTCTTCATTTCTTTCTTAGGTGTTATGTTTCTCAGAAAGTGAAACATTGAACCTACATTGACACTAAATAAATTACTTTCTTCTATTATTTTGAGACGCGTATAAATGAGAAACAATTTGAAATATTATCTCCTTAAAATACAGAACTGTCATGCTTAATAGGCTTTTAATTATTTCTATAGATCTTTCTCATCAGCGCCAAATCTGTAAGATATAATACTCTCCCACCCTTGTCAAGAATTGACCCCCTCTCCCCTAAAAAGAGAAGGGGAAAAAAATGATAGGATACATCTTTCTACTCTGGTATTCTCTAAAATTTAGTCATTTACTGCAGCTTTTGTTTTCACTCTGCTATACAACATGCAAGTTCACCTGAGGGCTATGTTCAAGCAAAAGTTGCGTCTGTAGCGGCCCAGTTGATAAAAAGGGGCTGGTAAGTGGCTATATATTGGAAATTTGCAGTCAAGCAGATCGTAACTCGCACATCATATATATGTACTGCTGATGCAACCTAATATGTGATTCCAAAAGTAGATCTTCATGCTCTTGAACTCGCTGAATTCTGTATCCACATATCTGTGAACACACACACACATGTATGCATTATATTTACTTGATGTACTGTAATTTATGTGATTTGGTATATTTTATGTATTGTGGTTTTATGATTAAATAAAAGGAGATTGCCCCTTGAGGCTTGGTCTAGTTGTAAGAGCATAGCGTGTGATGTGTGTGTAAGGTGCACGTCACGGGTTCGAACCCTGCCACAGTTAAAGGCTGAAATTTAATTGGAGGAAGGCAGAGTTGTGGGGCTTTTATCCACTGATTTTTGAAATTTGAACCATGCGCCACTGGGACTCGTGGATTTTTCAGCCATAGAAGATGTATAGGGATGATAGTGGAATACCTCAGCAAGGGAAATAAATATGTTCTTGTGGTTGTGATTGCTGGCTTAGAATTAAAAAGTACACTAAACAGGGAATGACTGGGGGAATCTTTGTAACCTGGAGACTGCAAGATAAGTTAAAACATATGTAACCATGTTCTCATATTTAAGTGGTGCAAGGGACTGTTCAGTTTCTTCAAAATTAAAGTTTATTTTTATGGCATCTTTGATCTTTTAATTTTGGCATTCTATTATTATCGCTTACTTTGGTTAGTATTATGTGCTTAGCCAAACAAGTATTACCTTTGATATGTGCAGTCCTCATTTTAGCTTTTGTGTACATGATATCATAAATTTCCAAGCAATAGGTACTTAGTTGTTCATGTCCGGTTCTTGTGTCCCATGTGTAGGATAGAATTCAGTGCTGCTCAGAAGGAGACATTTTTCCTTGAGGTCTGTTGCATTCTTTTGTTTAAGTATATAATTTCAGCATTTAAGGGATATTCTGGTCCAGGTACATTCTTTTCTTGTATTATCCACGGCTGTTGTCTGAATACTTATTTTCTTTATGTTAAATATAGAATTTTTCGTTGATTGCTTCCTTTAACTGAGAAGTCAAGATGGTTTCTGGATTTGGGTTTCATAATTCTATTTGGTAATCTACTTTCACAAAGTAGAGGTATGGACTGCGTACATCTTACCCCCCCCAGACCCCACTAGGTGGGAATACACTGGGTTTGTTGTTGTTGTTGTAATCTACTTTCACAAAGTGAATTAGCTGGACCGGACAGACTTATCATAGCACTCAAATTCCACCCAAACATTGAAACTTGTCTTCCACTTGAAACACCCACATTGTAAAGGCGAGTCGGTGAGATCTCTAATACCTCATCATAAAGCGTGAATTCAAAGCAGTCCGTTGTTTACACTAAAATTTCTCCTCAGCATGAGATGACAAGTGAAAAGTTGTCACTTGTGCATTGATTCTGTCATGTTATATGAACTGTCTCAAGGACACAGTACAAAAGCAGCTCATGAGCTGGCTGGACCAACTTGAGCTGCCTGATAACTCTTTGAAGAGTTTAACTGGATGTCAGACCCCTCTCACCCTTTAGACATAGGGGACTGAAATCTTCCATAGATCCCAACTCTTGGTGATTCTCTTAGTGGATCGGCCTCCCAAGGACGTGATATGAGGAAATGTTCATCATAATTAGCCTTTTCTCTGAATTATGCAAATGAGAAAATGGTCCATCATCCTAGTTGGGTTTGATGTCTTCTGGACACATGTATAAGCTCCAATCTCAGCAAACATTCCAGCTAGAATAAACCTTCTTGCTTTTAAGACATGTTCAAAGTGGGCCTTATGCCTTCTTGTAGCTGAGGCATACATTGGGAATATGGTCTTACGGGTCATTTACTATTATGCTTTGACATTGATGTGCAAGAAAACAAAAATCTCAGATTTCTGTTGGGGGCACATATCATTCTCTTGAAATGGACTACATAAAAGATAGCTAGAAAAAGTAAAAGGCTGGTTCGACCTTTTCAAAATGAGCATAATGCTAGTTCTATTAGACGATTATTAATCGGACCTCTAATATAAAATAACCGTCAAAGAGGAATTTTGTAGAAATGCATAGTTTTAAGTTCATTTATGAAAATATTTTGGAACCAATGTGAATAAGGTAAAAACTAAGAAAAACGCATGGTGGAATCAAAGGATTCCTTATTGGAAAAACTAGCCAGGTGGATTAAAGGCTTAGCTATTAATACACTTACATTAGGTATGATATTTGCCAAGTTTTTAATCGGGATGAGTGACTTGTATGTTTTTCTACGTAGGGATAAGCTCCTACGTCTCTCTAGAATCGGGGAATGTGGAGCACGTCTTTCAAGGAAGCGGTCTCATTGCCAGTTTTAGAGCATGTTTGGATCGTCTTATTTTAAGTGCTTTTAAGCACTTTTGTAGTGTTTGGGTAAAATAAAAAAGTGCTTATAAGCACCTTGATTTTAAAGCACTTGATTGTAATCAAAATGATAAAAGTTAAGCCAAAAGCCATAAGTTAGGATTTCTAACTTATGGCCTTTTGGCTTATAAGACAAAAGCCAAAAGCCAATCCAAGCAGACTCTTAGAGTTAGGAGGAAGATGTCATCGAAAGAAAAATTTTGAAATGGAGCTGCAATTCTCGTTCTCGAAAGAGCATAGAAAGAACTTTTTGAAGTCTTTTTTTGATTGGGTCTTTCTCGAAATAGGTAGGAACATCGAAGGTCATAAAAAACTGGGCAACGAAAAAATGGTGAGTAACTGTTGGGTTGAAATTTACGCAACTGGGAGATATGTAGTACCTTTTCAGTTTCACAAACAAGGTGTAGGTATCAAATATTTTACAAAAGGGAAGAAGATGGCTCGGGGGAATTTCTTGAAGAAAGATAGTTGGGTGGAATAAGATGGGTGCCTTAATTCTCATTTTTGTCTAGCAATACTACAGTGGTAAATCTGGTTGGGATAGTATGCCAGTCCATCTTTGGTGTCTTGACCTTTTTAAGAAGATTGAGGATTTGTGTGGACGCTTTGTTGATGGTATTTGCAGTTTGCATGTTGTGGCAAGGGTAGAATTGTGGTGAGAAGGGGAGAATACCTGTTACAATGGTGGTTGATGGAGACATGAGTTTTAAGATTTAGATGTGCCTCAAGTTTTGGCTTGTATTTATGTTGAAGGTGGTGGGGTAGGGAAATGGATTGGGAGAAGGGCGAAGAGGGGTGAAGGGAGGATAAAGGGTTATGGGGAGGGGGATTAGGTTTCACTAAAAGCTAGCAAGCAATCGGTAACAGTTGAAAGGGACATGAGCGATAGGGGTTTTGGATATGGAAGGAGACTAATTTTTAAATGGGAAAAGATAAGCTATCCCATCAGTAGATGAACCGAGCGAAAAATTTAGGTAAGACTGGTTCAATAATAAAATGGAGCTAAATCGATTTGAAGTAAAACCAAGTTCAACTCTTTTACTGCAGAGGGTCGGCATAGTAGCAGCCTTATGCAATTTGGTCGGAATCTCCTTGATCTGCAACAACATACCCCGTGTAATCCCACAAGTGGAATCTCCCTATTCTCGCAACCAAAAAATGAGCTAAAAACTTTTGAGAATTACGTGGGGGACGCAAAATTAGGCCTTAAATATCGTTTGAATCCTGAGGATCAAAGAGTTGATGATATTCAGGTGCATAACAAAGGAAAGAGTTTCTGAAGCTTTTCTTCTAACTCTAAAGATGCTAGACGCCGGAACTCAAAGAAATAGGAGGGAGGAGACTTTGATTTAATAGACTATGGCAATTTTGCCTGAGAAGGTGTTAGATGCTCGGACGATTGCGTCTGCTGGTCTAAGTGGGCGGAAATGTGCTTCCGGCGACCTCAACGGTGCTAAAAAAAGGTGGGGGATACTGTTGGTTTTTCTAGAAGGAAATGAGTGACTCTTCTTTGGGGAAGGGGGGAGTGGTCTTTAGTGATGGTAAAAACTTGGCTTCAAAGTCTTTTTTAGGGCCAGAGAAGTCTTTGGTAGTCTTATAGTGCCACATAGTTTGTCATCCTACTAGTGTGTTGCGTTAAGGTTAGGTTTTTATTGCAAGTAGTTGCTGGGAGCTATCGGAGGGTGTTTCATGAAGGGCATTAATTTTCAATCACTTGTATAGGCTGTTGAAGATGCGCTTGAGACAATCCCTTGTTCCTAAGGAGCTGCTTTTAGTTTAGGTTCATTCATTGGTGAAAGAGGTGGAAATGGAGGTACTGAATGCAAAGGAACATAATCCCATTCTGTTGGCTATTATCTATACTAAGGATGTTATCCAAGTGGGCGTGAGAGAAGTATCTTAGGACCCGTTTGGCCATAGATATTGCAATCGCTTTTTGGCAAAATTTGTTTGGCCATAAAGTTTTTCCAGTTTTGGGAAAAGTGTTCGGCAAACAATCGAAAATCCCAAATCTACAAAATGGTGGTTTTGGGCCAAAATATACATGTTAATTTCTTTTAAAATTTTAAAACTTATACCAAACTTTAATTTTATAAAAAAAGGCCCATCACTGATGACTCCAACTATAATTCTGTCTATCTAACCCCTTATTAAACACATTCCTATTAAAGAGATCGTAGAATGTGGGAAGATAATATCTAAGTATAGTTAGTTGCTGTCGTTGTTATTATTTATTTTTTGCATCGATGGATCTTCGTAACTAATTGTAATTTGACGAATTGTACTAGCTAGTAATTATGTAATGAGTATTTTATTAAAATTTCGTATTATGATTTTTGGATAATGTATTATCTAGTTCATTATAAAATGATAATTTTATATCACATTTATTGATTTTTTTAATAATTTTTAGAACTTATGGGTAAATATCATGTTTCATGTTCTTTTTTTTTTTTGAAGAAAGTGAAGTATGTTTCCCAAAAACTGTGGCCAAACACATGTTGTCACTTCAAGCCAGACTTCACCCAAATATGGTTTCCCAAAAATATTTGGTAATCTATGGCCAAACGCTAGCTTAGTTTTGGGAAATTTCTCGGTGTGCCCTTTAAAGGTAGGGAGAAGAAAGTTATTGGATTACTTCTCACATTGAACTAATGTTATCAAAGGCGCGCTTACAGCACACTTAAGCCCTAAAGCAAGGCTCAAAATGTGTTGAGCGCTTCGTCTCGCTTAATCTGCGCTTCAGTGTTGTCATTAATTTCTAAGCGTATTTTTCCTCGCCAATGAGCCTCTTCTGAAAAGGCGACCCAAAAAAATTGATATTTCACTTTATCTTTATTTTTTTTCAATTTCTTTGTTCATTTATTTGTCATTCGTGCTTATAATTATTAATCTTGGACTAAACATATATATTTGTATTTTTTTTCTCCCTATGCGCTTTTTTTCCTTAATGCCCATGCTTTCATATTTTGCGCTTAAACCCCAAATGGACCTTAGAGCTTTTTTGTGCTTTTTGCTTTTGATAAGACTGCATTGCACAAGAGTTAAATGGAGGAGCAAAGGTCGACTCCTTAGGTAGAGAAATCATAAAGGGATGCAAAAAAGGGGTGGACAGTTTAGTAGTGTATGAGAGAAGAAATAAGGGTTTGATAAAGAGAGAAGTGGCGGGGGAGGGATGTGATGATGTGTGTTGAAAAAGTTGTTTGATGGATAGTAAGATTTTTGGTTGGAATGTGAATGGGATGAATGACCCAAATGATACGAGCATGGTTACCATGGGACACATTAAGATGTGCTTCCATATATGGATGATAGCTTGGAGCCCAAATGATGCCATAGAGCAATAAAAACACAAGACCATGGGTGATTAAGATGCCAATTGTCCAATCAATAAGTTCCTTTGTGGGTTATTTCCAAAATAGTAACTTTTGGGCTTAAATAGTTGCCTTCGCCATTTTTGTACTTAGATTTTAGATGATTGAATTGTCTTGAATAGACTTGATATTTAGTTATTCTAGGTTAGGGTAGTAATTGGGTTCAATTCCAGTTGTTAGATTAGATCGAATGATTAGGGTGGATTCCTGAATTGCTTGTTTTATCTTCTTCGTTTGATTGATCATCGAGTTATCATATTGTGGATTCAATTTGGTATCTCGTGCATTTGATTTAGTTCTCCATCCCCTTTGGTTTAATTGTTGTTCAATTGAACATTTCTTTCTTCACTCCTCATCTCTTATTTCTCAACTATCTTTAATTTTGTTGTTTAATTTTGCATTTCAATATTGATTTTAGTTACCTTTGACTAGGAATCGTTATCACCAAATAACAGGGCCATTATCAAGGTAAGGTTGAGGGGCATGGGATGGATTTAGTTTATTTCAGGAGTCGAAATGGTGACAATTTATGATAGTGTTATGAGAACTATATGCGGTAGTTTGGTGAAAAAGGACTAATTATTGGTGTGAGGAATTGGGGGGTTTTATTATATTATGGGATGATTGGAAAATGGTGAATATGCAGTTGATTTGGTAGCGACAAGATTAAAAAATTTGGGGAATGGTGTTTTGGTGGAGTTTATTGACCAATAAGGGAGAGGGGTCTAAGGTGTGTTTTGGGAAGAAACGGAAAGGACATCGGGTGATGTAAAACGGGATGTAAGAAATCCAAACAAGACGAGTAAGATTAGATACACCGATATAATTAAGAACTAGAAAGGAAGGGGGAAATCTTTGTCTTGCGCCGGAGGTCTATCAGAAACAACCTCTCTACTTCTTCGGTGGTGGTGGTATGGACTGCGTATATTTTACCCTCCCCAGACCCCACTAGGTGCGATTACACGGGGTATGTTGTTGTAGAAAGGAAGGGGGAAAAGATTTAGAAGAAAGAAGGGATATTCTAGCAACTAAAAGATTTAATTACTAGAATAAATCCATGGGAGAAGAGAATGAACTCATACGTGGAAATCATATCTAGAGTATCCAAGGGAGGTTCATTGAAGAGATAAGAGGGTTCTCCCTAAAACTCACGAAGGAGCCGCAATTCATACAAAACTATTGGACCGTTCACCTAATTTGTTGGATGGCAACAGAGGAAGGAGGACGAGATCTCCTTTCAGATTCGAGTATGTGTGGCTTAATGTGGATTATTTTGTGGATAAGGTATCTAGCTGGTGGGGTAGATACGCGGTGGTGCAGAGGCCTTTTTATCGACTTGCCAAGAAGTTGAAATTGTTTAAAGGTGACATAAGGTGTGAAATAGGGATGTGCTTGAGAGGGTAAAGGTGAAAATGAGGGAGATTTTGCACGAAGTGGGGAGTTAGAGAAGGTAGAAATTGGGAGGGAGTTAGAAGAGAGGGAGAAGGAAAGAAAACAAGGGTCAAGAGGGAGCTAGCTGATTTTACCTTGGCCTAAGAGGTTAGCTGGAGACAAATTGTGGGCGTTCGGGTTGAAAGTAAGGGATTCCAATGCAACATTCTTTCATAGGATAACAATTGCAAGTAGGAGAAGGAGCCACATAGAGTTAGTGGAGAAAGAAGTAGAAGGGGCAATTATGAATGTTTTTTGAAGGAGGAACTAGGGTGAAAGCCTAGTTAGGTGGGCACAAGTGTCAATCAAATTGTTTTGGGGGTGAGGGGTGGGGGGTGGGGGTGGAGTAGCTAGAGAGGGCAATCGTGGAAGTGAAAGAGGTAACAAGGATGATGAAGTGTTGTGGGGGTGATAAAGCACCAGGTCCTGATGGTTTCTCTTCGGATTTTTTCCAATATTGTTGGAACATGATCAAAACTGATGTGATGGACACCATTATCGAATTCCAAGAAAGAGGTCAAGTCAAGAAATGTATGAATGCTTTGTTCATTGTCATTATTCTTATGTGAGAGGGAGCTATGAGCTTGAAGAACTATAGGCCTATTAATCTAGTGGGAAGCATTATAAGATCATGTTTAAGGTGCTTTCTGTTAGATTTAAAAAGGTGCCTATCCCCATATCGTGCGTTTTGAATATCTAAGGTGCCAAGGAAGGTGAGTTTTCTTCACGTGGTCAACTACTAAAGAAGTGATTTTGACAGCAACGAATTTTAGAAAACGAAAAGTTGTCTGCTTGAGTTGGTGTTTCCTTCGCAAATGGGCGGGTGACTACGTGGATCCTATTTTGTTGCATTGTGATTAGCCTAGAGGTTATGAGGGGGTATATTTAGATGCTTTGGCGTTTCTTGGGTAATGCCAAGATCTGTGAAGGAGTTAATGTTCAGTTGGAAGAGTGGAGCTAGAAGAAAGAAGGCACAAGGCTTGATTGCGCTAATGTGGGTCATTTGGAAAGAGAGGAATAAGAGAGTTTTTGAAAGGGTAGAGCCGAACTTTGCTCAATTGACTAGTAGTCTTCGATCCTTTATTTCTTTTAGTGCACCCATGTAGTTCCTGCTTGTATAGAGGATTGGGTGTCTTTTGGAGAGAATCATCTTTTGTAGATGTCTCCTTTTTGTTATACCTCTTGTATAGGACCATATTGGCCTTGTTATTATCTATGAAATATTTTATATTTAAAAAAAGATAATTACCCTCTATATCCATTAGGCTAAAATTATTACAAATATTAGCCCGATTTTTGAATTTTACATCAAATGGCCCACTCCATCTTCTTCCTCCTCCATATCTGTGTCTTCTTGTCTTCCTCCATATTTTTCATCAAGCTCATAGCCCAGCTAATAAGCTTTCCATTTACGATTTTCCTGCTTTTTAACTTCATTTAAGGGATCAACGCAAAAAATTGAACAACTTGTTGGGTTCTATCACGTATAAATTTTCATAAATCCTTCTCACTGTTTGGGTTCAATTTGTTTCCAGTTTTCATTCATCATTTTACCATTATCTAAGAACAAGGAGGACATTTAGAGTTGCAACAATTTTGGGGTATCAAGTTGTTGAGTCATACTATGAAGTTTTGGGAAAAGGTGGTAGAGTTGAAGTTGAGGAGGATCGTGACCATTTTCGAGAATCAGTTCGATTTTATGCCAAGTTGTTCGATTACTGAGGTTATTCACCTCGTGAGAAGATTAGTGGAGTAGTTTAGGGAGAGGAAAGACTTGCACATGGTGTTTATTGATCTTGACAAGGCATATGACAAAGTCTCTCAGGAGATTCTGTGGAGGTGCTTGGAGGCTAGAGGCGTGCCCGTGGCGTACATGATGTCGATTCAGGACATGTATGACGGTGTGAAGACTCGTGTGAGAACGGTAGGAGGGGATTCAGAGCACTTTCCTATTTTGATAGGGTTGCACCAGGGATCGACTCTTAGCCTGTTTTTATTTGTCTTAGTGATGGATGTTTTGATGCGGCGTATTTAAGGGGAGGTGCCTTGGTGTATGTTATTTGCTGATGATGTTGTACTGATTGACGAGACTCGGGGAGGAGTTAATGATAAATTGGAGGTTTGAAGATAGACACGCTCTAAAAATGAGTCCCGAGACGTCACACGGTGCTTAGGACCAAAATTGATCCCAAGCTAACCCTTATACTGGCATAACTCATGAGCAACTAAATAATATACATAAATATGAATAAAATAAGAGGAAGATAAGATAAATTGGAGGTTTGAAGATAGACCTTTGAGTCCAAAGGATTTAGATTGAGCAGGACCAAGACCAAGTATTTGGAATGTAAGTGTGGAATAAGATGATTGAATAATTTCATTCACATTTTTCTATGTCATATACATGGCTTTATATACATAGCAGATTGTTGAGTAAAATCATCTAAATCCTGTGAAATCTGGGATTGTACAAAATCATATATTCTACATAAAAAGAGAGAATCATAGATAGGATATTCTAGATTACAACAATTATCCTAAGATATTCTAAGATCTTAGTGGATCAAATCTTGATATGATGAGTATCTTCCTTGAAATCCTCTATCAGTCAACACTCCCCCTCAAGCGGGTGAGTGGATATCTTCCATTCCTAGCTTGCTTATTAGATCTTGAAACATATTGCTTGAAAGTCCTTTTTGTCAAAACATCGGCTACCTAATCTTTTGTAGATACAAATGGCGTACAAATGAGTCCACTATCTAATTTCTCCTTCATGAAATGTCTATCCACCTCAATGTGCTTAGTGCGATCATGCTGTACAGGATTATGAGCTATACTTATTGCTGATCTATTGTCACAATATGGTCTCATTGGTCCTTCACATCTTATTTTCAAATCATCAAGGATTATCTTTAACCATAACAGTTCACAAACTCCCATAGCCATTGATCTAAATTCAGATTATACACTTGATTTGGCTACTACATTTGTTTTTTACTCCTCTAAGTCACCAGATTTCTTCCTAAGAAAGTGCAATAAGCAGAACATGACCTTTGATCCAGTAATGAACCAGCATAGTCTGACCTTTAAGGTCAGGTGTATACTCTTCATCAGATTTGATGACGAGTAGGCTAGGGTCGGTCCTAATTTTTTGACGGGATATGGTGGGGGGAGGTTCCATATCAGAGGCTGTAGGACTGCCTGGATCATAAGGATTTTCAGGTTCTAGGGACTCATGGACCCTAGTGGATTGCTGATAATAAACTTTTGGGACAGGACCAGAGAAGTCGACTCCTTTTACTTTGCCCTTGTCATTGTTATTATCATTTTCGCCACTTCCCTCGTGGGTTTTTGAGGTGGAAGCTCTGTTTGAG